>NW_028317948.1:2469399-2777761 GCF_062004578.1 Staurois parvus | reverse complement strand
GTCACGTTTGCAGTTTGCGAGAAGCCATGTGGGGGACACAGCAAACATGTGAAAGAAGGTTCTCTGGTAAGTTGAGACCAAAATTTAACTTTTTGGACTAAAAGCAAAACGCTGTTGGCGGAAAACTAACACTGCACATCACCCTGAACACACCATCCCCATCGTGAAACATGGTGGTGGCAGCATCATGTTGTAGGGAAGCTTTTCTTCAGCAGGGACAGGAAAGCTGGTCAGAGATAATGGGAAGATGGATAGAGCCAAATACAGGGCAATCTTAGAAGAAAACCCGTTAGTGTCTGCAAAAGACTTGAGACTGGGGCGGAGGTTCACCTTCCAGCAGGACAACAACCTTAAACATACAGCCAGAGCTACAATGGAATGGGTTAGAGCAGGGGTCTCCAAACTTTCTAAACAAAGGGCCAGTTTACTGTCCTTTAGACTTTAGGAGGGCCGGACTGTGGCCAGTGGGAGTAGAAAAGGTCTCAACGTCAGTGGGAAAAAATAATGCCCTATTGTTTGTGTCAGTCAGAGGAATTGTGCCCCATCATTGGTGTTACTGGGAGGAATTGTGCCCCATTACTGGTGTCATTGGAAGGCATTGTGCCCCCTTCACTGGTGTAAGGGGGGGGAATTATCCCCGATTGTTGGTATCAGTGGATGAAATACTACCCCAATGGCCAGATAAAGGCAAGCAAAGGTCCACATCTGGCCCCCGGGTCATGGTGTGGAGACCACTGGTTTAGCTCAAAGCATATTCATGTGTTAGAATGGTCCAGTCAAAGTCCAGACCTAAATCCAATTGAGAATCTGTGACAAGACTTGAAAATTGTTGTTCAAAGACTCTCTCCATCCAATCTGAAAGAGCTTGAGCTATTTTGCAAGTGGAATGGGCAAAAATGTCCCTCTTTAGATGTGCAAAGCTGGTAGAGACATCCCCAAAAAGACTTGCAGCTGTAATTGCAGAGAAAGGTGGTTCTACATGTATTGACTCGGGGGCTGAATACAAATACACACCACACTTTTCAAATATTTGTAAAAAATGTTGAAAGTCATATATCATTTTTCTTCCACTTCACAATTATGTGCCACTTTGTGTTGGTCTATCACATAAAATCCAAATAAAATACATTTATGTTTTTGGTTATAACATGACAAAATGTGAAACATTTCAAGGAGTATGAATACTTTTTCAAGGCACTGTATATAATCACCAACCTGCAAAAATCGCAATATCCTAAATATCAGTAGTCCTACAAGAAATTTGTCCAGGAATCCATCATTAAAGAATACATACATCGGGACACGTAAAACTATGCAGCCAAACTGCCATTTAGCTCATAAAGAATAAAGTAATAAAAATAAATTCATATGGTTATCATAAGTAAACCTCAGACACCAAGATTCCATTCTAATGGGGTTCCCAAAGAAGACCAGTGTGAATAGTGCATATAATGTATCATGGAGCCAAGCAGTAGACATTATCTCTCCAAGACAAGGGCTTTAAATATCACAAAATGGCGCCATAGGCGGCGTTCTCTTTGCACTCCGTGACGTCATCACGCATGCATCACGTAATGCTGTCACAACATCGAAGAAAAACATCACAACGCCGTGGCCATCATAAAAAGCCCAATTACCAGTTGCACAGATGGATATGTCTCCCATGCAGGACCTTAGCATCATCGTCATATTGGTACTTCCACCTACACCACTGGCCTTACACTGCCGGAAAATAAGGACAGGGGAATACGAGAAAAAGAACACAATAACAGAAATTAATTGTTCATTCAAAATTTAGAATAAAAACTGCCCTTATGATGCAGAATAAACGGTCCTTCCCTCATGGTGATCACGGTTTGCCAGGTTCACTTCTGCCAATAAAAATTTATTTTTACAAAATACATTTTCATACCAATAATTAACCTACTAAACACGTTCAAGAATTGTATAATCTGTTAACATGATGGATAATTATCACTCCATATATAAACATATAGCATCTGACGACTCAACACTTCCAGGGTAAGAAACACCATAATGCATGATATCAAAGATTAAATATATCTCAAGATAAAAAGGGCAACCTTTTTTACCTTGAGATATATTTAATCTTGGCCTTTGATCTCTTTATTCTCAAACTGGTGCTGGCTAATGCGTATTTACTCCCCCATTTCAGCCTCGATTACTTTATGACTTGTTAGCTAAATTGTCCCCGTTTGCTTATCTGCTGGTGCTTGCACAGGACTCATACCATTTTAGATGCAGCTTTGGATACATCCAATCCCAATAGGCCCAGCTCTACTGAGCTTCTTCCTTGGGCAACTGTGGCAAAGGTTTGGCGCTGGAAACACCCCCTAGCTAGTAGTTACTCCCACCTTTCCAGGATTCATCAGTCCTCTGTGAGGCTGGATATGGTCTTTGGCAACTCTCAGTATTTACTGTATCCCTAATGCATGAGGTCTCTTATTTAATAGGGGGAGTCTCAGATCATATTCCGTTATCCGTTGATCTTGAGTTCCCTGTAGGCATTGGGAGAGGTGCTTGGAAACTGTCCCAGGCTTCGTTGATCAAGCTTCTTCACAATTACAATCTGCAATGACATCTTTGTCACGACAGTACTCCCCTCCTCACAGGACGTCCCCTGGACGCCTTAGGACCAGGCTTGTGGGCAGGGGCGGACTGACCATTTGGGAACTCAGGCACTTCCCAAGGGGCCGGGGTCAGTAGGGGGCCCCATGAGATGTCCCTGGTACATTTCATAGGCTTTTTTGGGTGTGGTTTGATTGTGGGCTAGGACATAGGGGCCCCATGATCCCCTATTGCCCGGGGGCCCCATGAGTTGTCAGTCCGCCCCTGCTTGTGGGGAAACCTCCTGTGGAATTCTCTTGATAATCTAGGAGCATGAACATTTTCCTTAGGCTCCAAAGAATTCTCCTCTTGCCCATATCCTTCCCATTGGACAAGATATTGCAATTTTCCTCTAAACATCCTAGAGTCAAGAATCTTCTCCACCACATATTCTTCTTCACCCTGTACCTCAACAGGTGGAGGAGATGGAAGAATTCTTCCAGAGAAAGGATTTTCATGAAATGGTTTGAAAAGCGATACGTGAAAAACAGGGTGAATCTTCATACTGTCAGGAAGTTTTAAGCGAAAGGTGACTGGGTTAATCTGAGCAGAAATCTGGAAAGGTCCCACAAACTTTTGGCCCAACTTTGCAGATGGAACATGAACCTTCATATTTTTGGTTGATAGCTAAACCTTGTCGCCCACATGAAAGGTAGGAAGTGATCTGCGATGTCTGTCGGCAGCCTTTTTATAACATTCCTGAGCCTCCCCCAAAGTCTCAATCAACTTCGCCTGAATCTCCTGCAATGTAGTTATTCTGTTGGCAACAGCAGGAATTTGAGTTGCGATAGGGAGATCAGGAATAAAAATTGGATGATACCCCATATTGAAGAAAAAAGGGCTTTACGAGGTGGAGCTATGTTTAGCACTGTTATAGGCAAACTCTGCCATAGGTAGATAGTCCACCCAGTCATCCTGAAGATAACTGACAAAACACCGCTCCAAAGTTTGATTGGTCCTCTCAGTCTGACCATTAGACTGAGGATGAAAAGCAGAGGACAGGTTAACTGGTACCCCTAAAGCTGAACAAAAGCTTCTCCAAAATTTGATGTAAACTGTACTCCTCTGTCAGATACCACATCATCAGGAATTCCATGTAGTTTAAAAACATCTCGAACCATAAACTCTGCAGTTTGTTCAGCAGAAGGTACACCCTTAACAGGTATAAAATGAGCCATCTTAGTAAGATGGTCGATGACTACCAAGATAGTGGTCATGTCTTTTGAGGGAGGTAATTCGACTACAAAGTCCATAGAAATTGACCCCCAAGGTCTTGATGGAACAGGAAGTGGCTGGAGCAACCCCAAAGGAGAAGCTTGGGGTGTCTTATGACGTGCTCACGTCAGACAGGAGGCCACGTAGCATTTGATATCTTTCCTATAACTAGGCCACCAGAAGGAAGTGACAAAAGTTCATCAGTCTTGAAATCCTAAAATGTCCCGCAAGTTTAGAGTCATGAACTAATTTGAGGGCTTCCACCCGAGCAGACTCAGGTACATAGAGATGATGTGCTTGAGTCCAAAAGCTGTTCTTGTATTCAGGGTTAATGTCCTTAGGAGGATCATTGAGAAGTGGGTCATTCTCATACCCCTCTTTGAGAAGACTCAAGAATGTCTTTGTACTTGTGGCCCCTAGGAAGTTCTTTTGAATTAGGATTGAGCATTCAGAACTGGCTTTTTTGTGCTGCAGGGTTCCAAGTCGTATCTGTCAGGGCTCCCGGGTATGACCAGAGGTGTGTGACTGACGCAGGGAAACGCAGACTTCAGATATGTTATAAACAATGTAATTTATTAACACTAACCATACAAACATAAACGCAGTGCAATACTAAAACATAACACAGCGCAAACAAACCAACCAACCACCCACAGATAACAGTACATACAATGCAAGCGTCGTCAGGCAGGCCGGGTCAATATCAGTCGGGCAGGTAGGTACAGGGGGAGCAAGCGGAGAATGGTCGGGGTCACAGGCCACGTTCAGCAGGTAGCGGGCAGCGTGGTACAGAGGGTCAGGCAGAGGAGAATGGTCAGACAAGCCAGGGATCAGAGCAGGGTCAGCAGAGAATCAGACAGGAACAGAGAGCAGGAACAGGATACAGGGCCCAAGAGAAACACAACACCAAGGCAGAGTCTGCAGGTCTGAATGTCCCTTAAATACACCAGTATAATTAGTTCCAGGTGTTTGACTGGCTGCAAGGTTGAGTCTCTGATTGCTGGGAGCACCCGCTGGCCAGCCCTGGTACTGCAGCTCATAAGGCAGCTGAGTCCCACTATTGCTGGCCAGTCCATTCCTGACAGTACCCCCCCCTCAAGGAGCGGCCTCAGGACGCTCCAAACAGTCCTAGCTGGGCAAAATGTTCCACCGCCCGGGTCTGGTAACTGGCGGGATATCAAAGACTGACACACCGGGCAGGACTCCGGGCAGCGGCACACCGGGCAGAGGCACATCGGGCAGGACTCCGGGCAGAGGCACATCGGGCTGGACTCCGGGCAGAGGCACATCGGGCTGGAATCCGGGCAGAGGCACATCGGGCCGGACTCCGGGCAGAGGCACATCGGGCTGGACTCCGGGCAGAGGCACTCCGGGCAGCGGCACACCGGGCAGAGACACATCGGGCTGGAGTCCGGGCAGAGGCACATCGGGCTGGACTCCGGGCAGAGGCACATCGGGCAGGACTCCGGGCAGAGGCACATCGGGCTGGACTCCGGGCAGAGGCACATCGGGCTGGACTCCGGGCAGAGGCACATCGGGCTGGACTCCGGGCAGAGGCACACCGGGCTGGACTCCGGGCAGAGGCACATCGGGCAGAGGCACACCGGGCAGAGGCACACCGGGCTGGACTCCGGGCAGAGGCACATCGGGCAGGACTCCGGGCAGAGGCACATCGGGCAGGACTCCGGGCAGAGGCACATCGGATTACCAGGCTAAGCAGCAGGCAGCGGGCCACCAGGCGGAGCAGCAGGCACCGGGCCCCCAGGCGGGGCAGCAGGCACCGGGCCCCAAGGCGGAGCAGCAGGCAGCGGGCCCCCGGGCAGAGCAGCAGGCACCGGGCCCCTGGGCAGAGCAGCAGGCACCGGGCCCCCGGGCGGGGCAACAGGCATCGGACCCCCAGGCGGAGCGACAGGCGTCGGGCCCCCAGGCGGAGTGGCGGGCGCCGGGCCCCCAGGAGGGGCGACAGGCATCGGGCCCCCAGGCGGGGCGACAGGCATCGGGCCCCCAGGCGGGGCAACAGGCATCGGGCCCACAGGCGGGGCAACAGGCATCGGGTCCCCGGGCGGGGCGACCGGCATCGGGTCCCCAGGCGGGGCGACCGGCATCGGGCCCCCAGGCGGGGCGACAGGCGTCGGGCCCCCAGGCGGAGTGGCGGGCGCCGGGCCCCCAGGAGGGGCGACAGGCATCGGGCCCCCAGGCGGGGCGACAGGCATCGGGCCCCCAGGCGGGGCAACAGGCATCGGGCCCCCAGGCGGGGCAACAGGCATCGGGCCCACAGGCGGGGCAACAGGCATCGGGCCCCCGGGCGGGGCGACCGGCATCGGGTCCCCAGGCGGGGCGACCGGCATCGGGCCCCCAGGCGGAGCGGCGGGCGCCGGGCCCCCAGGAGGAGCGACAGGCATCGGGCCCCCAGGCGGGGCGACAGGCGTCGGGCCCCCAGGCGGGGCGACAGGCATCGGGCCCCCAGGCGGGGCGACAGGCATCGGGCCCCCAGGCGGAGTGGCGGGCGCCGGGCCCCCAGGAGGGGCGACAGGCATCGGGCCCCCAGGCGGGGCAACAGGCATCGGGCCCCCAGGCGGGGCAACAGGCATCGGGCCCCCAGGCGGAGTGGCGGGCGCCGGACCCCCAGGCGGAGCGACAGGTCTCGGGCCCTCAGGCGGAGCGGTGGGCGCCGGACCCCCAGGTGGAGCGACAGGTCTCGGGCCCTCAGATGGAGCGACAGGTCTCAGGCCCCCAGGCGGGGCGGCGGGCACCGAGTCACCAGGCACGACAGTGGGCTCCGAGTCAACTGGCATGACCGCTGGCACGGGGTCAGACATTGGATCGTCTGGCTGGACAGCGGGCATCGGGTCACCAGGCATCAGGTCATTTGGCTCGACAGCGGGCACCGCGTCATCTGGCAAGGCAGTGGACTCCGAGTCAACTGGTATGACCGCGGGCACTGGGTCAGACATTGGATCGTCTGACTGGACAGCGGGCATCGGGTCACCAGGCATCAAGTCATTTGGCTCGACAGCGAGCACCGCGTCATCTGGCAAGGCAGTGGGCTCCGAGTCAACTGGCATGACCGCGGGCACTGGGGCAGACATTGAATCGTCTGGCTGGACAGCGGGCATCGGGTCACCAGGCATCAGGTCATTTGGCTCGACAGCGGGCACCGCGTCATCTGGCAAGGCAGTGGGCTCCGAGTCAACAGGCACGACAGTGGGCACCGGGTCATCAGGTACCGGATTGTCTGGCTCGACAGCGGGCATCGGGTCACCAGGTATGACAGCGGGCACTGGATCACCAGGCATCAGTTCATTTGGCTCGCCAGCGGGCACCGCGTCATCTGGCAAGGCAGTGGGCACCGGGTCACCAGGCATTGGATCGTCTGGCTCGACAGCGGGCATCGGGTCACCAGGTATGACAGCGGGCACTGGGTCACCAGGCATCAGGTCATTTGGCTCGCCAGCGGGCACCGCGTCATCTGGCAAGGCAGTGGGCACCGAGTCACCAGGTACGACAGCGGGCTCTGAGTCAATTGGCACGACAGCGGGCACCGGATCAGGTACCGGATCATCTGGATCAACAGCGGGCATCGAGTCAACTGGCCTAATAGGATCGTCAGGCTGGATCAGTTCATCATGCTGGGTAGAGGCATTAGGCTGAATGCCGGCATCCGGCTGAGTAGAGGCTTCAGGCTGAGTAGAGGCTTCAGGCTGAATAGAGGCTTCAGGCCGAGTAGAGGCTTCAGGCCGAGTAGAGGCATCAGGCCGAGTAGAGGCATCAGGCCGAGTAGAGGCTTCAGGCTGAAGAGAGGCATCAGGCTGCGTACAGGCAGCAGGCCGAGTACAGGCATCAGGCTGAGTACAGGCATCAGGCTGAGTAGAGGATTCAGGCTGAGTAGAGGCTTCAGGCTGAACCACGGAAGGCAGGTTCACCGGTTTGGATACTGGCAGGATGGTGTTGGTTGGAAAGAATTTTCGCTTTTTTCTGGTTTTAACTACTGGAGCACTGCAAGTAAACGCAGGTCTGCAAACGAATGGAGCAGCTGGAGACAGAGAAGAGCTGGAGGATGGAACAGGAGAGGGAGCAGTTGCTACAGAGGGCTTTTTTACAGGGTTAAAGGCAGGATAGGTGCAGCGAGTGGGAACAGGGTACTGACATGCGGTAGATAGCAGGGCAGGAGGAGCTGTTGGGAATGCAGGAATAGAGTTTTGAGGAAATAGATTAGAAGCAGGACTGGGTTTTTGTAAGCTGACTGAGGCTGGGTGCAACAAGTCTGTTCATGTCTGCAGTATGGGTTGAACAAAGCTGAGCTTACACAAAGCCTGTCTGACCAAAGACTGCACTGCGTTTATACAATCTCTTAGTGTCTGTGGTGAACATGTGGAATAACGCTCCAGAAAGTAACCCACATCATCCTCTAATAACCACACCAGGGACTCTACCTGGTCTGCACTAAATGGTGGCAAAAATTCATCCCTGCATTCGGGGGTACCAGATGAAACCAACTCAGCACAAAGCTCAATCAAAGGCTGCACCTCAGAGAACTCTGTGCCCTGATCTACTAGAACATGAGCGAGCCGTATACATTCTAGCAGTTCATCCCGGGTATACTCCTTCAGAGTTTGATAAGCATACTCCCTGTCATCAAACACTAGCAGATATAAATACGCAACCTCATCCAGATCCATCCTTCCCATCAACAAGCCAAGATGGCTTCCCTGTGCAGCCACTTCTGGTCAGGATTGGCCTTGGTGTAATGTCAGTCGGGCAGGTCGGGTCAATATCAGTCGGGCAGGTAGGTACAGGGGGAGCAAGTGGAGAATGGTCGGGGTCACAGGCCAGGTTCAGCAGGTAGCGGGCAGCGTGGTACAGAGGGTCAGGCAGAGGAGAATGGTCAGACAAGCCAGGGATCAGAGCAGGGTCAGCAGAGAATCAGACAGGAACAGAGAGCAGGAACAGGATACAGGGCCCAAGAGAAACACAACACCAAGGCAGAGTCTGCAGGTCTGAATGTCCCTTAAATACACCAGTATAATTAGTTCCAGGTGTTTGACTGGCTGCAAGGTTGAGTCTCTGATTGCTGGGAGCACCCGCTGGCCAGCCCTGGTACTGCAGCTCATAAGGCAGCTGAGTCCCACTATTGCTGGCCAGTCCATTCCTGACAGTATCTGTGATCCAACATCTGAATTCGGCTGTGTATTCAGTGACCGAGCGTTTACCCTGCCGCAGACTATGCAACTTTGCTTCGGCAGTAGCACAACGGTTGGGATCATCAAAAACCTGATTCATCACGGTCAAAAAGGTATCAAAATTATTCAGACTGCCATTGTCTTGTTCTATATAAGGGGATGCCCAAGCTAGAGCTTTCCCAGTCAGAAGTCCAACAATAAACATTACCTTCTGTTTCTCTGAAGGAACTGCAGCAGGGTGCATTTGGAAATATATATGACATTGATTAAGGAAACCCCTGTAATGGTGGTGGTCTCCATTAAACTTAGATGGTGGGGGCTGGGGCATATGTGAGTTGGTATCATCTCGGTTCAGCAGTTGTCTCTGCAGAGTATGAATCTCTCCCTGTTGCCTATCCACTATGCTTTCTAGTTTGGCAACTTTTTCTTGATGGGTGACTCCGAATTTCTGCAGCTCAGCAATTTGCTGCCTAAGAGGAGCCACAACGTTTGCTATAGCGACCTCCATGTTTGTTGCCAGATTATTCTGTCACGATCAGGGGTCAGGCTCAAAGACCAGTTGCTATAGCAGTGGAAAGGCTTACCTGAAACCAGTAGGAGAGGTTCACAGGCAGGTCAACGTGGCGGAGGAGTGGGATCATCCGAGGTGCGGAGTCTAAGTATCGACCTGTGTTCACCAGAGCTCCTGATGGTGGAGATGGATTTGGCTGTGTGTTAGCACCAGGTCACGGTCCTCAGGATCACCCCACCAGGAGGTGAGCAAGCGGAGGTCCAGTAGCATATAAGCAGGTAAGGATCAAACGGAAGCGTGGTCAGTAAACAAGCCAAGGTCGGTAAGGAGCAGTCGCAGGTTTGGATCAGGCAGAAGCGTAGCCGAGAACAAGCCAAGGGTCAATAACGAGTGATAGCAAAATATGGATAACAGCAGAGACGATGGGGAGCACGATACTGGCTGGCGAGAACAATAATCTGGCAAACAGGAAGTGCAGAGACATGGCTTATATCAGGAAGTTCATGGGAGGTGCAAGGGGTTCAAGGTTTATGATAAACAAGGTCAAGATAGGATCGTCCAAATAGTTGTCAAGGGAGCTGTCCAGCATTCCAGGTGGCTCAGCAAGAGGAAACATTGCCACTCACTGCAGAAGGCCCAGGTTCGGACCCAGGCTTTGACAATCTTGCTGGTATACCAATGTTAATTCAGCCTCGCCTCCAATGTTCTGGGATGCATTTAAAGCAGTGTAAAGGGGTGAATGTATTTCAACTATCAAAACAGAATCAAAGGCTTATAACAATGACATACTTTTGACTCAGAAAAAAGAGAGGAGGTGTGTGAAGTCCCCAACAGATTATTTTCACACCTCCCTGTTGGAGGCTAGGTACCTTCTCTTGGTGCATTTTTCTGATCTTGCCCATACTGAATAAAACAAGTAAACAAGGCTGAGTCTCTGTTTACTCAAGCTGACAAAAAATGGTAAGCTCTTGATCATGCTAGTGGCTGATCACAAGGTCAGTTCCACCACTCCAGCTATCAAGGCTGCTTGTAGCGACCTTATTACTGAACCCCCCCCCCCCTCGTATTTTAGATGAGTTTGTACATTCTTTTTCATCTTTGTATTTTCCTATACTGCAATATGATATTGACTCTTCACGTAAACTCCTTAGTGATATGGCTTTGCCAGTGCTCTTTGAGTTGGACAGGGAAACCCTAGAAGCCAAGATTACTCCCCTTGAAAATTGAAGCTGCCATCAGTGCTTTTCCCCCACACAAGTTACCAGGCCTGGAAGGATTGATCTTGATAAAACGTTTGCGGAGATACTGGCCCCCCTACTCTGTGCTTTGTTTGATAATTGCCTGGAACAGCAGACCGTCCCTCCCTCAATGTTGGAAGCACATGTGATCTTTCTGCCTAAGCCAGGGAAAAACCCCATTGACTGTTCCTCCTACAGGCCAATAGTCCTTCTGAATATGGATCTAAAAATTTTAACCAAAGTGTTAACCACCAGACTAGCTAAAGTTAGCCAGTCCATAGTGGATATGGACCAAACTGGCTTTATGCCTGGAAAGTCGACAGACACCAACCTACACAGGGTTTTTACACTCCTCCAAATTCCACACGATGGCCAGTCTACTACTGTAATAACAGTCTATTCTCATACTAAAAGCATTTGATTCTGTTGACAGGGAGCACATGCATATGGTCATAGAACTGATGGGTTTTGGCCCGCATTTCCGTTGGTCGGTGGCAGTGTTGTACAGTAGTCCTCAGGTGGCAATTAGGCTTGAATTCTCTATTTCTCTATTTCCTGTAGGCAGAGGCACCAGAAAAGAGTGTCCACTATCACCTTTTCTGTTTGCGTAAATGATGGAGCCCTTGGCTATTGCACTATGGTCATCCCCTGCAGTAGAGGCCTTGTAGGTGGGTGCCTTTAGAGAGTGTCTTGCATTATATGCTGATGACTTGATTCTTTTCCTTAATGATCGGACGCCATCCATGCAGGTGGAGTTGCATATTCTGAATAACTTTGCCGTCTATTCTTGATTAATGGTAAATTGGTCCAAATCCTCTCTTTTGCTTTTGGACCTGAGAACTAGAGCTCTCCCCTGGGTATCCTGAATAACTTTCCTTGGGGTCCAAATTACGGCCAATATAGCAGACTAGATGTTCTTAAATCTGACTCCACTTCTTACTTTTTTGAAAAAGAGAATCCAAGCCTGAAAAAATCTCCCCTTGTCTCTAATTGACAAGATCAACCTTATCAAGATGAAAGTACTCCTTGTTATCATTTACTTTTTACGTCATGCCCCAATATGAGTCCATAAATCCTATTTTAAGAAGATTAATGGTCTTATTAGCTCTTTTCTCTGGTCTCCCTCACCTCCACAAATTGGATTAAAGGTGTTGCAGGAACCTTGGGGTCAGTGAGGGCTAGCACTCCCTCATTGGCAAAAATATTATCTTACAGGTCAAATGGTGTTTGCACACCGTTGTCTCCTGGAAGATGATGGAGAATTGGTCATGGTCCTACCATGGCGATTTTGGGCTCGTATGAGAGTCTGCGTTTGGCCTTTTATAAAGAAATCAGGTCTTTCCTGGAGCTTACGGTATCTATGAAAGCCACTATTAGGGCCTGGGAACTTTCCCTAAAATCACCTCAATGTTGTGGGCATTAAAAAGGTGGGTGACATTGTTAGGGGAGGTAATCTACTTACTTTTGATCAATTGAAAGCAAATTACAATCTCCCACATAACCACTATTTCCGTTATCTTCAACTATGCCATGCTTGCCAGTCATAGTTTCATACCTTGACCATTAAGACTCAGCCTTCAGTCCTTGAAACATGTTCCTAGATGATTTCTTGTCAAAAACATTATCTGTGGCATAAAAAGAAATGTTTGGAACATCATCTCCCTCGGTGATCCGGCGTAGAGAGAAGTGGAGTGTCGAGGTCTCGGATATTAGGGGGAGGATTGTGATGACATGTGGGACCATTCGTTTAAACACTTGGTCTCAGCTTGAGACAGATTGATTCACTTCAAATTTCTCCACAGAATGTATTTTACCCCGGCTAGATTGGCAGGGGTATATCCAAATTGCTCTGTAGAGTGCTTGAGATGTGTTTATTCCCCTGCCAATTTTGATCACATTTTCTGGAATTGCCAGTTGATCCATGATTTTTGGACAGACATTACAAAATGCATTGCTTGCCGCCCCTATCCCTGTGTCAGTCTCTGTATGTCTTCTTGGCCTTGTGGTTCCGACCAATGCCTATAGAACTCTACTTAACTTATTGTTTTATGCTCGCAAGGCTATTATTGTACACTGGAAGAAACCCATTGACCCAACGGTTTCCTTCTGGAAAGGCCTAGTGAATTCCATGATCCCATTCTATAGGGCCACCTATCTTTCCAGGGGATGTCTAAAAAAATTTGATGAAGTCTGGCAGGCATCGCTTTTCTCCTCAACTACAGGGTAATGCCACTGTGATTAGTTTGATGAGGTATCTTTGCAAGACCTTTTTACCCTTCAGTCCCACAATAATACCTCATTTTTTGGATACTAGCTCTACTATGGGAGTTTGGGGGGATTACCTTTACTATACTTTCTCCTGAGTCGCTCTGTTTTTGGAAGGATGGGTTGGGAGTAGGGGGTGGGGGAATGGAATTTTCTTTAGTTGCTCCAGTTGATCTCTGTTGTTTAGATAGTAGCTCAAGTATAAGCTTCCAGTATTGTATCAAATACGGCACCGTGTGGCCTTAATTTATGGCAGTGCTCTGTGATGCGAAGTTGCAGGTTTTTGCTGTTATACTTGTGCAAAATATTTAAATAAAAAAGAATTAAACAAAAAAGATGGCTGAAGACCAGCATCCAGGAGAAGTCAAGGAGAAGACACCAGCAAGGGACCTTGTCGGCAGGGGTGATTTACCACAAGGCAAACAAGGCATTTGCCTAGGGTGGCATTTTTCAGGGGGGCAGCACTTGATCTTGGAAGAAGGGATGGAAGAAGGGACACACGTGGCATGAGGACCTGCTGGTTTCCGAGAGATGCTGTGGGTTTCATGACGGTGTATGCACAGCCCGCCTCTCGTCCCTGGGGATGTCTGGAGCTGTGAAGGTGAGTGTCTTTCTCTCTCTCGCCAGGGGGGATGGTGGCTGGTGTATGGGGGGCAGTGGTAGTGGAAGGCTCGAGTGGAGGGCAGGGGTGTCAATGTCAGGCTCTTTCCTGGGGGGGGGGGGGGTGCCAATTTTTGTCTTGCCTAGGGCAACACAAAACCTAAATACACCACTGTTTGCCATGTCTGATTGCTGGCACAGAGGTAAGTATCTGTACCTTTAGTGCTGCTTTAAAGTAGAATTCCTGCCTAAACCTAACTAGTCTTAAAGATATCCCCTCCCCCCTCTGTAAAAAAAAAGATATATACTAACCTATTTTCAGCCCAGTCTGGTCACATGATCTGGCGCCCCTTTGTTAGCAAGCGGTGGCTGCAGGGGAGAAGAGGGAGTCAACAGCTGGGACATGGGAGCCAATGAGTGACGTCATCACTCCTAGGCATTCCCAGCTGTTGTTGTGCACTTTCCCCTCTGCAGCTACCACTGTCTGACACAGGAGAGCTGGATCACGTGACCAGACCAGAGCGGGCTAAAAATACATAAGTATATACATCTTTTTTTTTTGTACACAGATTAGTCAGGATAATTGTTGGGAGAGAGAGGAGACATTTTCAAGACTAGCTAGGTTTAAGCTAGAATTCTACTTTACCCTAGGTTCACACCTAAGCGTTTTCTGCAGTGTTTTGCGATTTGCAGAAACGCAGTACAATCCATTTAACATTAATTCCTACGGGACATGTTCACCTCTGTGCGTTTTCACCCGGTGCAGTTTTTGGACAGGGTCAGAGACTTTTTTTAATCCAAAATGTTGCGTTTTTGGTTCTATAGACTGTCAATGGAAATGCTGCAGAAAAGCATGTAGTGCACTTTTGCTGCGTTTTTCATTTTAAATCTCCCTAGCAACAAGAAACATTTTTTAAAAATGAAGAAAAAATGCAAAACGCATGAACAACTTGGCAAAAACGCAAAATGCAACCTGCATAGGTGTGAACCTAGCCTTAAATTGCTTTACAAATCTGCAGGAATACATTCCTTACATGTTACAATATAAGTGTCATTTTTCAAGAAAGCTCCACCTTTTATCAATAAAAATCCATCATTCGGTTCAACTCTAGGCTGAAATAACACATCAGCCTGCTGCAGGCAAGAAAATGTATTTATATACTGTAGTCACTTCTCACATACTTTAGACTGTAATCTTCTATCATGTCAAGCAAGGTAAGGCTGCAGCAGAGGCTGTTCCGTGTCAGACATTTGTGAACACAGCCAAGAACTGCACAGCAGGCCACTACTACAGCGGAGCGGACTCTTGCTTTTCTATGCTAGGAAGGATAAAACCCTCTGCTGGAAAAAGACTACCCCACCTTCCCTTGGTTATTAGAAACAACTAGTGAACACTAACCTGCCTCTGTATTAAGATACTGTACCTGTGCTGATTGGGGCTGTGTGAAAACGTTTGATAGGGTCTGAGTGAGATGGTTAGCAGATCCCTCCACTGCTATGATGGCAGACATGATCTCATTATGTGCTGTTTCCACCTATACCCTGATTGATTGGAGACATGTGCAAAATGAAAAAATTAATTTGGTTTAATGTTTATTTATTTGACTAATTTCGTTATCCATAATCCACAATCCATATGTGTTTTTGATGGTACATGGGCTATAGGAAGAGTTGCGTAACCATATTGGAAATTTCTATTTCAGCTAAATTTTCACAGTGCTTTGTAGAATTTTGTCATTCTATTCAAAATTCGAATTTCGGAAGGCAGTTATATTTTATATTTTATTCTATTGTTTTTTTATACTATTCTATTCTTTGCTTCTCTATTCTAATCTTTTCTATTATATTCTTTGATTTTCTATTCTATTCTAATCTTTTCAATTCTATTCTTTTCTTGATTCTATCCTACTCCTTTATTTTCTGTTCTATTTTGCTCTGTTTTATTCTATTATTTTCTATTCTATTCTTTGATTTTCAATTCTAATCTTCTGTATTATTTTCTATTCTGTTATCATCTTTTCTATTCTATTCTAATGGATTCTATTCTTTTGTATTCCTTTATTTTCTATTCTATTTTGTTCTGTTTTACTCTATTATTTTCAACTGTATTCTGTTCTATTCTTTTATTTTCTGTTCTATTCTTTTATTTTCTATTCTTTTATTTTATTTTCTATTCTTTTCTATTTCTTTATTTTCTGTTCTTTTTTGTTCTATTCTTGTTTTCAAATTCAAATTGTTTTTTGATTTTGCTTTTCGAATTTTAATTGGTTTCAAATGTGTTTTCGAATTTGAATCTATTTGAATTTCGGGACGAATTTCGTTTCGTTCTTTCAGATTCGTTTAAATTCATTACTATTGTAATTCGGAATTCAGATACATCCGAATAATGGAAAATTTGTCCGAACTTCAATTCGGAACAAAATGAATTACACATATCTTATTGATTGTGCCAACCCAGGCACTAGCTGACCACCGGGCCACACAGGTCTAATATTTGTTGAACATCCTTCTGCAACTCACACAAACACACTTTTTGGAATGGACTGATTGTTTTTTTTTATGTGGTTAGTTTTGCTATTATTGTGCTTTCAATTTGTTTACTTGCCTAAATATTTGTTGCATCCTAACTGGTGCTCCCCTGTGTGGGTTATGTCACTGTACTGTCTGGTTCTTTTCTTTTTTGTACTAATTCTACAAATCCTCATGTAACGGAAGCGTAGGCAGGACAGAACACACAAAGAAGATAGGGGAACACACAAAGCTTTATTGAACTATGAAAGACACTCAATCAGGACAGTTCATAGCACTCCGCGACATACGGCTTGTAGGGACACCCACGGTAAGCGGGCTCACGGGGACTCAACGGGACCTTGGCGATGGGGTGTGACCTCAGCACAACCCCCACACAGCTTTCTAGGGACAACATCAGGCTCACTGGGACTCAACGGGACCTTGGCTGTGGAGTCTGGCCGCAACACAGCTCCCACACAGCGTACAAGGGACAATATCAGGCTCCCGGGGACTCAGCAGAACCTTGACTAGGGGGGCTTACCTCAGCACAGCTCCCACCTAGCTTTCTAGGGACATCGGGCTCACGGGGACTCAGCAGGACCTTGACTAGGGGGGCTGACCTCAGCACAGCTCCCACCCAGCTTTCTAGGGACATTAGGCTCACGGGGACTCAGCAGGTAGCGATGGCTCACGCACTCAAGGGAGCAGTCCAGGTAGCTATATCCGGGGCACGCCATGGGGCGGTTCAAACAAGGGTAGTCTGAGCACACAATAGGGGCAGCTCAGGACAAGGGTGGTTTGAGCGCACACTAGGGACAGTTCAGGACGAGGGTGGTCTGTGCACACAATAGGGACAGTTCATGACAAGGGTGGTCTGTGCGCACACTAGGGACAGTTCAGGACAAGGGTGGTCTGAGCGCACAATAGGAACAGTTCATGACAAGGGTGGTCTGTGCGCACACTAGGGAGAGTTCATGATATGGGTGGTCTGTGCGCATACTAGGGACAGTTCATGACGACAATGATGGTATGGGCACACAATAGGGGCAGTTCATGGCTTCTAGGGACACTCATGATAGGCGTCTTGCAGATGCTCAGCAGCAGGCGGCTTCCAAGGAGGTAGGCGACTTGCGGATGCTCAGCAGCAGGCAGCTTCCAGGAAAAAAGCGGTCAGCAGACAGGGCGGCTTCCCAGGGCCCCAGCGATCAGCAGACAGGGTAACTTTCCAGGGACCCAGCAATCAGCAGACAGGGCGACTTCCCAGGGCCCCAGCGATCAGCAGACAGTACAGCTTCCCAGGGGCCCAGCAATCAGCAGACAGGGCGGCTTCCCAGGGGCCCAGCAATCAGCAGACAGGGGCGGCTTCCCAGGGACCCAGCAATCAGCCGATAGGGGCACAGTGGGCTTCAGCAGGTAGGGACACAGCAGGCTTGCAGGGGCTCAGCAGGGTCTTGGCTGTGCGGGGTCTGTGCCTGGGATGGTTCTGACCTTTGAGGGAGTCTCCTGCATAGTGCTCAGCGGGGATGACTGCGGAGGCCCAGTCCCCACCCGGACCTCCCAATGGAACAGCTGCAGCGGACAACACGGGAGGGAGAGAGAGAGCGGCCTGGTCTCGCGCCAGCGTGTTGCCGGGGCAACGAGGCATGCCCCCTCTCACTCAGGCCGCGCTGAGGGAGCACGGCCTTTGTCTCCGATGGGCGCAAAGCGCGGGAAAGCCTTGTGCACCTTTGCTGGAAAGGTGCTACCTGCACCACAGGGGGCGCTTCCTCCCGTCCTGCACAGCCCTTTGATGTAGGCTGGCAGGACATGAGGAATCCGCAAGGGGGGAGGGAGGGGTGAAGGGACAGGCAGAGGGACAGGCAAAGGGGGGTGGGGAAGGCACGGCACTCCGTGACACCTCAATAAACAAAAAAAAAAGAACTGCACAGCAGATTTATATGATTATGCCATTTTGGAGACTGCATCTCCAACCAAGAAGTATATGCTGCCCATCAACAATGCCTGAACAAATATGGCAGCTTCCAATTTGAGAGAAAAGCAGATGAAGGCTTTGTCAGGGGGGAGTGCTGAGATCTCTGTGAGAAGTAATAAATCCTGGAAGCATTTAAATTATACGTTGAAGAGGACTCTAAAATACCCAATACCCCATGTTAGTCCTTCCTCCTCCTCCTTAAAGCAGAACTCCGGGAAAAAACATTTTTTCCATGGCCCTGCTGCTGATCTACTATGTTCACTGAGTATGTCCTTCACCTTCTGCTTCACTCAGTAGTTGCTCTAAAATAAGCTAATGATTTCCAAATAAAACCGTTAATCCCCCATGGTTTCCTGTTTGTAAGACCAGTGGCTGCTTTTCCTCCTATTCCCCCAGCCATTATTCCTCCTATTCCCCCAGCCATTATTCCTCCTATTCCCCCAGTCACTATTCCTCCTATTCCCCCAGCCACTATTCCTCCTGTTCCCCCAGCCACTATTCCTCCTGTTCCCCCATCCACTATTCCTCCTATTCCCCCAGCCACTATTCCTCCTGTTCCCCCAGCCACTATTCCTCCTATTCACCCAGCCATTATTCCTCCTATTCCCCCAGCCACTATTCCTCCTATTCACCCAGCCACTATTCCTCCTATTCCCCCAGCCACTATTCCTCCTATTCACTCAGCCATTATTCCTCCTAATCCTCCAACCACTATTCCTCCTGTTCCCCCAACCACTATTCCTCCTATCCCCCCAGTCACTATTCCTCCTATTCACTCAGCCACTATTCCTCCTATTCACTCAGCCACTATTCCTCCTATTCCCCCAGCCAGTATTCCTCCTATTCCCTCAGCCACTATTCCTCCTATTCCCCCAGCCATTATTCCTCCTATTCCCCCAGCCATTATTCATCCTATTCCCCCAGCCACTATTCCTCCTGTTCCCCCAGCCACTATTCCTCCTGTTCCCCCAGCCAGTATTCCTCCTATTCCCTCAGCCACTATTCCTCCTATTCCCCCAACCAGTATTCCTCCTATTCTCTCAGCCACTATTCCTCCTATTCCCCCAGCCACTATTCCTCCTATTCCCCCAGTCACTATTCCTCCTATTCCCCCAGCCACTATCCTTCCTGTTCCCTCAGCCATTATTCCTCCTATTCCCCCAGCCACTATTCCTCCTGTTCCCCCAGCCACTATTCCTCCTGTTCCCCCAGCCACTATTCCTCCTGTTCCCCCAGCCAGTATTCCTCCTATTCCCCCAACCAGTATTCCTCCTATTCTCTCAGCCACTATTCCTCCTATTCCCCCAGCCACTATTCCTCCTATTCCCCCAGTCACTATTCCTCCTGTTCCCCCAGCCACTATTCCTCCTGTTCCCCCAGCCACTATTCCTCCTGTTCCCCCAGCCAGTATTCCTCCTATTCCCTCAGTCACTATTCCTCCTATTCCTCCAGCCAGTATTCCTCCTATTCCCCCAGACACTATTCCTCCTGTTCCCCCAGCCAGTATTCCTTCTTTTCCCCCAGCCACTATTCCTCCTATTTCCCCAGCCACTATTCCTCCTATCCCCCCAGTCACTATTCCTCCTATTCCCCCAGCCACTATTCCTCCTATTCACTCAGCCACTATTCCTCCTATTCACTCAGCCACTATTTATCCTATTCCCCCAGCCAGTATTCCTCCTATTCCCCCAGCCACTATCCCTCCTATTCCCCCAGCCACTATCCCTCCTATTCCCTCAGCCATTATTCCTCCTATTCCCCCAGCCACTATTCCTCCTATTCCTCCAGCCAGTATTCCTCCTATTTCCCCAGACACTATTCCTCCTGTTCCCCCAGCCAGTATTCCTTCTTTTCCCCCAGCCACTATTCCTCCTATTTCCCCAGCCACTATTCCTCCTATCCCCCAGCCACTGTTCCTCCTATTCCCCCCGCCACTATTCCTCCTATTCCCCCCCGCCATTATTCCTCCTATTCCCCCAGCCACTATTCCTCCGATTCCCCCAGCCACTACTCCTATTCCCCAGCCACTATTCCTCCTATTCCCCCAGCCACTATCCCTCCTATTCCCTCAGCCACTATTCCTCCTATTCCCCTAGCCACTGGTCTTGGCACATCCCCTCTGTAGTTCTTTCTCCAGGAATCTGTGATGTATTTCCTCCCTGCTCACTGTAGTGGGCGGAGTCAGACTGCTGGTCTGTACCTCCCACTCAGGCAGTGTTCTAAGGGCTCATGTACACTGCAGCTGTTAAACTGACGTTTAGGAGTAGTTGTGCATTTCAGCAGCCCCTGAACTCTCCTGTATGTTTTCCTATGTGTCCATGTACACATACTCGTTTAAAGGCAGTTGAGGTTACAGGAATTTTCTTGAAAATCACAAAAATCATGTTCAGGAGTAGAGTTTATTGGCGTTTCAAATGTCAAACGCGTGTAAACACGTTTATGCACATTTGTGGTTAGACACATTTTTTGGCTGGTCCATATCCAGATACTGTCCAATGCCTTTTTTCTTCATCAAAAATACATACACAGAGTTTTCCATGTATTCAAATGAACATAGTACACCAGTACACCATAGTATTCAAATGAACATAGTACACCAGTACACCATAGTATTCAAATGAACATAGTACACCAGTACATCATAGTATTCAAATGAACATAGTACACCAGTACACCATAGTATTCAAATGAACATAGTACACCAGTACACCATAGTATTCAAATGAACATAGTACACCAGTACACCATAGTATTCAAATGAACATAGTACACCAGTACATCATAGTATTCAAATGAACATAGTACACCAGTACACCATAGTATTCAAATGAACATAGTACACCAGTACATCATAGTATTCAAATGAACATAGTACACCAGTACACCATAGTATTCAAATGAACATAGTACACCAGTACACCATAGTATTCAAATGAACATAGTACACCAGTGCAGTCAGTTCCAGGTTTTGCGTGAAGGAAGAAATGGTAGAAATTCATGATGGGATCCATTATGAATACAACCAGAAAAGACAGGTAATCTCAACACATACTGCTCTCTCTGCTTCTGCTCTCTCTATTTCTCTCAAACAGTTAATTTTTACTATTTTTCAGTGCATTCTGGGCATTTGAGAAGGTCTCCTGATGTTATCTTTTAAAAACACTTCTAAACGCAAACGCTCATAAACGCAGCTAAACTGACGTTTTTAACCTACGTTTTCTACCAGTCAGTTTTCAGTAGTCAGAAGAGTTTTTCAAACGCCCCGTGTACATGAGCCCTAAGAATAACAGTTCAGGACACTCTGGCTCTGTCCTGCATCCCATAGCTTCAGCCAGGAGTCTCTGCACCTCCTCCACTAGTAACAGTCTATATACTATACATACTAGGGATGCACCCAGATTCATCGGTAGGCGAAAATCGCATTATCCACATTTTGCAGATAGGAAAAAAGGTGCCGATAAAGGCCACCGAAGCCGTGATTTTACCTGCAAATTTTACTTGGGATTTTGCCGTAATATTGCTGTGTTTTACCCCCGATTTTGTCACAAGTTTACCCAGAATTTTACCCAGAATTTAGCTGCGATTTTACCATGAATTTTGCTGCGAATTTGCCACAATTTTACCTAGAATTGTGCAGTTATTTTACCCGCGATTTTGCTTTAATTTTACCACATTTGGGGTGCGATCTTTATAGGTCATGTGACTAAAAAAATGCATCAAAACCGCAGCACTGGTGTGTTTTTGATGCGTTTTGAATACATTTCAGGCCTGGTGCACACCAATGCAGTTTGCGTTTTGTCCTTTTTGCAGTGCGTTTTGCATTTTTAAATTTATTATTTTTTGGCCAACTGGGTGCTGGGCAGATTAAAAACTCAAAATGCATAAAAAATGTAACACGTGTTTTTGAAACGTTTTTGCTGTTGTTTTGCTGTGCTTTTTGCAGTGCGGTTTTGATGTGTTTTTTTAATTTTTTTTTGTCCAGCTTGTTGCTGGGCAGAATAAAAACACAAAACACATCAAAAACGTAACATGTATCTGTTCTTGATGCATTTTGGATGCGTTTTCAATCCATTTCAGGCCTGATTCAGAAAAACGCAAAAACCAATGCAGTTTTAATTTAGTCCATTTTGCAGTGCTTTTTGCAGTGCGTTTTGAATGTTTACATTTTTTTATTGGTCCACTGGTTGCCGGGCAAATTAAAAACGCAAAACGCATCAAAAACGTAACATGTGTTTTTGAAGTGTTTTTGCTGTTGTTTTGCCGTGCTTTTTGCAGTGCACTTTTGCATGCACATTTTTTATGTGTTTTTTGAATGGTTTTTTTTTTTGGTTAGCTTGTTGCTGGGAAGATTAAAACTGCAAAGCACATAAAAAAAAAAAAGTAACACGTGTGCATTGTTGATGCATTTTCAATGCATTTCAAGCCTGGTTCAGAAAAAAAAAAAAAAAAAAATCGCAAAAACCAACGCAGTTTGCATTTTGTCTGTTTTGCAGTGCTCTTGAAGTGCATTTTGCATTTTTGTATGTGCATTTTTGGCACGTATTTTTATGCGTTTTGTGTTTTTGGATTTTTTTTTTAGGCCAACTTGTTGCTGGGTAGATTAAAAATGCAGATTAAGGCTCCATTCACACTAGGGCGTATCAAATCACATGCGGAATCGTCGTGATCCTGCCCATGTTTTGAAAACGTGCTGTGAAAATGCGCAATAGCATGTTCAGGTGCCGTTCATTTCAATGGCAGGGCATTTTGCCACAATTACTGTGGTCAGAATCTTTTTTTGGGCAATCTTTCACAAAATCCTGGACACTACGCCTCCAGCGGACCTAGAAATGGACAGGGTACACAGGATACTAGGCCCAAAACCTTCTGACCCAAATCGACCAAGGAATGTAATCTATCGACTCCACCATTACACCCAGAAGGAATCTATTCTTCATAAACCCTGGCTACAAGGTGAAACGGACTTTGATGGGGGCTCCATCAAAATATTGCCTGACATCTCCCGGGCTACCTTACAGAGACGTGCCCTACTTCTGGATAAGATCTGCCATGCTGGCCTGACCTTCTGCTAAGGATGCCTGTTAACTATCTCCGTACGGAAAGGGCTTCATTCCTTTACCTTACGATCCATGGAAGGCCTGCCAGTGCTTTTCTCCTTCATGGAAGTGGATCCGATCGAGGTACCCAACTGGCTGCAGCTCTTGCCCTGGCAATTGGGCAGGCCCCCCCCCCCGACCGCCTGGAAGACATCACATAACCTGGTCGCCATCTGCTGAGGGTCCATGTGAGTCCTGACCTACCCCATTTTTATCATGTCCGGATGCACCCTAACATGGACTTATTGATGTTACACCGTGAAACCCCACCCACTGCTGAAAATACTGTACGCTCCTTCGCTGGTACTAGGCCTTGGCTGTATGCGACTGCCTCTAATATCGAAAGGGTCTTATACATGATGTCAAGACTTTATCTAATCTATTGTATTTTGGCTATGGCCTGTTATGACCTTCCCACATCATGCTGTTAGGCCTGGGTCTCACTGCTTATTTGTCTATGACTTTTCATAATTTACAACGGCTTTGTACCTTAATTTTTCTTTTTCCATTTCTCCTATGGGGAGGGGGACCTTGCACTCTCAAGACATATTAATGGTGATGCTCTGTGATGTCTACTCTAGGCTCATCTGCTATACGTTTGGGAGGACTGGGAGTTCTAGTGTTTATACCATTGGGGAGGGGTGCTCCCACCCGCACTGAGATTTTGCGGTGGGGGGGCTCCTCCCTATCTGACTAATCTGGTTATTGGGCTGCCCTCCGGGACATGTTAGCTCTTCACTATTTCCGTGTACCGGGTTGGGAGTTCCACATCGGTATGGCCTTAGGAGGTGGAGGTTGGTCTGCCTCGGGAGCTCAGTCTGTCTGCCCTTGGGGGCCCTGGCTGTGCGAGGTGGGAAGCTGTTAGAGTGCCTTACTGTTCTGTTCACTGTATGGTATGTAATTAATGTCCCCCCCCCTTTTTTTTTTTTCTACACATGTGATATTACCGCTTTTTAAGGGATCTTACATTATAATTGTTGTAACTCAATTACTTTTCTGCTCGGGAGAGGGGCCAAGTGCTACTATCTGACCTCAAAAGGCTTCGATGTGATGTGGCAATTATACAGGAGACCCACTTTCAAGAGGACAGACTCCCTTACCTGAGAAATAGACCGTTCCCCTTTGTTTATCATGCTACTAACAAAATGGCTAAATTCAAAGGTGTATCGATTCTCTTATCTAGGCTCGTGTCATGGTCACAACAGGAGGTATTAACAGACGAAAATGGCGCGGTTTCTTTTTTTAAAAGGTAGGATTTGTGACATATTGGTGACTTTTGCCATGATATATGCTCCGAATGCTCAACAGGACCTCTTTCTCAGTGGAGTGCTTGCTCGACCGCTGGAGTTCTCTGAGGAGCACCTCATTCTAGGAGGCGAATTTAGTGTCCCTCTCATAGACACCTCCACGGCACCTCCTCCATTACCCCCACTGTTCATAAACGTATCTTACATGCTCTCTATAGAGCACAGCTCCATGATGTGTGGCAGCTTCTTCTTTCCAGGGAACGTGACTATACATACTACTCTCCACCTGATCAGCAACATCACTTGGTCAGACCATGCTCCAATTTCAATCCAATACTCACTGTTGGGGATTCGGGATTGTCAGGGCAGGAGCTGTGGAACGGACAGGCAGGCCTAATGGCAGGGTCACGCACCGACTGACGACAACCACCACCCACAGACCGGAGTTCCTCTGGGCGCGGAGTCTAAGTCCCAGGCTGCCCTTCACCAGGGCCCCTGATGGTGGGGATGGACTTGACGCTGCCAGGGACCAGGTCGCGGCCCCCGAGACACCCTAGCTGTGGTAATGGCCACCGCCAATGGCGTGTAGCTGGTAGAAACCAGATAAGACAATAGCGTAGTCGGGCAGGCCGGGTCGATAACAACGGGACAGACAGTACAGAACGGTAGACAAGAATAACAGGTCACAAGCCGGGTTCAGCAACGGGAGGTCAGATAAATGGATAACGCAGAGAATAGTCTAGTCAAAAGCCGAGTCAGTTTCCAGGAGAGCCACGAGAGTAGAAACAGAGCTTGTTGCAACACGAACATACAAGACACGAATGCAAAGAGCACGTGCGGACAACAGGCTTATATGTGATCAACCACACCACTCTGGGGGATGGACCGCAGAGGCCTGAAGGCATAAAAGACTCCCACCATGCTCTGCAGAAACCCAAGATGGATGCCAGCACATAACCTCTGGGAAAAGGTAGGACCATGACAGGGATCCACGATGCCCCTCTTGGAAATTGAACGAAAGCCTACTGCAGGACCCTATGGTCTTGACAGATGTGACCTGGGAGATTAACTCGTACTTTACCATAAATGACACCCCAGACTGTAATCCAGAAATTATTTGGGAAGCCCATAAGGCCGTGATAAGAGGGGTCCTTATTAAACATGGAGCTAGAATAAAAAACAAACGAGAAATGCAGCTTTCTGCCCTTTTGACTAAGGTCCAGGTTGTAGAATCTCGTCATAAACATTCCCCAACCGGGTGCTGGAAACAGAATTGTTACTTCTACGCAACCAAATCGCAGATCTCTTACGCTTCAGGGCCAAAGCAGCCCTGAAAACGTGTCATCGAGTATTTTACGAATCGGGTGATAAATGTGGTCGGACTTTAGACCGTTCATTACAAACACAATGTCTAGCAACCTACGTCCTGCACATCGCTTGACCAGATGGTAGCAACAGTACCCTTCTGTCGCTTGTAGCCAAGACCTTTGGGGAATTTTACTCTACCTTATACAATTTGGGACCTTCCACTTGCTCAAGAGCCTCAGTACAAGAGTACTTGACGGCCTCAGGTATGCCAAGACTGCCTTTGCCAAATAGAAAGGACCTCAAAGTTCCCATCTCCCTGAATGAGGTACAAAACGCATTAAGCGCTGCTAAATCTGGGAAGGCACCAGGCCTTGATGGTCTAACGGTACAATATTACAAGACTTTACTCCCACACCTTGGACAGCACCTGTTCAAACTGTTTAACGCGCTAGGAAATTAAGCCTCTTTCCCCCGAGATTTGTTGCTAGCTCACATCACAGTGATCCCCAAGGAAGGGAAGGACCCCTCATCATGTGTTAGTTATAGACCAATTTCCCTCTTAAACATGGATCTCAAAGTGTTCACCAAGGTAATCGCTTCATGCCTTCAATGACATTTGCCCTGCATCATCCATCAGGATCAGGTTGGCTTTATCCTGTCCCGAGAGGCGCAAGACAACACTATTAAAGTCCTAAACTTGATTCACATAGCCGATCAATCAGACACTGCTTGCGTACTACTAGGTTTGGATGCTGAAAAAGCCTTTCGACTGTGTGGATTGAAGGTTCATGGTCGAGGTCCTTCACCATATAGGATTGGGAGCCCATATGTGTTGCTGGGTATCTAGTGGTCTATACGTCTCCTACTGCCTCGGTAAAGGTGAATGGAGTTCTCTCTGATCCTTTTCCTATATCCAATGGGACCCGGCAGGGGTGTCCCCTAGTCCCCCTTCTCTTTGCCCTCACATTGGAGCCTTTTCTCTGTAAGGTTAGATGGAACCTGGATATAGTGGGACTGGAGGCTGGTGGGACATGGCATAAGATCTCGGCCTACACTGGCGATATGATGTTCACATTAACCAACCCACTAATTTCTATCCCCAACCTTTTGCAAGAATTTAAGTGATATGGGGCCCTGTCTAATCTTCAAATGAATTACTTAAGAAGCAATGGGTGTAAAGTTACCTCAACATCTACGACAATCTTTGCAAACTAATTTTCACTTTAAATGGTCTGATACTGCTCTGAAATATCTGGGCACCCTGATCCCTTCACAGTTAACACGCATCTTCTCCTTGAATTTCACCCCGCTTCTAGATAAAGTTTGCTCTCTTTTATCCACTTGGCATAAGGGCATATACTCCTGGTTTGGCCGATGCAACATTGTGAAGATGTGCATCCTACCTAAATTCCTCTTCCTCTTTCAGGCCCTTCCTATTTGTATACCTTTACGGTTCTTCAAACAAGCGGATACCATGCTTTATGACGTCATCTGGGCGAAGCAAAAACCACGGATCCAACATAAGCTCTTAGCATTACCTAAACAACATGGAGGACTGGCAGTCCCAGACTTACACAAATATTATCAAGCGGCACATCTGGGGAGGCTGATAGACTGGTGCCGCCATGGTGACATTAAATTATGGCCAAACATCGAACAAGCTCAGACTCTGGTTTCTCTCGGTAGAGCTCCGTGGTGCAGTGGCACTCCTTCTTCCCTCAAGATGCATCCACTGATCGATACGATGTTTTGCATATGCTGCTCTCTTTTTGCCTTGTCCTCCCTGTCACCAGAATGTTCCCCCCTCTACCCCATACTGGGGAATCCCAATTTTGAACGCTTGTTTACAATATACAATAATACCTTGACACGCCTCAGCTGGCTTTTTTTATGGCATTGGCGCTGTAACTGCTTCTTACTGGCAACTCAACCATGCAGTTAATGTTTGTTCAAGTATCGTATTGTGCTCCTTGAAACAACCACACTGTCTTTTTCCAGAACAGCCTGGATTTCTTCTGAGGTTATCTGTGGATTTTTCTTTGTAACCGAACAATTCTTCTGGCAGTTGTGGCTGCAATTTTTCTTTGTCTACATGACCTTGACTCAGTATCAAGAGATTCCCGAACTTTACACTTCTTAACAGGTGAATGAACAGTACTGATTGGCATATTCAGGGCTTTAGATATATTTTTATATCCTTTTCCATATTTATAGGGTTCTATTACCTTGTTACACTGGTCATTGACAGTTCTTTTCTGCTCCCCATGGCTCAGTATCTAGCCTGCTCAGTGCATCCCCCGAGAGCTAACAACCTCATTGACTACTTATACACATACACTAATTGCAATTTAAATAGCCACAGATCGTAGCGTATATAGGTGATTTTGAGCCCTTTTTAATGTTTTTTCACCTTTATAAGCATGCAAGAGCTTCTTTGTACAAACAGCTGCTGCCGTCAGATTTGTACTCCAACAGCCAGAACACTACTGTTCACATGTAACTGAGTGGGTAAATGGGAATAGAGCCTCCAACCAACCCTTAGTGCAGCCAGTGTGCATCCAGGGTCAGTGATTCTGCTGAATTTTAACCGCACGTGAACTAGCCACAGCTAAAAGGCCAGTTTGTATGCTGACATAGCAGAGTGTTGCTGTATCCAGAGGTGGCCCTGCCTCTGAACGTAGCAAACAACAGCGACTAAAGTGCTGTGTGAATGTACCCTAAAGGAAAAGTGTTGAATGACAGGATCAAGAATCACCTACACAGTAAAGGAAAATACTCTGTTTGTAATATATATTAATACACAAGTAATCACCTTCACAATATCTCAGAGAAAACATGACACAATTTAAAGTTTCCCAAATTTTATTGCACCAAAAGTAACAGCAAATGCACTAAATAAGAACCTTTGTTTAACATGTCACAAAATAAGGTCACATTTTTTTCACATTTCCATATACATATAAAATACACACATCAATGTACTAAAGAATGTCAATGACTAATGCAAAAAAGTATTCATAGTGTATCTGTACCTTCCTTCAGTTGTATGCATATGGTACAGTCTATGGTACAGTTAATGGACAGAAAAAATGTATATAATGATCCCACTATAACCTTCTACTATTTACATTAGCAGTTTTTGTTGGATTTGTACAATATAAAATAAAAGTACTGATATAAAAACATCTCTATTAGCGAATCAGAAATCAGATAACAGCTAATTTTAAACTGCTACACAGGGGTGTCAAACTGGCAGCCCTGCAGCTGTTGCGAAACTACAAGTCCCATTGTGCCTCTGCCTTTGGGAGTCATGCTTGTAACTGTCAGTTTTGCAATGCCTCATGGGACTTGTAGTTTGGCAACAGCTGGAGGGCCTCCAGTTTGACACCCGTGTAAGACGTAAGCTTGTCATTGACTGCTTTGACACCACTGGTCTTTGCAATAATAATAAATTCATCTGTATATACAGCTAGTCCTTCATGTAAAATATAAGTGTTTACATTTACATGAAACACTGTAGCAGGCCCGGATCTAGGGGGTTGCTGGGGTGAGCTATGCCCCTCCCAGATTTTAGTTGTGCACCCTCAGACCTCAGAGTGAATTAAAAAGTGTAAGAGGGCACTCTGATGGGGACAGTTGATGAAAAGAGAACTCTGATGGGGACAGTTGATGTAAGGGGACATTCTGATGGGACAGTTGATGTAAGGCGGCACTATGATGGGGACAGTTGATGTAAGGCGGCACTTTGATGGGGACAGTTGATGAAAGGACTCTGATGGGGACAGTTGATGAAAGGGGGACTCTGAGGGGGGACAGTTGATGTAAGGGGACACTCTGATGGGGACAGTTGATGTAAGGAAGCACTCTGATGGGGACCAGTTGATGAAAGGAGGACTCTGATGGGGACAGTTGATGTCAGGGGATACTCTGATGGGGACAGTTGACGTAAAGGGACACTCTGATGGGGACAGTTGATTAAAGGAGGACTCTGATGGGGACAGTTGATGCAAGGGGACACTCTGATGGGGACAGTTGATGTAAGGGGACACTCTGATGTGGACAGTTGCTGAAAGGAGGACTCTGATGGGGACAGTTGACATAAGGGGACACTCTGATGGAGACAGTTGATGAAAGGAGGACTCTGATGGGGACAGTTGACGTAAGGGGACACTCTGATGGGGACAGTTGATGTAAGGAGGGACTGTTATAGGAACTCTGATGTAAGGAGGGACTCTGAGAAGAACTCCTTATATAAGGAGGGACTTTGTGAGGGACACCTGATATAAGGGGGCACAGGTTTTGTTTAATCATCCTAAACTAAAGACAGCATTCCCATTTCACTCCTGCACCACCTGTGCACTACCTGTAAGATGTCACTTCCAGGGTATGACTCCGTGGTACAAAAGTGTGCAGAGTGAACAGGGAATACTGGTTCCATGCATCCCTGTCATACTAGTGACATTATGCCCCCTGGCTTTTTTTTTTTTTTTACTGCACCCCCAGATCAAACAGGCTAGATCCGGCCCTGCACTGTAGATTAGTGTTACTGCACATGCTACAAATTAAAGTGGACCTGCCACTAACAGTTACATTTTAAAAGCCTGCACCTTTGTGTATAGTTTCACCTAGTACACTGGCACTTTGTCAGAGTTGCACTGTTAACAGTTCTCCCCAGTAGTAGGCATTGCAGACAGCAGTAAGCACACATAGTACATATGGGCCTCATCCACATGGGCGCAGAGGCCCTTTCAGCATGAATGCGACTTGTTTAAGCACATAAAGCTGGGTGCAGTCAGCTTTTGTTAGTGAATGGAGATGCAGTGGCTGTACAGACACAGCTGCACATCCACCGTTGACAGGAGTACAGGGGCGCTGTGTGGCCCCAAAACATGGATGGGGGAATCTGTCAGATTTCTGTTTTGCAGCTCGCAGTTTGAAGGAAAAGAGCTATACATGTATGGCCAGCTTTAGGCTTACAGCACTGTGCAAAGCAATACAGCCATGTTTGATTCAGAGTGCTGGCCATCCCCTGCCAGTCCAAGTGTTGATGTACGTATAATTAGAGTAGAATGATAATAAGACAGATTCAGGTACTTATGCTAGTTAGTAGTTGACTTATTTTGCATTGTATGATTTCTAATGCATACATTATTAGATGATTCAAAATTGTATTACATCTACTTGGAGTTCACCTTTAAGACAAGTCAGTAATGTCTGTAAATTGCACGTTTTGTAAAACCTACTAAGGGTCTGCCACTGTAACATACAAATAAAAATGACATATAAATCCAAGCAAACATATACGGCTATTGCAATAAGGCAAGGCAAAGAGCAATGATGATGGTCAGCCAACATTAACCTACTAGACATGTGCACGGCCAAAATTTTCGTTTGTTTTGGATGCGTTCATTCATTGAAGAATTTCATTTCGTCATGTTGAACCGATTCGTTTTCCGAAATAATTTAGTATCTTCAGCATTCTTTTTGTATATTCGTTGGTCAGGGTGGGTTTGCAAAACTTTGCAGTTTTTTTTTGACAGATTGCTATATATTAGTTTAGATTGTAGAACTAAACTGACTGTTACAATTACAAATTCAATTTAAATCTCAAGTTTACTCGAATCTGCTTTATCAAACAAATGTGAAAATTGAAATAATTTCCCTATGGGCCCGAACGACTATCACATCATGTGACATCATCCGAATAAAACAAATGTTAACTTGTTAATTGTATAAAACATTTGTTAATTTTTTACAACTTTTTTTTTTCGGATTCGTTGACATTCATATGCACCCGAATCTCCAAAAATCAAATTTTTGACAGAAAATCGATTTGTTACGAAACGCACATGTTTATAACCCACAGCAACCAGTCGAATTTGTTCTTTTAAACTGAATCTGTAGCAATGATTTGCTGCACACAAACCACATTGTCCTAAATAAAACCAACAGTGCACAGACAATAGACCCCGTACAGAATATATTAGAATAAATATTTTAAAAAATTCTAAATCAGTGCATCAATCATTAACACAAAGAAACATAGTATCACATTAGTGTGTCTGGACTAGGGGCGGACTGACCATTTGGAAACTCCGGCACCGCCCGAGGGCCCGGGGTCAGTAGGGGGCCCCATGAGATGCCCCTGGTACCTTTTTCATAGGCTTTTTTGAGTTTGGGCAAGGACACAGGGGCCCCATGATCCCCTATTGCCCGGGGGCCCCATGAGTTGTCAGTCCGCCCCTGGTCTGGACACACTGACTTAAAGCAAACCTTCACCATATGCTACCTACCCTGTGCTGCCCAGCCTTATCCCCCTTCTCTTACAATTTTTTTTTTTGGAAGTACTTGTTTTGTGATGCAAAGCAGCACTTATGGAATTCTCGCCTAGGTGATTATTTCTCCCCACCCCCTGCGCGTCAGTAGATGTGCTGCAAGGCTCAGGTACCATGAGAGATGTGCAGCAAATCTGCGCATGTATGGGGTTTGCACATGCAAAGATTGCCACCAGGGAAGTCCAAAAACATCCCTCTTTGCAAGTGCATGGTAAACCACCTGCATATGTGCAGCTGTGTCAACAGGCCATACCAGGACCCAAAGGCTGGGTTGAACCCGTGGGTATATCTGGTGGCGTCCAAGGAGACCGGTGGAGTTCTGTGACATTCCCCATTTAGGATTGGCACCTTTGGGGAGCGGGTACCCAAATTTGACAGGTACCCTCTCCCACTTCCACTGCAATCGCCTAGGCAATCAGAGGTGGAAGTTGTCCCCCTCCCCGTAGTCTTCTGGGACACATGACAGTACCATTCAGGAAGCGCAGCGGGGCACCCAAATGTGAAGCCGCAAGCTGTCACAGCCAGATGCCTACACTGAAGATGCTGGCACCTGGATCATGGGACAGGTAAGTGGCTGTTTTTTAAAAGTCAGCAGCTACAGTTTTTTGTAGCTGTTGACTTTTATTTTTTGACAGTGTGAGTGGAACTTCGCTTTAAGTAGAGTGAAAGGAAACACAGGAGACTGATGAGAGTATCTCTGTGGCACTCTGCTCTCTTCTCCTATCATCATGTTGCTTGTTAGCACTGCAGTCCACCTGACTGGCTCCATGTGGTGCTTCTCCCTCTCCCAATCTGAGCACCGCTGTAAATGGACTGCAAGGGGTGGGTACCAAGTCAAATGTAGGTACTTAACATTGCTTACATTTAAAAACTACATTTAGCTTTGGTTCACACTAGGATGAGGTGCAGGAAACCTGCGATTCACTGCCCTAGCAATCTGCAGTGGGTGTCAGTGTAATCTTAACGACACACCAAATGCAGGATGCAAATGCAGTATGTTTACCAGCATAGTACAAAGAGACCATGCGATCCGATTGCAGTGTGTTAAAAACATTTCTGCATACACGACTTTGGTGCATATGAGGTGCGATCAAAACTAATGCAAAATGAATGGGCTTAAATTGCACCGCACTGAATTGTATGTGAATTGTAAAGGAATGCAGTAGAGTTCCTATGCGATTCACAGGGCTTTTCTTCTCAGAAAATAGGTGCAGAAACTCAACCACGGCCCCCAAAACACCCCTCCCCCCTTACGCACACACCTTCAAAATCGCATCAAATAGTGGGTGTGATCAAATTTAACTGACAGTGGAAGGGTCTAGGTTCACACCTATGCAGTTTGCGTTTGATCCGTTTCTGCAGTACGTTTTTAAAATTTGTTTTTTCTTGTTGCTAGGCAGATTTAAAATGCAAAATGCATCAAAAATGTGGCAAAAAACGAACTACATGCTTTTCTGCAGTGTTTCTATTGAAGTCTATAGAACCAAAAACGCAACTTTTTGCGGTCAAAAAAAGTCCCTGACCCTTTCCAAAAAACGAACCGGGTGAAAATGCGGAGATGTGAACTTTTCCCATAGGAAATCATGTTAAATGGACTGCAAAATGCTGCAGAAAACACTTAGACGTGAACCTAGGGTAAAGGGGCATTAAATACCAGGAGTGCATTATGTACAGAGTGCAGAGTTCGGGGGGGGGGGGCATTTATACACAGAGTGCAGATTTTGGGGGTGCGTTGCATACAGAGTGCAAAGTTGAGGGGTGCACTACGTACAGAGTTCAGGGATGCCTGCTTACAGAGTTCAGGGGTGCACTGCGTACAGAGTGCAGAGTTCAGTTGTGTGCAGCATCCCCCATCCACATATTAATCCTCTTCTACCCCTTCAGTTCTGACATCTACATGCAACTCCCCCTCCACTGCTCCATCTTCTCCCCCCTCCTTAAAAGCTCCAACATCTTCCACGTCATAGTTTGGTTGCTGTATTATGCTGAAGAACCCAGCCAGCTCTAGGAACTCCCCTCATACTTATCCAGTGGGGGTTTTGGCATCTACACTGCACACCCCAGGCACCTGCATCTTGTCCCCATTCTGCACTCAGTGGGAGCCGCTTAGGAGATCAGATCTGTGAGAGCTGTTGGGAGACAAGCTGTCACTTGTAAACACAGAAGCCGAACTTCTGCATCTACTAATGCTACCGGTGAGTAGAAAGCAGAGGGCAGAGGTGGTGGAATTAAGTTCCACTAAGTTCCAGCTGAAAAAAAAAGAAAGCCCTGGCAATTCATAAGTGATTCAGAGTGTGAACTTAGACTTAAGAATCCATTAATGCGTGCAGAGCTGCAATAATTTAGTATATTATATTTGCCCAAAGTTCAGCTTTTAACCACTTGCCCTCCAGAGGATTTACCCCCCTTCATGACCAGGCCATTTTTTGCGCTACGGCGATGCGTTACTTTAACTGACAATCGCGCGGTCATGCAACACTGCACCCAAAATTACATTTACGTCCTTTTTATCCCACGAATTTAGCTTTCTTTTGGTGGTATTTGATTGCCTGTGTGTTTTTTATTTTTTGCACTATAAAAAAAGACCAACAATTTTGAAAACTACATTTTGGACTTTTTACTATTAAACATGTCCAGTAAAAAAATTAAGAAAATCAAATTTTGTCATAAATTTACGCCAAAACGTATTCTGCGACATGTCTTTGCTAAAAAAAAAATCCCAATACGTGTAAATTAATTGGTTTACGTGAAAGTTATAGCGTTTACAAATGGCGGTATACATAATGGGATTTTTTTTCTTTTCTACTAGTAATGGCAGTGATCAGCACCTTTTAGCGGGACTGCGGCAGACATTCTGACACTGGGGGGGAACTAACTTGGTGTCACTGACACCAATACAGTGATCAGTGCTTAAAAAAAAAAGCACTGACACTGTACTAATGACAATGGGCAGGAAGGGGGTAATGAGGGGTGATCAAAGGGTTAACTGTGTGCTGGGAGTGTTTTAATAGGGGGCAGGGGTGTTCTTCACTGTAAGCACACTGATCAGGATGGCTGTACTGTGCAAAGCCATCCCGAGCAGTGTGCTCGAGCTGACAGGGAGGAAGATTGTTTGTAAACAAAACAATATTCTTCCCCATCGGAGATGCTCGGTAATCACCGGGCGCCAGCGGGTAATAATCGGCCGGGACCTGGTGACTGAAATCTGCAGCTGCGAATGGCAGCACGCGCCTTCTACTCGGAAATGCAGAATGACGTATATATGCGTGATCCTGCGCACAGGTTCTGCCCTGTAGCAGTATATCTGCTATAGGGCAGTCCTAAAGCGGTTAAATCTCATATTTACTCTGTGCGTTTATAATATCTAGGACGAAAGCAGTCACTACACTTACTGTACTGTGTGTGCTAATGCTATATTTTAGAATAACACATACTCATGTTGTGCATTGACCTTGTAAGATGAAGAACAGGTGGTTAAGGAGGGGGTCATATGACAATTTAAGTAACAGCCTTGGCCAATTTATTGAATATTTCATATCAAATATTTACTTCAGATGAAAAACAGACCAATCTACAGCAATAATTGAAGTTTTACTTTTAGAGTAGATTAGAATTATGTATCAAACCGTTTTCATTGTGGTTGCTCAGGTATCATATCTAGCAATAGAGTTGTCAGATAATTGCAAATTCGCCATCTACACAATGCTTACATATGCTACACTGGTCTTTCCCTGTTGTCTACAATTATAAGGAGTTTTTCATAAATGCCAGCAGTTCTTGGAATTCCTTAAAGCAGAACTACAGGGAACGTGTTGCTCACCTTTCCTCCAATGGTCCTGTGTCCTATGTGCCGGTCTTCGGGCAGTTTGGGGTAAGAAAAAATGGAATATAGATTACAGGGCCATTAAGTAGTGGATTTGGATAGATTTTTTTTTTCACAGAATAAGGGTATTGTTTAGTGCCGGGGAGGGTAACCTCAAAGAGGTGATGATCTACCTGAACATCATGAGAGAAGTCAAAGATCACTGATCACAGTGTCAGCCATTGTCACCCTCCTCACACCTGATCTAAACCTCGAATTGCTGTACTACTGTGTCACAATCATGTGCATTGCATGGCAATCGTGAGTTTAAATCAGGTGGTGAGGAGGCAACAAATTGCTTCCTGAGCACCTGTCAAACACACTCGGATCACTTTGCAGAGGAGTAGCAGTTCCTGCTGCACTTGAGAATGAGCCCTTAGTTGCATCCGGCAGCAGCACCCTTAGGGCTCGTTTACATGTAAAGTTGGGGTGTGGTAATACCCTGCGGTTGAGTCACGGTTTTACAGCCCCTAATCCCTACCCCCTTCTTCTGCTGAGGCAGCAGCCAAAGGTGTACACATGCTGCAGCAGGAATTACACCCCCTGTAGCTTTTTGTGGGTGCTACCACCTGCCATTCAAGCACATGGGGCCCTCTGTAAGTGCCCTATGCTTCTACAGGGTCCAAGGGGTTAAAGCAGGTGGTGAAAAAGCAACACACCACTCCCTGTTTAACCCCTTGTTTGCTGTACTGCACAAAGTTGAAGGGCATTTGCAGAGCGGCCTCATTCTCTTGAATGGGTCATGCTTGGCAGGTGCTACACCCACCAACCATGACAGTACTCCCTACTACAGCTCCAACTTTACAAGTAGTCACTCTGCATTGCACTCTATTTGATGCTCTGGGGTGTCAGGTCAGCAAGCCCTGACTGTGATCTACCAGTCACCTGGCCGAGATCTACTGGTAAATCATGATCTACTGGTTGCTGACACCCAGCTTAGTGCCACTTTAATTCTCCAAGACTACAGATGGAGTGACCATCCCATGTTAAAGTATGAGCTTCTATGCTTGGATTGATTGAATGCTTTCAAGCGTTGTGACTGCTACAGAAATGCTCAACCCATAACCAGTGGGTGGTGTTTTTTTTTTTCCACAAAATAATGTAAAATTTCTTAAACTGCCTAGAGTTTATGCTATGATACTAGTTTCAATGTAAATATTACTTAACAGATTTTTTCTAAAACTTGGCAGGCAGAGGAAAATATAGAATAAACTGCTTACCAGGCAGTTATTAGAAATCAACTTCATAAAAAAGGCACCACGCTATTCTCATTACATTGTACTTCATGTTAATAAACTATTGCTTCAGTCACTCAGTATGACTCTGTAACGTGACTGCTCCGGATAGAGTATGGGGTCCATATGAAGATCTGTACAACGGCTATGCAGAGAGGGACCAAACATGTCAGATAGAACATTGTATCATGGAGACCTAAAAACAGACTAAATACAAGAAAAGTTAATAAGACTGGTGTGTAAACAAAGAATTGTACATTTCATGTATTACTGTCTCAAACTGATCAATGCAACATAACATAAAATATGAAATGTACTTCTGTTACAGGTGCTTGTATCATATAGTAGGAAGAGACAGGCCCAGGCTTTAAAAATGAGAATACACAAAGTTTCATATTAGATATTTTACAGTATTAGGCCCACCCCTTTCACGCAGGCGGTCCAATCAATCCATAGATCTAATATGGGTGCGGAAAGCTCTAGTTTTTAAATGCAGCAAATGAACAAAATGTGGCATCTGTTCATTTTGCTTCTTTTTATTCAGCAAGGGTTTTGTTCACAAATCCACTGCTGATCAGACCAGATACATCCGACATGAAAGAGGCCTTAGTCAATACGATAAATTGTCTATATCATTACAACTTGTCCTTGTATTGCTTTGTATTACAGTTGTACCTCTTTAATGACTGATGGACAGATTATTAACCAATTCAATACCGGGCAATTTTACACCTTCCTGCCCAGGCCAGTTTTCAGCGCTCTCACACTTTGAATGACAATTGCGCGGTCATACAACATTGTACCCAAACTAAAATTGTATCATTTTCTTCACACAACTAGAGCTTTCTTTTGGTGGTATTTAATCACCACTGGGGTTTTTATTTTTTGCTAAATTAACAAAAAAAGACCAAACATTTTGAGAAAAAAAAAGTTTCTTTGTTTCTGTTATAAAAGTTTGCAAATAAATAATTGTTCTTCATAAACTTAGGCCGAGATGTATTCTGCTACATGTCTTTGGTGAAAATAACCCAAATTAGGATGTATTTTTTAGTTTGTAGGAAAGTTATAGAGTTCACAAACTATGGTATAGATCTGAATATTGATTAATCCTGAAGTACTGACAGCCAATCTAATTTCTTGAGGTCCAAGAATGTTAGAACAGTACAGATATCCCCCAAATGACCCCTTTTTGCAAAGTAGACAATCCGACGTACTTCATAAGAGGCATGGCGAGTTTTTTGAAGTTGTATTTTTTTTGTCATAATTTTTCGGAAAATTAAAAAAATTAATTTCACTATTTTTATTTTTATATATATTTTTTTTTTATTAATTTTTTTTTCTTTTTTTTTAAGATTTTTTTTCATATTTCACTTTGACCAAAGTAGTACAATGTTACCATAGTAACATTGTACTACTTTGGGGAAGTGATCAGTATTTTTTTTTTTTTTTTACACAATTTGCTTATAGCAAAGAATTACTTTGCTATAAGCAAGCATTTACCTGAATGACATCGATTCATTCAGGGTTTTTTTATTTTTATTTATTTTTGTGCTTAGCTGTGATTTGGCCACAGCTAATCACATGACGTGCATGTGATTAGCTGTGACCATTCACAGCTAGGTAGTAGTATACAATGGATGGCATGAATGAAGCCATCCATTGTATACAACTGTCATGTGACCTGCTGTTATTGGTCACAGCAGGTCACATGGTACCGGCAACGGGGCCGATACTCAGATCTGTCATCGGCCGTGTCCGAGGTACACGGCCGGTGACAGATCGTGCCGCTCTGCAGGAGCGCAATCTGCGCATGTGCGGGAGGACGCCATATGGCGTCCACACGGAATGCTGATGACATTTGCCGCCCGCCATTCGGCCATAGGGTGGGCGGCAAATGGTTCAGTGATTCTAAAGGAAAGATTAAAAATAAATAAATAAAAAAGAACAAACATGTTATACGTACCTGCTCTGTGTAATGGTTTTGCACTGATCAGCCCTGATCCTCTTCTTTTTGGTCCCCCGCCTGGCTCCCCCATCAAGTGTCCCCAATAGCAAGCTTTTTACTATGGAGGCACTTGATCAGGCTCGCTCCTGAGCCGGGCTCTCACACACGAGGCACAGCTCAGCCCTTGCTCTCTCATTGGCTGACTGACTGATTGACAGCAACAGGAGCCAATGGCTCCTGCTGCTATGTGAGCCAATGAGGACACAGACAGACCCTAGAGAGCCACTGCCCTTGTGCACATCACTGGATTGAGATGGAGCTCAGGTAAGTATTTGGGGGGGGGGCTGGGGATCTGTACCCAGAAGGTTTTTACCTTAATGCATCGACCGTATTAAGGTTAAAAAATCATGAGCCTTTAGAACCACTTTAAGTTAGTAAGCAATGAAAGGCCTTAGCATTCTTGGAAGTTTTAGTCTTTTCAGTTATCTTACAAAAGCCAAAATTTTCTTTTCCATTTCCTACTTTTGTGTGTATCTAGAATAGTGTAATACATGGCTATTATAATTATTTTTGTAAGAGAGAATTATTGGGTTTTACTACTTTTAACAAGAATGGACTTTTGAGGTTGGAGCTAGGTTATTAGAAAAAGTCAAGCTCCTTCGAGTCACATAGCAGATAGTCATCCAGCATACATTCCACACTGTTTATAACTTTCTTGACATCATCGGGTATACTGCCTGATGTGAATACATAACATGTTTAGAAAGTTTGCTTGTTTAAGATGTAGTGAGCCAATAAAGGGTATCACGTAAGTGCTAAAGTTGCTGCACTGGCTAATGCCCTACTATTTTGCTTGCTTTCTTCCTACACTTCAACAGTGGAATACTTTCCAATCTGCCACTAGATGGCACCAAGCAAACATTCATATGAGACAATGGTGTAGAACAGTAGGATTCCTTCAGAGATTTCTAGGTGTTGCATGAGCTGTGGTCGATTGACCTTCCACTTGCCTGCATTGTATCAGGGCCAATGCCACTTTGCAGAGCCAGCAGCATGACACCAATGAACTTTTTAAGCTGTCTGTAAGGGTGGCATTCTGGCCACTACTGCAGAGGGTGCACTATTCCTACTCACCACCAATGTAAAAATGCATTTTTGGGGGATGCAGAGATGTACATGGGGGTACAAAGGTGTGTTGGGGGTGCAGAGATGTTTTGGGAGTACATGGATGTGCTGGGAATACAGAGGATGCTAGGAGGTGCAAGGGTATATGAAAATGTGCTGGTGGATGCAGAGGTGTGCTGGGGGTGCAAAGATGTGCAGTGGGGGTACACAGATTTGCTAGGGGGGTGCAGAGACATGCTGGGGGTTTATAAAGACTTGCTGGGGGGATGAAGGTGTGTTGGGGTACAGAATGTGATTTTGGATACAGAGTATGCTAGGGGGTGCAGAGGTGTATGGTGGGGGCTGGGAGAGGAGGGTCAAAAGACGTGCAAGGGTGAACAAAGATGTGCTGCTGGGTAGTATTGAAGTGTGCTGGGGGTGTGTGGAGGTCTTCTTGGGCTACAGAGATGTGCTGGCGGGGGGGGGGGGGGTATAAAGGCAAAGGCAGACATGCCATTCCCGGGACAAGGCCTACGGCCATGGGTTTTTTTCTGCATGGGGTATAAAGGCAGGCTGGGGAATACAGAGGTGTTCTGGGGGTACACAGATTTACTGGAGGGGGGTACAGAGGTGTTATGGAGGTAAGAAGTTGTGCAAGGGGTATGGAGATGTCCTGGATGTACAGAGGTGTGCTGGGAGGTACAAAAGTGTGCAGGGGTACAGGGGTGTCCTGGAGATACAGAGATGTGCTGGGGGGTACAGGGGTGTTCTGGGGGTACACAGATGTACTGGGGGGGTATGGAGGTGTTATGGGGGTAAGAGGTTGTGGAAGGGGTATGGAGATGTTTTAGGTATACAGAGATGTGCTGGGAGGTACAAAAATGTGCAGGGTGTAAGGGGGGTGCCCAGGAGATGTGCTGGGGGGTACAGGGGTGTTCTGGGGGAATGGAGATGTACTGGGAATACAGAGATATGTTGGAGGATACAGGGGTGTGCTAGGGGTACAGGGATGTGCTTGGTGGCACCAATTGTGCTTTGTTAGGGGAATTTCTCCTAACTTCCTGTCCGGCTGACAACAATTTCACCAGACAGGAAGTGAAGAAAAAACTTGCAACAGGGTATCAGAAATAAACACACGGCTTTTGGGTCTTCCACTACTAATAAAGCATTTTTATATATTTCTGTATTGTTGTTGAAGAGTTTGCCTCACTTTTTGTCTGGTTAAAAGCGACAGGAAGTGAGGGGAAATCTCTCTAATGGGGCTCTGGATAGAACTAAAAACTAAGAAAAATTTTGGCTGAACATACACTTTATGATGGTGCTAAGGTTTATATGTGCCCGTGGACTTGCTTGTGGTACAGAAATGACAACATATTTTGTGGTTACAAGCAGAGATGAGCTCAGGCTTGTTCAGACGCAAGGGTGAACCCGCCTGAGCTTTCCGGTCAGGAAGCTGTCAAAGAGGACAGCCAATCAGGACAGCCAGGAATTCCCCGTCCCACAGTCGGACATATACACACCACTTGTAAATGTGTGGCTGCAGGGCAGGGAATGCCCGAGTCACTTGTGATTGGCTGTCCTCTTTGACAGCTTTCTGACAGGTTAGTTCAGGTGGGTTCGGACTTGTGTCTGAACAAGCTGGAGCTCATCCCCAGTTACAAGGACTGTGGCATATATGTGCTGTGCATACAACAAAAAGGCTCAGGTTCTATTTAACAATAGGTGAACAATAGGTGAACAGTGTGGCCACACCCACTATTTGAAGCTGAGCGTCTACTGTCTAGACCTGAGCCAGCACTGATACAGCAGGGATATTGATGCATGGGCCAGCTTGGTTACCTAATGTTAATGCATTATTGTTTTTCCACTGTTGCAGAATGATTATTCATGTAGTAAAAGTCTAAGGTATGCCTTTAAAACCTTTTAATCAGTATTTACATGTTACTGTTTCTGCCAGTGTTTTGTTTTTGTGTACTTTTGTTTTTTTTTATCCTCATAACTACATCTTTCTTAGGCCGTTTGGGTCTGCCTGTCAGTGTTTCAGGCAGACCCGATAGGACCATACACAGATCTCTATGGACAAGTGTCCGCTGACACCCGCTGGCATCCGATCCAATCCTGTACACCAAAAACAGATGGATGGGGATCTGTTCCCCATCCATCCAGCAGATCGGATGAAAGCGGGGTGGATACAGACAGTCGGTACATTTCCATCCAACCACCCCATGGGGGAAAAGCAGGCTGTGTCTGTGTCTGCTCTGCAGCAGCAGAGCAGACACAGACCTGTCATCTGCTTGCTTAGCGGGGATCAGCGGAGAGATCCCCTGCTGAGCAAACGGATCCACTGGCGGGTCCGCCCTGTCTGAAAGGGGCTTGCTATGGGGGCACACACAAAAGAGGAGCCTGGAGCGCCGGCGAGGGACCCCAGAAAAGGAGGTTCAGGACCACTCTGTGCAAAACCTTTGCACAGAGCAGGTTAGTAACATGTTTGTTATGTTAATAAAAAAAAAAAGTATGACCTTTACAATCACTTTAAAAAGGCACTGTTGCTGAACCATTAATTTTAACAAAAATCTTAATATATAATTATATGTGCATTTAATGTATGTTATGCATGTAATTTATCTGCAAATGCTTTGTGTGGATATCCAAAAGTCCTGAGATTGTTGCTGGACCAGGGGCAGACTGACCATTTGGAAACTCGGGCACTGCCCGAGGGCCCGGGGTCAGGGGGCCCCATGAGATGCCCCAGGTACCTTTTTCATAGGCTTTTTTGAGTTTGGGCAAGGACACAGGGGCCCCATGATCCCCTATTGCCCGGGGGCCCCATGAGTTGTCAGTCCGCTCCTGTGCTGGACACCACCATCTTGAAACTGTCACTCAAGTGGGACTCTTTAGTATTCTCCTTCACTCCTACCCTGACAATTACATAGAAGGTTATGTAGAGAGGTGAAAGGAGAGGAGACGATGCTGGGCCAGCACAGACAGTAATCAGACACTTTCAGAAGAGGTAAGGGTTATGACTTGCAAGCAGAGAGGGGGCAATGCTAGGGTATGAACTCTTTCTGTAGTAGTAAGTAAACATTAAAAATCTAAAATACTTGATTTTTGTGTGCTTTTACCTGCAGCTAAAAGAGTTGACCACATTGTTTATGGTATATCCCAAGTAGAGATAGTGGCATATAGGATAGGATACAAGCTAGCCAACAGGACTTGGTTGAAATTCTGAGCCCCTTTTCTATAGTTCATCCTATTTTTGGAGCTTGTTCAAGATACCTTTCAACATTTTTTCTTTTCTAATAGCCAAACTCCATATCTCTACTCATGGACTCTCTGTGTACTGCTCTTCTATCAGTATAGCCCAGGAGATTTATGCACAGTGTTAAGAATATTATTTGGTACCAATCCATGTGGGCTCATTAAAATACAGCTATTCCTTCTCTCCCCCTTGTTGTCTTTTAGACTCAAGAAGGGATTTTCTGATGCCCTTTGTGCTCCCCATGCTCTCACATTGTGGAGGTGGTCAGTGATTCAAGGACACACTCTAGTGACTGGCTAATCATTTTCACAGTTTTGTTAGTGTTTCACATTAACCACCTCTTCCACTAAAAGATTTTGAAATTGAAACGCATCAACATTCAAATGTAAAACGGTGTCAGAATATGGCTACTGGAACAGCTATTTTGTAATATATGTAGGCAGGGTGGTGCTGATGCCATATACAAATGTACGTCATTTGATGTTAAGTGGTTGTACCGGGATGATGTATTGTTTAAGCTGGAGGCCCCCAGTGCCTCTCCAGGCTCTACCGTCCCACCAGCGAGCCCAGAATGAAAGCTGGTGGTTCTGCTGGCTTACCACAGAGATCTCCGAGGACTGGAAGGTCCCCGATTATCTCTGTGATATAGGAAACCAGAAGCGACAAGTGGAAGTAAACTGTACCATTTTTTAAAATAGGGAAAGCATCTGAACACACCAATCTTGGTGTAATCAGATGCTTTTAGGTCAGAGGAGAGATCGGGGTCTAAAAGAACCCCAATCTCTCCATAAAGAGTACCTGTCATTGCCTATTGCTGTTACAAGGGATGGTTACATTCCTTGTCACAGCAATAAAAGTTATTAAAAATTTTTTAAAGCACCCGTCCCCCGCTTGTGTGCAAAGCACATACATAAACGGTGACAGCACCACACATGTGAGGTATTGTTGTGAATGTCTGAGCGAGAGCAGTAATTCTAGCACTGGATCTCCTCTGTAACTCTAAACTGGTAATGCGTAAAGGCTTTTAATCATCGCCTATGGCATCATAGTTTGTCACTATTTCATGGGTATGTGCCATTTTGTAGCATAACATGTTGTATCTGTTTACTTGGCATAACACCATCTTTCATATTGTACCAAAAACTGGGTATTGTATTGTGCTTATGTGCATTAAAATTCATGAAAATGTATTTTTTCCACTACACTTGTGTTCGAAAAAACCGCTGCGCAAATACCATGTGACCCACCATTTTATCTTTAGGGCCTCTGCAAAAAAAAACCCAAAATTATATTTAAAGTGTCTCCCAGAAGTGAGTACACCTCTCTCATTTTTGTAAATATTTTATTATATCTTTTCATGTGACAACACTGAAGAAATGACACTTTGCTACAATGTAAAGTAGTGAGTGTACAGCTTGTATAACAGTGTAAATTTGCTGTCTCCTCAAAATAACGCAAAACACACCGCTGGCAACAAAAGTGAGTACACCCCTAAGTGAAAATGTCCACAATGGGCCCAATTAGCCATATTCCCTCCCCGGTGTCATGTGATTCATAAGTGTTACAAGGTCTCAGGTGTGAATGGGGAGCAGGGGTGTTAAATTTGGTGCTATCACTCTCACTCTCTCATATTGGTCACTAGAAGTTCAACATGGAACCTCATGGCAAAGAACTCAGAGGATCTGAAAAAAGAATTGTTGCTCTACATAAAGATGGCCTAGACTATAAAAAGATTGCCAAGACCCTGAAACTGACCTGCAGCACGGTGACCAAGACCATACAGCGGTTTTAAAGGACAGGTTCCACTCAGAACAGGCCTCGCCATGGTCAACCAAAGATGTTGAGTGCACATGCTCAGCGTCATATCCAGAGGTTGTCTTTGGGAAATAGACATATGAGTGCTACCAGCATTGCTGCAGAGGTTGAAGGGGTGGGGGGTCAACCTGTCAGTGGTGAGACCATACGCCGCACACTGCATCAAATTGGTCTGCATGTCTGTCATCCCAGAAGGAAGCCTCTTCTAAAGATGATGCAAAAGAAAGCCTGCAAACAGTTTGCTGAAGACAAGCAGACTAAGGACATGGATTACTGGAACCATGTCCTGTGGTCTGATGAGACCAAGATAAACTTATTTGGTTCAGATGGTGTCAAGCGTGTGTGGCGGCAACCAGGTGAGGAGTACAAAGATTAGTGTGTCTTGCCTACATTCAAGCATGGTGGTGGAAGTGTCATGGTCTGGAGCTGCATGAGTGCTGCTGGCACTGGGGAGCTACAGTTCATTGAGGGAACCATGAATGCCAACATGTACTGTGACATACTGAAGCAGCGCATGATCCCCTTCCTTTGGAGAGTGGGCTGCAGGGCAGTATTCCAACATGATAACGACCCCAAACACACCTCCAAGACGATCACTGGCTTGCTAAAGAAGCTGAGGGTAAAGGTGATGGACTGGCCAAGCATGTCTCCAGACCTAAACTCTATTAAGCATCTGTGGAGCATCCTCAAACGGAAGGTGGAGGAGCGCAAGGTCTCTAACATCCACCAGCTCCATGATGTCGTCATGGAGGAGTGGAAGGGGCAACCTGTGAAGCTCTGGTGAACTCCGTGCCCAAGAGGGATAAGGCTGTGCTGGAAAATAATGGTGGCCACACAAAATATTGACACTTTGGGACCAATATAGACATTATCACTTTTGTTGCCAGCGGTTTAGACATTAATGGCGATGTGTTGAGTTATTTTGAGGGGACAGCAAAATTACAAGCTGTACACTCACTACTTTACATTCTAGCAAAGTGTCATTTCTTCAGTGTTGTCACACGAAAAGATATAATAAAATCATTACAAAAATGTGAGGGGTGTACTCACTTCTGTGATATACTGTATATGTACAGTGGGGATCGAAAGTTTGGGCACCCCAGCTAAAAATTTGTATTAACGTGCATAAAGAAGCCAAGGAAAGATGGAAAAATCTCCAAAAGGCATCAGATTACAGATTAGACATTCTTATAATATGTCAACAAAAGTTAGATTTTATTTCCATCATTTACACTTTCAAAATAACAGAAAACAAAAAAATGGCGTCTGCAAAAGTTTGGGCACCCTGCAGAGTTAATATCTTGTACTGCCCCCTTTGGCAAGTATCACAGCTTGTAAACGCTTTTTGTAGCCAGCCAAGAGTCTTTCAATTCTTGTTTGAGGTATCTTTGCCCATTCTTCCATACAAAAGTCTTCAAGTTCTTTGAGATTTCTGGGCTGTCTGTCAAGTACTACTCTTTTAAGGTCTATCCATAGATTTTCAATTATGTTGAGGTCAGGAGATTGTGAAGGCCATGGCAAAACCTTCAGTTTACGCCTCTTGATGTAATCCCCCATGGATTTTGAGGTGTGTTTAGGATCATTATCCATTTGTAGAAGCCATCCTTCTCTTTAACTTCAGCTTTTTCACAGATGGCATCAAGTTACCATCCAAAATTTGCTGAAATTTTATTGAATCCATCTTTCCTTCTACTCGTGAGATGTTCCCTGTGCCACTGGCTGCAACACAACCCCAAAGCATGATTGATCCAACCCCATGCTTAACAGTTGGACAGAGGTTCTTTTCATTAAATTCTGTGCCCCTTCTTCTCCAAATGTACCTTTGCTCATTCCGGCCAAAAAGTTCAATTTTAACTTCATCGGTCCACAGAACTTGTTTCCAAAATGCATCAGGCTTGTCTATATGTTCATTTGCAAAGTTCAAACGATGATTTTTGTGGTGAGGACGTAGAAGAGGTTTTCTTCTGATGACTCTTCCATGAAGACTATTTGTACAAGTATCTCTTTATAGTGGAATAGTGTACCACAACTCCAGTGTCTGCCAGATCTTTCTGGAGGGATCGTGCAGTCAAACGTGGGTTTTAAATTGTTTTTCTCACAATCCTGCGAGCTGTTCTGTCTGATATTTTTCTTGGTCTTCCAGATCTTGCTTTAACTTCCACTGTTCCTGATGACTGCCATTTCTTAATTACATTCCGAACAGAGGATATTGACATCTGAAAACGCTTTGCTATCTTCTTATAGCCTTCTCCAGCTTTGTGAGCGTCAACTATTTGTAGTTTCAGTTTTCTAGACAACTGCTTAGAAGAACCCATGGTGCTGATTGTTGGGGCAAGGTCAGATGAGTCTGGGCATTTAAAACCTTTGAGAATGACATAACCTGGTCTTCCCAGAAGATGACTGAGAACAATCCATGACACTGGCAGGTCTCAGCTTTGCAAAGGGGGCAGTGCATGCTAGAAATTCTGCAGGGTGCCCAAACTTTTGCAGACGCCATTTTTTTGTTTTCTGTTATTTTGAAAGTGTAAATGATGGAAAGCAAATCTAACTTTTGTTGACATATTATAAGAATGTCTAATCTGTAATTTGATGCCTTTTGGAGATTTTTCCATCTTTCCTTGGCTTCTTTATGCACATTAATACGAATTTTTAGCTGGGGTGCCCAAACTTTCGATCCCCACTATATATATATATATATATATATATATATATATATATATATGATTTTTACTTGTAAACAAAAAAGTGTCAGAAAAAGGCCTGGTTTTCAACTGGATATATTGTACTGGGCCAACTATGGTCATATATTATTATTATTATTATTATTATTATTAATATACAGGATTTATATAGATCTATTGGCTTAAATGCTTGTATGGAAACTTCTTTTATCTTTTTTTTTTTCAATAAAATAACAAAATAATTGTATTTTTGTGTTTAATTGGTGCCCAAAAAATCCCAGTCCATATTATTTTCACTTCTGTAACTATTATCAGGGATGTGGCACCCCTGACAATCATTAGGCTAGATTTATAAACACTTAGGAACCATGAAACAAGGTTTGATAAGGACTTACTTCGGATCTGGCTGGTCAGCTTTGTTGGTTAGATGTTCATATCCATACTGATTAAGTATACTGACAACAAACATGGGTGCCAGGGACTGAGCAGGCTTTGTGAATAGAGCATTTGTTCCAAAGACCATTGAAGACAAAGGAGACCTACACAGTGTAACAGAAAAAAAGGTTAAAATGGATACAATTCAGAATAATCATCTTGAAACAGTGTCTGAATTGTATTTCTTATAGTGCTAAGCAATGGCACTCCCATGTCTGAGAAATAACTTGATCAAATGTTATTTAAGAACACCATGGAAGTTTTCTTACAGCCACAGGCCACTTATGTCACTACTATGTAACAGATAATTCTATATTTTACTTGTTTCAGTGAGCAGCCATTGTGGCAATAATTTATATTCTACACACAGATGTCTGATAGAAATACACAAAGGTGTGATTAAACAAAAAATATTTGACATAAAATGACTTGCATATTGGGACATATTATTCTGCCGTGTAATAAAAATTAAAATATATTTGGGATATCAGCAAATTAGTTAGTTATTTTTCCCTTAAAGGATGCTACTATAATGGTGACTTATAACATACCACTATCCTCAATGAAGTTCTGTCTTGTCTTTTGTTTGTCTATTTTTTTCTTTTTTGTCTATTTTTTTTTTTTTTTTTTAACAGATGCTCTGACCTGTTTTTGCATGACTGATGAGGCCAGTCTCTGATTTCTCTTTACCTGTGGCATTTTACTACCCCTGGTTCCACGGTGTACACACCTTTCCATTAACCGCATATGCTGTTCTTCTTTGCCTCCTACCTAACGGCCATTTCACAATTCCAACAAAGCAGTAGAGACAGGTGGTGGATCTGTGTTTTTACCACCTGTCAACCAAAATCCAAACATTGCAGCCAAATCGAGTGGTACACATGCCATGGCCACAATGCTTTGTTTTGTCACCAATTAACTCTGGTTGCAGAGTTTGACAAACAAGGCTGCCAATCAAACTCGCCCATTGGTGTCAATGGGATCGCACCGCAATTACAAGCCAAAACACTTGGCACGTGGCCAAAACAGAATCCCCCTTTGAATTTGAAAGAAAAAAAGTCCAAGCATACACAGTTAGATAACAGCAGGATCACTTTCTGAATGCCCAGCAGTCACTGCTGCTCCACCGCCACCACCAGTATAGACTGCCTCCTGTGTGAAAAAGCCCTAAAAAGAACCTCACAATCCTGTGGTGATATCAAGGCTGGTTACATATCTCACAAGGCACTGCCCTTGGAATGGGGTACAAGTCAATCTTTGATACTTTGCCTAATTTCCAGAAGTTAAGCAAAATCTTAATGAACTTATCTTTCAAGGGAAGCAGAACTATGATGCTACACCAGCCTTTTTCAAATGGGGTGCTGTGGTAAAACGCCTACAAATTGCCCCAAAATTCTCAGACACATGCCAACAGATGGATCAAGCCTGCCTATTTTCTTACAAAAAGCCACAGCTTTTTATTGTGCAGCATTACAACCTTGGACACCAAACAAAAGAAATTGATAGGCCTCTTTCAGATATGGTGGACCCACCAACGGATCCATTTGCTCAGCGGGGGATCTCTCCACTGAGAAAGCAGAAGACAGGTCAGTGTCTGCTCCGCTGCTACATAGTAGACACAGACACAGCCTGCTTTTTTCCTATGTAGCGGTCTGATGGAAATGGACCACCTGTCTGTTTCTACCTTACTGTCATCTGATCCACCGGATGGATGGGGAACAGATTCCCATCCATTATTGGCGTACAGGATCAGATCAGATGCTGGCGGGTGTCAGCAGACACTTGTCCATAGAGGTCTATGGATGGTCTGTTCGGGTCCACCAGAAAAGCTGACAGGCAGACCCAATCGGACCGAAAGGTGAAAGGGGCCATAGAGAGAAAAGAATGCTGGAATACTAGTCAGTACCAGTGTGCAAAGCTACATTTGCTTTGCAAAAGCAAACCATGTAGGAGTCCTACATGTGTGGATGCTGCATTATGTAAAACTAGCAGTTTATTTACATTTTAGAATAGGATACCTCAAGATTGTGCATAGTTTTAAACGGTTTCTTGACTGAAAAAAAGGTTAAGAAACACTGAGGTATACACAAGCTGCTCACTTTTGGACTCCAGGATCACCTCTAAATCAAGCATTCTTTTGACTTATTCTGTCTGCCTATGGGTTCCAGAATCTGATAGGGCTTAAGACGAACACAAACTTGTGGCCTCATAACAACATCATGTCTAAAGCTACACTTCGGGGGAAATAACCTTCACCCTTGCAGTGGGTCTCCTCCACTGCAAGTATTTACTGCTTATTCCTTGCTCCCTCAGCAGCCACCAATCTTCTTCAATGTTTGATGCCCTTAGGTGAGGGCATACCCTCAGCATCTTCCTGTACAATGTGGGACTACTGGCCCTGCATTGTACAGAATGAAGTCAGAGAGCTGTAACTAGGGGAAAAGGGAGACCGTTCACATGAAGAGCAAGGAATGAGGTAAGTATATCACCTTATTGATCATCCCCTAGCCAAAAGAAGCAGTTAACCCTAAATCTTTTCTCCCCCTCCCCCCCATAGTTCAGATTTAATCAAATTGTTGAACCCTCACAAGTACTATACATTTGTCTTGTTCCACAAACATTTTCATATCCAGCTGTTGGACTACTGACTGGGTCTCCATTACTGTTACCTCCTCTAATCCCCTTCTGGCTTGGAAGGGAGTTCTACCACTTCCGAGATGCCTGTCTTTTCAGTGCTTAAGTTTGCATGAGGAAACATGCTTCTTTTTTCATTTATCAGGCTAGCATACCTTCTACTTTACTTCTCTTACTTTCTTGAGCAACTGATTTTCTTGCCTCATTTTCGACCACTGGATAGCAAGTAGTAATCCATGACCACAAGGATATACTGGTGAGCTCTAGCCAACCTATTAAGTCCATTCTTATTCTTCAATTATTCAAAAGGGAATCTGATAGGCAATGGAACCAATGAACGGAGACAGCGGGATTAAGGGAACAAAACCTGGCACTCCAAGGTAAGACTCACAATCTTATTTTACATCTGCATTAAACACTGGCCAAAACCCCCTGATGAATATAGTCTTTGTTTTTGAGACCTAGCTTTGTTTAAGGACTCCAACACCATCCTTTTATAATATCTGAGCATTATAAGTTTTTTCACAATGTTGTCATATAACATACTGGTTTTACAGCAATATGTGGAAACACATTTTTAGCACCTGAAAGATGTGGTTATCAAAATATCACTTTGATGTTATCTTGTACTTTAGACAAAAGATAGATCTCTGAACTGGGTGGTGTCAAAGTTCTCCCAAGAAATGTCTCGTTTCTGCACTTCGGAGGTCTTTTATAACACCTCTTTCCACTGCAAGTAGAGATTGTTTACTTTCACCATCGATCACCACAAACTCAACTTCAACCTATGATCATATGGATTAGGTGTATACACAAAGGTACTGTATTACTCTCACCCTCAGGTTCACATATAGTATTTCTCTATCTATTACACAAGTCCTAAAATAGTGTGAAGTTCCACTGCTTATCTCAAATGTAACTAGAGCAGTAGGATAGCTTATGCAGTCCCCATGGATAAAGGGCACTCCATTCCGGGACTGGATCAGTCTACAACGTACCTGAATCCATCAGGCAGGCATGACTCAGAGTCTAAGGCAGCAATGGGCAAACTACGGCCCGCGGGCCGTATACGGCCCGGCGGACCTTTTAATCCGGCCCACGGAGCGTGGGGAGCTAGGCTCCTCTCACAGTCCGCCCTGAAGGCCGGTGTAGCATGAAAATCTGTCTCCTATGAGGATCTGTCCCCCTCGACGTATCTGCGCATGTGCCGGAGATCGCCGATCGGCTGCTAATGCCTGAAACTGGCACATGCGCAGATACGTCGAGGGGGACAGATCCTCATAGGAGACAGATTTTTATGCTACAGGTGTACAGCGCGGGAACACGGCGAGAGGAGCAAAGGTAAGTGAATTGACACAGGGGGGACTTAATATGGGGGATGAATTACTATAGGGGGGATGTATTACTATATGGGGGATGAATTACTATATGGGGGATGAATTACTGTGGGGGATGAATTACTATATGGGGGATGAATTACTATATGGGGGATGAATTACTATATGGGGGATGAATTACTATATGGGGGATGAATTACTATGGGGGATGAATTACTATATGAAGGATGAATTACTATATGGGGGATGAATTACTATATGGGGGATGAATTACTATGGGGGATGAATTACTATATGGGGGATGAATTACTATGGGGGATGAATTATTATATGGGGGATGAATTACTATATGGGGGATGAATTACTATATGAAGGATGAATTACTATATGGGGGATGAATTACTATATGGGGGATGAATTACTATATGAAGGATGAATTACTATATGGGGGATGAATTACTATATGGGGGATGAATTACTATATGAAGGATGAATTACTATATGGGGGATGAATTACTATGGGGGATGAATTACTATATGGGGGATGAATTACTATGAGGGATGAATTACTATATGGGGGATGAATTACTATATGGGGGATGAATTACTATATGAAGGATGAATTACTATATGGGGGATGAATTACTATGGGGGATGAATTACTATATGGGGGATGAATTACTATGGGGGATGAATTACTATATGGGGGGTGAATTACTATGGGGGATGAATTACTATATGGGGGATGAATTACTATGGGGGATGAATTACTATGGGGGATGAATTACTATAGGGGGGGGTGAATTACTATATGGGGGATGAATTACTATATGAAGGATGAATTACTATATGGGGGATGAATTACTATGGGGGATGAATTACTATATGGGGGATGAATTACTATATGGGGGATGAATTACTATGGGGAATGAATTACTATATGAAGGATGAATTACTATATGGGGGATGAATTACTATATGAAGGATGAATTACTATATGGGGGATGAATTACTATATGGGGGATGAATTACTATGGGGGATGAATTACTATATGGGGGATGAATTACTATATGGGGGATGAATTACTATGGGGGATGAATTATTATATGAAGGATGAATTACTATGGGGGATGAATTACTATATGGGGGATGAATTACTATATGAAGGATGAATTACTATGGGGGATGAATTACTATATGGGGGATGAATTACTATGGGGGATGAATTACTATATGGGGGATGAATTACTATATGGGGGATGAATTACTATGAGGGATGAATTACTATATGGGGGATGAATTACTATGGGGGATGAATTACTATGGGGGATGAATTACTATATGGGGGATGAATTACTATATGGGGGATGAATTACTATATGATGGATGAATTACTATGGGGGATGAATTACTATATGGGGGATGAATTACTATATGGGGGATGAATTACTATGGGGGATGAATTACTATATGGGGGATGAATTACTATGGGGGATGAATTACTATATGGGGGATGAATTACTATGGGGGATGAATTACTATATGGGGGATGAATTACTATATGGGGGATGAATTACTATATGGGGGATGAATTACTATGGGGGATGAATTACTATATGGGGGATGAATTACTATGGGGGATGAATTACTATATGGGGGATGAATTACTATGGGAGATGAATTACTATATGGGGGATGAATTACTATGCTTACTATGGGGGAATATTACTATACTTACTATGGATGACACATACACATCATTCATCTACTCTTGGTCCGGCCCCCGGGTCCAATATATGAACCCATTGCGGCCCTCAAGTCAAAAAGTTTGCCCACCCCTGGTCTAAGGGCTTGGACACTTTAACTATGTAGCAGCAAATCTGTTTCTCAGATACATACAGGGAGGGGGGGAAAAAAAAAAAGGACATGCGTCCGACAGTACCACATTCTAGAGGCAATGTACTGGCCCCTGGTTTGTTCCAGGGCCCTTCAAGCAGAGCTTCTAAGAATATACGAATGTTTAGCTTTCTGGAGGCTCAGTCCAACTACTTTAGTGCTTGGATTTTTTTTTCATTAAACAGTCTTGCTTGTTGCAGGGCAAGAAGGTCCTCGGTTTCTAGTTAATGCTTAACCATCACCACCAGTGCCATCAGAGGAGTGGTTCATGATAACCCGTTACACAATTTTAAGCTTTATAAGGGCCTTTGGCTATAAGCATTTCTTTACAAGATGGACTATGTTGTGCATTAGTGAGTTGGGGTGATAGTTCCATACATCCATCTAGGTACAATTTGGGAACACACAGAAGCTGTAACTCTCAGATTCTACTTTTAACTTCTTGTGGTCTGTGACATACTCTGGGCCAGGATGGTTATAAGTTTTATAAAAGTCTGCAAGCAAGAGGGGCCCCACACAACGCATCCATTGATTTTTAGAAGTCAGAGTCTGTGTTAATGTATACCTTCAACTTTGGGGGTCATCTTTTGCAAAAAAGTTAATATTAATGGCTCTAACTAATCCAGTGCTGCCAAGGATTGGTAGCTATATCCCAGCGTTGACAGTTGGCATGCATAGATTCCCTGAGATCCATTTGCCCGGGCATCCAGGAATCTCCATAGAGCTGCCATATGGGTGGCCAGCTATCTGATTGCTACTTGATGGCTGGCAATAGCTTGTTTGTGGGCAACATGAGTTCCCTGCTGGGTAGCATTAGTCAGTTTGAGCTATAATATAAATTTCTCCATATTGAAGGTACATATTCCTACAGGATGCAATAATTAGCATATTGTCTCTTTAAATGCTACTGCCTTTAACACTTTTACATGCCCACATCCTCCACCATATGCAAAACAGAAAGGGCAAAAAGCTGTGTTTTCAGAAAACAGTTCACACAGAGTTTATCAGTAGTTTGCTTAATGCAGTTATAGTCTGTGGAAAAAAGTGAAGTGATATTGTACACTTCCCTACTAGGGTACAACAAAGACAACTTGAAACAGATGCAGTTCCCTGACTACCAGCAGCTGCTTTGCCTCACCAGGATACATACATTTTTTTTTCTGAGGGCTCTCTTCAGCTGTCACACACACAACAGTAAATCTACTTGGTGGTAGTTTGGTACAGTATATTAAAGGCTATACTATACTGTATATGCAGTTTAAATATTGCACTGCTGTGCCTCCTTCCGAAAATGCTAGCTGCCTGGTTGTCATGCTGATCCAGTGGCTTCAGCGCTTTCTGAGAGATATAGCGAGAATAAGTAAGTAGATCAGGAGTATGACATCATTCTGACTTTACTGACTTCATACGCATTCCATATCAGTAACGCAAAGTACTGAAGCCATCCAACCAGCATTTTCAGAAGAAGGTAAGCAATGCCAGCCTACATATTCATCTCACACAGACATGCATATGTGTTGGAATGTGCTGCCAAGGTTATTTAGAGTGCCATTTAAAATGAGTGGAACTGCAACTAACTGCACTGCAGATTGGGAATTAGCACGCATAGGTGTGAATCCAGCCTAAAGGTTTTTAACTTGAAGTGTAAACAAGGGCTAACTTTTTTTTTTTTTTTTTTACTTGGGCAGAATACAGAAGGCACAGACCTTCTATCAGGTGGTCTATATAGATATGTGTCCCCCACTGGGGTGCTTCACCTCTCTAATTGTCCTGTCTCATAAGGAAGGAAGTAGAAATCCAAAATGTTAGAGCTGTCATGAGAGCAAGAGGTGAGGGGGAATTTCCAGTTGGGGACCAATGTTCAGGTGACAACTGTTTAAGATGGTAACTTCCTTCACATCGGGGAGATATCCTCTCATTCTTTTGTTGTTAAATCTCCAAGGCAGGAGGTGAAGGGAAAATCAGTAAGTAGACAAAAATTAAACTGCCAGGGGTTTAACCCTTCGGTGCTCTGCTCAAGACTCAAAAAAAATATATATATATTTTGGCTATACATACACTAGGAGTTGATTTACAGTTTTGCATGCCTTCGTTTTTCGACTTTTAATATACAGTTTTATCCTTTAGATTTGGTATAAATGTGGTAGTTATTTTGTGCTTGTGTGTGCAAAAAATGATTTTAGTACATTTGTATTGAAAATATAATTTCATCAAACATTTATGCAACTATCGTGTGATGTAAAAAATCAAAAGCACAAGGTCAGAAGCTTTAAAAAAAAAATACAGTTTGGGGGGCATCCCTCACTAACTTTCAAAGCTGTAAGAGAAAAATAACGAAAAACTGCTAAATGTTTTGGACACTTAGGGTAAAGAATGGAAGGCTGGGTCTGACAGTGAGATTAAATCAGTCAACAGTATGAAATAAGTGAATACAAATAAGAGCTAAACTGGTCAATCATAAGATCATAAATTATCCATTTAATTTCATCTTAAAGGCTAAGCATACACCCCAAATAATGATTCAGTGCTGGACAGATAACAGCTTATAGAAGAACCTGTAGGCTGCTTTCACATGTTCTATTTCTATATGTGGTTTTCACACTTGCTGTGCCTTGATGGGTTGAGTTTTCTTCCCACCAGAGACACCACATACATGTCTCTGTGTGGTTTGTGTTTGTATGAATGTGGTAAAATGAAAGTTCTTTTGGGGGCAAGAAATGATATAAATGTGTCAGCCTCCTTTGTAAAGTGTTGTAGAATATGATGATGCAATATGAATGAGAAAATGATTAATATACAGTAAATACTTCCTGTGCAAGTCAATCCTATTATAATCCCTAATGCTGTCCATCCCTACATTGATTTTACAAAACACTTGTTCTAGTCATTTAATTGTTTGGTTATTGAAAATGATAGTTCAGTTCAATCCACAGAAAACATGACAGCATTAAGCTAATAGCTTTAAGGAGAGAAGTCAATTGAAGGCAACTGATTGGTGCTGTGATCATTTTCTGCCTTGATCAACAGGTTTATTAGAATTTCACAAATAGCTCTTTCCCTGAGTCAGTGTCAATAGTAATGTTTCAAAAGACATTGAAACAATGATACCATTCACCACAACAATTGGAATTTTCCAAAGCATCCAAGCGTTTCTGTCTTTGACTCAGTGCAGTTAAAATGGTAGACGTAAAGGTAAAATCTAAATATCACCCAAAACCGTCCTCTACGCTCCTGTCATGACCTTCTGCTCTCAAGCTCCCTTGTCTCCTCTTCCCATGCTCGTCTTCAGGACTTCTCCAGAGCATCTGCTATCCTCTGGAACTCTCTACCTCAATCTGTCTATGTCCTACTCTGGCTGCCTTTAGGTGATCCCTGAAAACTGATCTCTTCAGGGAAGCCTATCACCCCTCCAACTAATTGAAATTTTAACACTTCCATCAGCTCATCCCCCACAGTTATAATCTTTCGAACCGTTTGCCCCACCCTATTAGATTGTAAGCTCTTATGAGCAGGGCTCTCTTAGCCCTCTTGTATTTTATTGTATTGTAACTATACTGCCTCCCTTTATATTGTAAAGCGCTGCACAAACTGTTGGCGCTATATAAATCCTGTATAATAATAAATTATTATTTACCAGATTTGGAATTAGCAGATCATAGGTGTGTGACCAACATAGAAGTCATGGCACATGCATGCATTTTATTTTCCATTTAGTAATTTCTCCCTTTGAAAAGGTGGGATAAAAGCTATACTGGCTGCTGGGCTGGTTGCCCACTGAAACCCATGGGAGTGAATAAGCCCTTATAACTTGTAAAATGATTGACTCCATTATAATTCTAACAAAAGCCAACTGGGTGGAGAGATGGAGGAGTGTATCTACAAAATGTCTCTGCATAGTTTAAATAGTTCTACTCATATTATTCAGTGGAGGAGTCTGCCTGGCCACATTCTAGACAGTGAAAAGAGATTTACTACTAGAAAAAGAGTTCTGATGTAATTACAAGATTATAGAAACCAAGATGTAATTACAGCTTTCAATAACATAATTATTTGAAAAGTGAACCTATGTTGTAGATTGCTTGGTCGTGCTCATACACCTCACAGGAAACAATGCAACTCTTTCCTGCTACTATTTATATTTTCTTACATAACTGTACTATTAAAATAGAGCAGTGGAAAGTTGAGTAATGATATATAAATTTCAGTAACTCACAGCAAGCAAGAAGATTTTTAGTTACAGCAGACAGATAAATTAATGTCACTCTATTTGGTACTGTATTTTCCAGATCAGTTTATCAAACAGGCTGGAAAAATTAAAGTGTAAGATCCCTTAAAACAACTGATCTAAGTGTTCATCAAACGAGGGTCCATGTGCTTACCTCAAGCTTTTATTAAGCGTTTTTTGATGGCTTTGACCCATGAAAATTGTTTGACTTTTAGCATCTTTAAAAAATAGCATTTCTATTTAACAGGCTAGTAAGTACTGTAATATACAGTGAAGGAAATAAGTATTTGATCCTCTGCTGATTTTGAATGTTTGAGTTGCCAAACATCAGCCACGAAACCTTAATGACTTGGAGAGGATCTGCCAAGAGGAGTGGGCCAAAATCCCTCCTGAGATGCGTGCAAACCTGGTGGGCAACTACAGGAAACATCTGACCTCTGTGATTGCCAACAAGGGATTTGCCACCAAGTACTAAGTCATGTTTTGTGAAGGGGATCAAATACTTATTTCCCTCATGAACATGCAAATCAGTGCAGAATTTATTAGACATGCATTTCTTTTGAATTTTCTGTTTGCTACTCTACCTCTCTGTGTTACAATACACCTACCATTCAATTTTTAGACTGATCATTTCTTTGTGAGTGGGCAAATATTCAAAATCAGCAGGGGATCAAACACTTATTTCCTTCACTGTATATATAATAAATAGTATACTGTTAATCTTTTCTCTTTTTACTTGATCTGGAGGTAAATAAACATTTACACAAGAAACATCTGTCAAGTGTAACTGGAGATAACATAATGGAAGGACTTTGAACCAATAATGACCAAGCTGGCAATTTTTACAGTACAATGCAGAGCTGAAAGTTTATTGCATTAATCATAAAGGTGACTAATGTTAATTTAGATATAATCATGCATGTATATTACAGATTTATAAAGGAGTTGATTGCTTAGAGTGGTTGTAAACCCTTACCTATAACCAGAGAAGTGACTGGCCTCACAGAGATTAAACAAATCCTCCTACATACAGTATCTCACAGAAGTGAGTACACCCCTCACATGTTTGTAAATATTTTACACTTTGCTACAATATAAAGTAGTGAGTGTACAGCTTGTATAACAGTGTAAATTTGCTGCCCCTCAAAAAACTCAACACACAGCCATTAATGTCTAAACCGCTGGCAACAAAAGTGAGTACACCACTAAGTGAAAATGTCCAAATTGGGCCCAAAGTGTCAATATTGTGTGGAAACCATTATTTTCCAGCACTGCCTTAACCCTCTTGGGCATGGAGTTCACCAGAGCTTCACAGGTTGCCACTGGTGTCCTCTTCCAGTCCTCCATGACGACATCACGGAGCTGGTGGATGTTAGAGACCTTGCGCTCCTCCACCTTCCGTTTGAGGATGCCTCACAGATGCTCAATAGGGTTTAAGTCTAGAGACATGCTTGGCCAGTCCATCACCTTTACCCTCAGCTTCTTTAGCAAGGCAGTGGACATCTTGGAGGTGTGTTTGGGGTCGTTATGTTGGAATGCTGCCGTGCAGCCCAGTGTTCAAAGGGAGGGGGATCATGCTCTGCTTCAGTATGTCACAGTACATGTTGGCATTCATGGTTCCCTCAATGAACTGTAGCTCCCCAGTGCCAGCAGCACTCATGCAGCCCCAGACCATGACACTCCCACCACCATGCTTGACTGTAGGCAAAACACATTTGTCTTTGTACTCCTCACCTGGTTGCCGCCACACACGCTTGACACCATCTGAACCAAATAAGTTTATCTTGGTCTCATCAGACCACAGGACATGGTTCCAGTAATCCATGTCCTTAGTCTGCTTGTCTTCAGCAAACTGTTTGCGGGCTCTCTTGTACATCATCTTTAGCAGATGTTTCCTTCTGGGACGACAGCCATGCAGACCAATTTGATGCAGTGTGAGGCGTATGGTCTAAGCACTGACAGGCTGACTCCCCACTCCTTCAACCTCTGCAGTAATGCTGGCAGCACTCATACGCCTATTTCCCAAAGACAACCTCTGGATATGATGCTGAGCACGTGCACTCAACTTCTTTGGTTGACCATGGCGAGGCCTGTTCTGAGAGGAACCTGTCCTTTTAAACCGCTGTATGGTCTTGGCCACTGTGCTGCAGGTCAGTTTCAGGGTCTTGGCAATCTTCTTATAGCCTAGGCCATCTTTATGTAGAGCAACAATTCTTTTTTTAGATCCTCTAGAGTTCTTTGCCATGAGGTGCCATGTTGAACTTCCAGTGACCAGTATGAGAGAGTGAGAGCGATAGCACCAAATTTAACACACCTGCTCCCCATTCACACCTGAGACCTTGTAACACTAACGAGTCATATGACAACGGGGAGGAAAAATGGCTAATTGAGCCCAATTTGGACATTTTCACTTAGGGATGTACTCACTTTTGTTGCCAGCGGTTTAGACATTAATGGTTGTGTGTTGAGTTAATTTGAAGGGACAGAAAATTTACACTGTTATACAAGCTGTACACTCACTACGTCACATTGTAGCAAAGTATAATTTCTTCAGTGTTGTCACATGAAAAGATATAATAAAATATTTACAAAAATGTGAGGGGTGGACTCACTTCTGTGAGATACTGTATGTTTTATCTGTACCCCTCTCTTCCCTTGTAAGGAGAGCTCTGAGAGCTGATTGGAGGGATAGGAAACATCCCCTTCGCACAGCACATGGGAACAGAGTTGAGGCCATCGACCTCATGCTGTGTACTGGAGGTCCCTCCCCGGTCACCTTTTTTTCTCTTGGTGTCAGGAAAACATGTCAGAAGTTATCAGATGTCTGAGGAATAAGGCAGCTGAGTGAAATGACAATAAGTGTTCTGGACTGGGACAAGTACACACTATAGAGAAATAAGCTTTGGTAATATTTCATGTCTGAGGTTTACAACCACTTTAAAGCCTGATACCCTACATCTTATGTTCTGCTCTGCTACTGGTTTGCTCATACTATGTTATTAAGGTAAATTTAGTTGTTGGTATTAAAAGACAGATATGCTTTACTTTTACTATCAGCAGACATACAGAACATTCAATGTAATTTCATGCAAATATCTAACAATAAATCTTAATCTCTATTGCTGCCAGGCACTTCCATTTCGTATTTCAGATGGCAAACACACTGTTGCCGTCCACATTATGTACTCAATATTGTGCAAAAACCTCTCATCTCCCCCAAATATATATTTTTGTGGAAGTGCATGACCTATACAATTGGAAAATTGCACTCATTTGTATAACTAATTTGTATAACCCATGACAGCTGTGCAAATGTTTACCAAGGTTATATTTCCATAAAATTAAACTAAAGTTTACTACCATACACAAACAACATATTTTTACAAATTTATACTGAATTAAAAAAAAATAAAACTTTATCAGATTAACAAATGTGTACATTTTAAATGATGCAAAAACAGGAAAATAATATTTTTTTTACCTCTAAGTGTAAAGTGATGACTAATGTGAGCTACGCAACAAGGGTCTTAGGTATGCGCGTATGTCTTATATATGCATATATTATGGGGTTGATTTACTAGCATTTACTAGGAGTAGAGGCTGTTCACTCAGCAAAGTAAATGTTGAATTTGGAAGAGAATGATAGTAGCCAAGGTGATTCTGTGTTCACTCTAGATGCAAAAAGTGAGGGGGAAATAAAAGATTTTTTGCTAGCACATAATTGGTTGATTAAAGCGGAACTTCACTCTCTCAATTAACATTAATTATTTTAAACCCTTATGCTACTACCATTAGTAAATAGATAGGAAAGTATATCATATTTACTTTTTTTTTTTACATTTCTTCAGTTACTTACTGTTTTGCAAGCTTAGGCAAATGATGTCATACATTCCAGGAGTCTTCAAGAGGGGAGGAGGGGCTTTCTCACCTAGACACACCCTCCTGCCTGCATGCCTGAGCTAAGGGCAGATGAAATCCAGATTCCAGGAAGTAAATTCATCTGTCCTTACTTAAGATGGACGCGGACAGAAATGCTAGAGGGGTGATTTCAAAGTGATTTCTCAGCACAATAAAGCAAGGAGACATGGATGGGTGAGTTTGCTTTAAATATTAAAAATTTATTAAATAGTGTTTTTAGTTTGTGCTGCTCAGATGCAGTGTAGTTCAGCTTTAACGTGAACACAACTTGATCTTATTTACAAAGCTCAGCAAATGTCCATTTTGCTAAGTGCTAACAGTCTCTATTCATTTTGTAAATCAACCTCCAAGTATCCCATCATAAAGCTTACATAGTGCTCTTTATTCCTAATGCATACTTTACAGGCCCCAAAAGTAAGGGCATGGTACTGCATTGTTGTAGCTGTTTACATCTTGATTTTGGGTTTTGGCAAATTTAAAGTACACTGTTATGCCTGGAACACACGATAAGAAAATCGTACAAACAACGCATCAGGAGTGATCATTCGGTAATCTATTCGCTATTACACATCTTTCAAGAGCCAATTATGACAGTTTATGCAAAAATATCCAAAGGGACAAGCACAAAAATTTTACTCATACGATAACAGAACAAATTATTTTCATTTAATCAGCATAATATCTGTTAATAAAAAAAAAAATATATAGAGTGACCAAGACCATGCATGATCGGAATCAAGAGAACAACCTGGAAGGAAAAATGGCAATGCAAACTTCGTATATAATGAAAATGTTCCTAAGCATGAAAAAAACAGTTTTTAGGATAGAAATATGTTTAATAGCAATAATGTAGTGATATTCTTACTGCTACAATTTTGGTTATTATCTGCAAATCTTCTTATAAAAGATACTATATATACCCTGTAAATATTTTTTATTATATTGTTGACAGCCCTGTGCACTGCAATAAATTTTGATGCATTTAAGGAAATCAAAAAACTTTTTTTTCACTAATAAAAATGAGTGTTATCCAAAAGCACAAAGCATAGTGGAAGGGAGCAAAAATGCATAGTGGAAGGGAGACCAATGCACGAATAAGCCGCAACATTCCAATCGGGTATAGCTGAAAGCGTGGCAAGCAGAGGGGTCACAACACTTCTGATTACACATATACAAAAATAGACAAATGCAGAAAAGTTGATTGGATGGCGCTTTACAGTACAGATGGACAATGATCCAAAACACACTGCAAAAGCAACCCAAGAGCTTTGGAAGGAAAAGAAGTGGAATATTCTGCCATGGCCGATAACAATCACTTGATCTCAACCCAATTGAGCATGTATTTCACTTGCTCAAGGCAAAACTAAAGGCAGAAAACCCCACAAACAAAGAACTGAATACAAGTGCAGTTAGAGCCTGGCAAAGCATCACAAAGGAGGAAACCCAGTCTTTGGTAATGTCCATGGGTTCCAGACTTCAGGCAGTCATTGCCAGTAAAGGATTTTCAACAAAATATTACAAATTAACATTTTATTTATGATTATATTCAATTGTCCAATTACTTTTGGTCCCTTTTGGTCCCTTGAAAATGGAGGGATTACTACTCTTAAGAGCTGTAATTTCTAAACCCTTCCTCCAATTTGGATGTACATACCCTCAAATTAAACCTGAGAGTGTGCACTTTAAGCCCATATCCATTATATAACTATAGCTTGAATATGTTTTTGTAAATACCTATGAAAACCTAAAATTGTGCCTGTGTTCAAATATATAAGGACCTAAGTATGTGTGTGTCCATCTATCTAAATATATATATATATGTATATATATATATACACACACACACACTGATATTAAATTAAAAATTAGTTAGAAAATAATTTAGATCAATCTCTATGTTTTGCCCCTCCAGATGTAAGGTGTCCATCTCTACTATCCACTTAGTTTCTTTCTGTGAAACCTCTTTTTCCATGTCCATTCCTCTCCAATGGGTATCAACCAGCTCAATGCCCAAGAAGGTTACCAGACTAGGATCTTTGTTGTGCTTCATTTTAAAGTGTTTAGACACACTATGTTTTTCATAACCTCTCTTAATATTATTTATATATGTTCTCATATTCTAGTCTTTAATTTTCTTGTTGTTTTTCTGATCTACTGTTTTCTTTTACAGGGACAGTCTAATAAATATACCACATGTGAGGAGTCACACGTAATAAGTTGGTTAATATCATGTTCTTTGTTTTGTTCGATGTGAACTTCTTGTTATCTTTCTTTCTGCTTTTGCATGCTTTACATCTATTGCATCTGTAAAATCCTTTATAATCAAAGAACATCTTGGGCTTCTTTGGGGTTCAAACACATTGTGTACTAATTTTTTACAGAGGAAACTGTTTTTCCTGTACATAAAATTAGGTTTATTTGGGAGAAGATCTCATCTTTTAACAATATAGGCCAATATTTCTTAATAATCGTTTCAGTTTGTTTAGACTGTGCATTATAATCTGTTATAAGTCCATAATTGGTATTTTTGTGCTTTTCTTTTTTATTTTCTAATAAATCTTTCCTATTATTTATCCAAGATTCTCTTTCTTTCTTCCTCTAAAAAGGGTCTCTCGAATCCCTTTTCCAAGAACCCATTAATTAAAATACAGTATCTGTCTGTATTATAAGATCCCCTTCAAAATCACAATTTCTCCTTATTCACTTAAACTGGCTTCTGGGTGTATTGTAAATCCACCTAGGATGGTGGCAGCCTGTGTTTGGGATGTAGCTATTACAATCTATCTCTTTGAAGTATGTTTTAGTGCATACCTTACCCTCCTTTTTAAACACAGTCAAATCTAAACAGTTTACCTGATTTTGATTCTCTTCACCTGAAAACGTTAAACTATATATGTTATTATTAATGTATGCCAAAAACTCATTCAATGTTGATCTCGGCCCCTCCTGTACCATCAAAATATCATTGGCCCCTCCCCATTGTCATGTGACTCGTTATTGTTACAAGTTCTCAGGTGTGAATGGGGAGCAGGTGTGTTAAATTTGGTGTTATTGCTCTCACTCTCTCATACTGGTCACTGGAAGTTCAACATGGCACCTCATGGCAAATAACTCTCTAAGGATCTGAAAAAAAAGAATTGTTGCTCTACATAAAGATGGCTTAGGGTATAAGAAGATTGCCAAGACCCTGAAATTGACCTGCAGCATGGTGGCCAAGACCATACAGTGGTTTAACATGAAAGGTTCCACTCAGAAAAGGCCTCGCCATGGTCGACCAAAGAAGTTGAGTGCTGCCAGCATTGCTGCAGAGGTTGAAGGGGGGGGGGGGTCAGCCTGTCAGTGCTTAGACCATACTCTGCACTGCATCAAATTGGTCTGCATGGCTGTCGTCCCAGAAGGAAGCCTCTTCTAAAAATGATGCACAAGTTAGTTCTTTCTAGTTTTATTTTAAACACTAAAAATCTAGCAATTAGGGTATGCCCACACTTGTTTGTGTTTTATATACACAAGTGAGTTATAAATGCATATGCACTTTATGACACATTTTCACTGTACACACACCGTTTTTAAAGAAAATACCAATGCACCGGACAATTTAGGATTTAAATATACAGATCACAAAAAGGTTTTTTCTTCTGCCTTAAAGACATAAGATACATATACACCTGATATTGTGAATTTATTTATGGGGATAGTCTGAATAGGGCTGTCTATCTGTATATGTATGCCAGTTGATAATTATTAATCAGATAGCTGCTTGGACATTAGTGGTCCCATACTCTCCTAATTTTTTCAGTGGCGCACCTGTAAACAGACAACTTCTGATTACATGCTGGTACGTAGCTATGCACGTGGAAAGTTGTACTGGATCGTACGAGAATTTGTGTATGCTTAGTAGCACTCTCATGTTCGATATGAGAACAGCATGCAAAAAACCCTGAAGGATCATTTGTCCAGTTTCTTATCATGCGCATTAGGCATAAATCTTGATTGGCACAAAAGGTACTTTAACCCAAAACACAATAACCAAACAAACAAAACATACCACATTAATTCATGCAATGTCAACACATTATCCCTGGGGATGTCTATGATGGATAAACGCATAGGGGTGGAGCGTTGATGCGGACATTCGTGCTCGGTTAGGAGGTGTGCTTGTACAATATGCTTTAACCCTGTGAATCCTTTGTGAGTTAATTTTCAATTCAATAAAGAACATATTAAAGTGGTAATACACTAAAGTTTTTCTATCCTTCCTCAATTCTTTTGGAGCCATTATGAGCTTGATTTTGTTGCTGCTGTGTGGCATTCATTATTCGGAGGCCAACATTACTGGGCTTGAGACTAAAAGTGGAGGATTTGATGGTTCTCATCCTAAAAGAAATTGGCTATTGACAGGTTTTGTCCTGCACTCAGGTGCTGTTGTCCTCTTACGTGTTTGGGGGATTTTCGTTTGGTAAGCAGGTAGATGTTATCTGTGGCGGTGATGCACCAGACCTGCATAATGAATTGCTGAACTGGTAATTCACCTAATATATGGACTATTTATAATATTGTAGGTACTTGTAGTTCACCTATTGTATGGATTATTCACATTATTAATTTGTATTTTGATGTTCACGGTCACATTTGTGTTTGAGCACTTACATCACTGATTGGTGTTATTTTGTGTGTTTATTTGTGCTCTTTTGGCTGTACTTTTCCTGTGGATAACATGAGTGCAATTCGTTCTGCACTCCTGTGGTCTGTTTTCAGTTAACAGCGGGCTAAAGTCCGTCACTCAGCCGGTCCAGGCTGGGGAAATATACTGACAGTCACCGCTCTCTGCTCATAGCAGTGGTGAGAACCCACCTTTAGAGCCAGCGGGGGACAGATGCAGCGTTGGACAGATGCTGCATTCACCTAGGTAAGTATGATTTGGGGGAAAAAAACCCCATAAAAAACAAACTTTGTTTTAAGTTGATTTCATATGATTTAAAAAAGGTACAGCGCATTCATTTTGCTTTCAGCTGTATTCGTGTTCTGTTATACTGACGCTAGTTAGTGTGACGCATCCCTTGACTCATTTCACTGAATTACCTAACACCAAGAGCAAGATGCTTTGCTTGTAAATAAAGAATTTATAGACAAACTGACTGCAGTTACAGGCAATTCCTTCAAGGGAACTCACATTTTATTATAATTCACTTCTAAACCTTTACTGGATTAAATCATGTTGCAGCATACGGCATTTATTAGCATTAGGATGAAATCATACTTTGATATAACTAAACCAGTATTATGTACAGAACTGCTTTGATTTAAGTAGAATTCAAGGAACCACTATAGATCAACTGTCCCTAACAAAATCCTAATGCAACATCCTCACTAACCCTTCCCCACTATATCCAAAATGAAAAAAATGTTTGCCTTTATATGCAAGTCAACCTTGGCATTCTTAATATCTATGGGATCATAAGTATGGGATTTATTCATTAAAGGTAAGTATGCTGTTCACTTTAGCTAGGGCATTTGTCCCAGAGCTTAAAATGAGGTAAAGCTCTGCTGACTTCCATCATCCAATCATTTGCAAGCAAAAATGCTGTTTCTTTTCCCTTGCACATGTATGGGTATTCTTTGCAAAGTGAGGCTTCACATTTACTTAACTCCTGGTAAATCCCCTTGCAAACTGAACAGCCTATTTGTCTTTGCCTGTATATCAACCACTCTGTTTCAAGGTCATCTACTAATGGTGCTGCGGATTTTATATTTTTTATATGTACATGGTTTAACTGCAGCAAGCATGTCTTGATTCAGGTCAAGACATAATGACCTGAATATGTCAACGAGTTTCCCAAGTAAACCCAAAAAGTTGGGTTTGCTAGGGAAACTCTTTGACATATTCAGGCAAATATCAGCAGGTACTAAATTGAGTTTAGTTTTGGAGTCTAACTTCCCTGAAGTGACAGAAGAACAAACCTTGGTTACTAAAAAAAAATTAGAAGAACCAAAATGACCAAATAAAAATGTTCTGTTTGTTTTGCTTACACAGAGCTTTCTCTAGCTTCTTTGTTTTGACTGAATAAGAGATACAGTTCTGACTGTGGTTCTCAGAGCTGAAGGCCTTCGTCTATTCAAGGCACATCAAGCTGGCCCAGAATCTCTACAACACACTTATCAGTAAGCCTATTAAGCTTATACAAATGGATTTTTATAAAAGGGATCTTTGTTTATAACACGTCCTGTATTTAAGTGCATTTATTATGAGCCTTATGAGATTGTCCCTTTATGCACAATCATTTTAATGCAGCTGGAAAAAAAAACAAACATAATATGATAATAAATGGTTACCTCCTAGTCTATGAACATTTCAGCTTGCCTCTAAAAAAACTTGTTTTAAATAAATAAATAAATAATGGGGCAGCTGATCTATTAATATGAAGTAGGTCAACATGAATATGTGACAAATAGGATATTAGCGAGCGCTACCTCAAAAAATAGCTGCTGGAACACCAAAAGGCAACCAAAATAACCTTCCAATGTAAATAACAGAAAAATAGGTGCAGCGCTAAAATAAGACAATATGCGTATTAAAGTGCAAAATGATCATTGATAGCATAACCATCTAGATGAGAACATGAATACATCAATAATAAATATTAAATATAAAGTGCAAAGAATATCACTCCACGGTGATAACAGTAGTGATGAAATGTCCCAAGATAAACGTGAGGATCCCTTCAAGATCACAATCAGCGTGTATGGGTAACTGATCCAGGGGTGACAGATGAAGTAACTAAATGAACAAAATGCGCACTCACCAGAAGTGCGCTTTAAACACGTATTTGAGATTATTCCTGTCTCATCAGGTAAAAACAGGTCCACTGCTCCCAGGTTCGGCCAGGTTCCTATACACCATAGGGTCCTTATGCAGGTGTCACAGCGTCTGGTCATGTCTGTGTCAGGTTTTTCGGGGTCCCTTAATGTGTATCACCGTGTTGGGTCACCACTCAGATGGGCTCTGCGAATGACGGCGCTCACAAGGAGAGCCCAATGAAGGACACCACATAGTGTGATACTGCATAAAGGGATTTTATTTCCACAAAAGACAGGTGTATAAAAAATACATATGAAAACCACTGACCATATATATATATATATATATATATATATATATATATCAGGATGGCCACCAGCGGTGGCGTGACGTCTCAATGCTGTAGCCCCCCTGAGCTATCAATGATCATTTTGCACTTTAATACGCATATTGTCTTATTTTAGCGCTGCACCTATTTTTCTGTTATGAATATGTGACAGATCCCAAGATAAAAAAAGAAATCATGCAGCAAGATTTGGAAACAGCCCTATGAATATGCAAATAGAATAAGGAATGTAATTATCAATAGGCTATCCAATAGTTTTACAGGAATGAGCATGCCCTGCAATAATGAACAAGTGAAACAAGACAGTGCTAATTAAATATTAACGAAAACATAATTTTGCTATGTGCAGATTCTGTTTTGCACACTTACCTATTATCATCCCCTTTTCCAGTAGGGATAGGTCAGAATTGCGATTGCCAAACCATCTGACGCCAACATCAGCTCCCCCAGTGGTTCTTACAGGTCCCACGGCTATCCCTTTGAGCGTTATGATGGACACTGATGATGTAACTTCTGCACTACATTGCTCCCAGCACCCGGAAACTATATTAGTTTAACAACCTCTGTCTTCAGTAAATCTTTTGAATTAATCTCTTTTAGACTAAATAAATGGCTACACTTCTGTTGAGCAGGCCATAAACACAAGAGCGTGTTGGCATGATTTCACCACTATCATGCCTCCGTGCTGGCTAACATGTTTTTTTTTTAGGGTTAAGAGATGCACTGCAGACCCCTATGTCATCAACTAATCTGCATGAAAACAGTGCGGATTTGACAAGATTTTCACACCTATTTGATCACCACCTCTTGCAATGAGTCCAGATGAGCAGTATCTAGCAGAATTAGAGTCACCAGATCCAGTGTCACCAGATCCAGCCGAACTAGATGAGCAAATGGCCAGAAGCCTCTATAAAGTTGGTCATACAAATGTAAAAAAAGTTTCAATTCAGCCTCAAGGGCTACACAGGGTGAATCTTCAGCTGAAATTGTAATTTGACAGCTGGCCCCACCACATCAATCGAGGGGTGTTTGGACAAAGTGGGTTGACAGGGCCACCCACTGAGAAACGTTTCATCATGAACCAGACAAATTTTGCTTCATGTATGGCCAGATTTAGGATGAGCACATGTGCCATATTTCACGCCAACTCAATTTCCTGTTGAAGTGATGGCCAGGAATTGGGCCTTGTAGAGCTTCCCTGAGGGGTAGTATATAATTGTCAACCATAAGGAATATTTTTGAAAAACCTTTCTTTCTGCACCAGGCGTGTATCTTTCCCTTTTTGCGGTGAAAAAAGGGGAGGAAGTATTTGTTTATTGCTGGACATTTAGCTTAAGTCTTTGTTTAGAAACAAAAAGTCTCTGAATTATACACTTGAGGAACTTTAAAGTGTCTCAACTGGAATGCAGTCAATCAGCTTTTAAACTGAATTTTCTAATCTGTGTGGGAAATATGAAAAATATAAGCAGATTGGTCATTCTGTGCAGGGGTACTGGTTGGGATGGAACTTGTCTCAGATACTTTTATTTATCCCCCCAGTACATGTCTGCATATTAAGGAACAAGGTCCCATTTTATCGCCTCTAGCCTTGGCATCCAATATGATATATGAAACTCAATTACGTATAATGGATTTGTTCATGATTTTATATAATGAATAAAAGGTACAGCAATATCAGTAGATATATCTACATTAGCAAATTCTCATTGTGTGAACAAGTAAATGTGTTAAGAGTTACTTTTCATACATTATTAGTTTATGGTCCCCAGGGCCTAATTTAGTCCTTATGATTTATTGAACATCTTAGATTACCCTAATACTTTGAATAGGTCCTCAACATTAATTATTCTAATGTTATCTACATAGACTGCACTTTAGTAATACAGACAGACATAAGTAACCATTTATATCATAAATCTAGAGCAGGTAATAAAAGTAGATGTGTTATTTTATGCCCCCATTTACTTCATTACTTATAAATGACTCCAACTCCATATAATGATGTTTACGCATGACATTTCATCCCAGATGTATCACTTACTTGCGCTTGTAGTTAGCAAGATCAGCATCCACAATATCAGCAAGAGGCAGATTGAATAAACTAAATGAGGCATACACTAACACCCTAAAAGAGAAAGGAAAGAAAAGTACTTTTAATATTAGACAAAAATTGACAATCAAAATCAAACAAAAACAGTGATCTGTGTAAACCATCAATTAACAAAAAGCGATTTTACTGAAGCGGACCTTAGTCTTTGTGGCTAAGTGTGGGAAATAAAAGGTTACAGCTGGAATCACAATTTAACAGTAATCACCCAAAATTAAAATCGTACTAAATGAAACTTTTTTTTTTTATTTTTAATAGAGTTTGCCATCTGTGTCCATTGGGAGATTTCCCTTCACGCCCTGTCCCAGAGCCAAAACAAGAAGTGAGAGGAAATCCCTCTTGGTTGTCACCAGAACTAGTATCACCATTAGAGGATTTCCCATCTATTCCTGTTCTCAAGACAACATAAAGTTTGGGATTTTCTCCCACTTTCACCCTTGGTTATAATAATAAACAGGACAAAAAGAGGGGAAATCTCACTAATGGGGCACAGGCAGCATTAAAAACCTGACAGGGGTTCCAATCCCTTTCTATTCTATCTAAAACTAAAAAACGGTTTTGCCTTTAGTTGTCCTTTAACCTCTGATTTATTTTGTGTGTGATTTCTTCCATTGAACACATATAAACTCATTTTAAAAAGCTGCAGATGGTAATACCAGCAGCTATACCTCTGAAAGGTGCAAGGCCTTAAAAATTAAATTGATTTCCAGCAGTAAATTGTCAGACGCTCTAAGGAAATTGCTTAGCTCTACCATTGCTATAAGCTGCAAGTGACATACTGCAGGCACTGGGGTTTATTTACTAAAGCTGGAGAGTGCAAATTCAGGCTAGCTTCTGCATTGAAACCAATCAGCTTCAAAACCTCAGCCTGATTAGTTCAGCTTTGGCAATAAAACCTGGAATCTAATTGGTTTTGATGCAGAAGTGAGCCTGATCTTGCACTCTCCAGCTTTAGTGAATAAACCTCACTGTTCTTTAGGTCAGTTGTAGGGAGTCAGCAAAGAGACAGGTTCACTTTAAAGAATTATTACTTAGCATAAATGAACAGCAGTTCGCTTTGGCACCATCCAGGGCTACCCGTACATTGCTAGGGCTATTATTATTTTATGCTAGGAAATCGGTTGTGCTTGAATGGAAATCGGAATTGACTCCTACCGTGGGGTTTTGGAAAAGGCTGGTTAACACTGCTATACCTCTATACAAAGAAACATACTTATCACGTGGCTGCCCACAAACATTCCACAAGGTTTTGGGACATGTGGTTGGAATCAAACACCACTACTGAGGACCGACCAGACTCTGAGGCTGTGGCTGGTCCTGCCTGAGCACTGGTTTATTGTTTAGTTCTGCCTTGGAGAGCTACGCCGCAGTCTACCAGTCTGATTGGATACCAGGGGCAATCTCTTAGGACAGGGGTGTCAAACTGCCGGCCCTCCAGCTGTTGCAAAACTACAAGTCCCATAATGCCTCTGGCTTTGGGAGTCATGCTTGTAACTGTCAATCTTGCAATGCCTCATGGGACTTGTAGTTTGGCAACAGCTGGAGGGCCGCCAGTTTAACACCCGTGTCTTTGGATATTTGGAAACCTATTGTGTTCTTGGAGGGGGTAGGGGAGGGGAGCCTTGGGATGACCTACTCCTGTCAATGGCCAGAATGTCGATGTAGCACTATCTGCCTAAATAGCAAGCATGGCAAGTTTACTTTTTGTTTTACTTTTTGTCCTTTTTTACTGTGACCTTCACTACAGTTGTACTACCTTGAGCCGGGGAATGTTTTGTATAAAGAAAAAAAAAGAAAAAGAAATGAACAGCAGTTCATGGACTGTTAAGCAGCCACACTGGTGAGAATTATTTCACTTAGTAAAAATGGCAGCTATTCTTTATGTAGTCAACAGTGGTAAACTTTAATAAGTTGGTATACAGAACTTGTGTGTTTCTACAGTCCAAACTCCAGCCACGTCTCAGGTTCTTCCCTCGTTTACCTTGTGGTCAGCCAGTTTATTTTGGATGAGGGTAAAAAACATTAATACATTCCAGCTGGATCAACAAGCAATAAATTATTGACCAAAACCATGCCTCCGGGGTTTGTGTAAGCGCACAAAATCAGAGAAATGCTGACTTTATTAAATGAGATACATCAATATATACTGAACTCCAGTAATAATCTTTATTGTACTGTAACTTATATTGGTCCAACTTGGCACAATGAAAGTGTGAAACAAATTACATATCTGGTGGGCTGCTGGGGAAGCTGTCAATTTTGTGTAGTAGTTTGCACCATTACAGGGATCACTGCAATCTTCTGGGACCTGCTGGGGTTCTGTGTGAGCAGCTGCCCAACTGCACACTGACCACAGGGGTTTGCTCGTTCGGCACCACCATCATTCATGGAACGCCTTGTAATGAATACACAAGTCAATCTCTAATTGGACAAAGTGGAGGAGGGGGAGGTGACATCATTGTTCCCACCTCCTTGTGTTTATTGAAAAAAATGCAAGGCATTCTATGAATAGTGGTGGTAAGCTGGTGACCCACTGTGTTCTGTGTGCAGAGGAGAAGCCGCTCACACAAAACCAGAGTAAGACCTATAAGATTATGCCTATCACTGTAGTAGCACCAACTACTACAGTGATTTCAAGCTGCCCCAGTGTTCTGTCAGGTATGAGATATGCATATTTAGATTGTGCCAAGGTGGACCAATGTAAGTATGCAATACATATAGTTTCTGGAGTTTAGCTTTAAAGGGAAAATGTTGGCACTGTATATACCATGTGTCCTACTTCAATCTAAGTATCTGCCCCCAGAGCCTGCACTTTTAAAGGGAAATCAGTACTGGCAGCCCCCATACTTTCTCAGGGTGCCCTTTAACACCATTGTGTCCTGACTCCACATCATCGCAAGAGTTTTAAAAAAAAACGAACACTGTATACCTAACTCTCCTCTCCTGGTCCCTGCTGTATTCACCTCCATGGACGCTGAGCTGTCAGTGCCCACACAGCCAGTGTAGCAGTCTGAGGAATTGAAATCCCTGTTCTTCTCTGTTTCGCTTCAGGGACAGATCAGAGCAATGCTCTGTACCGGCACTTACCAATCAGATTCTCAGAATCTCTCTGATCTGTCCTGGACTCAATGCACAGAGAAGAGGAAGAAGAATTAAAATTTCAAATCCCTGGTGCGCTACATGGGCTGTGTAGGCACTGACAACTCATCATCCACAGAGGTAAGTACAGCAGGGCCCGGGGGAGTATGCAGGGTGTTAGTTTGCTTTTTCAGAAAACAATGAAATAGTGATCTAACACCTTAAGTGAATATGTTCCACAGCACTAGAGAAGCCCCAAAGTCAGGGTGCTCAATTATACAAGCAGTCATTTCAGCTGAAAAGCTACTTTTGCCCATCAGTTCTTACCCTCTACTCCTCATTACTGGTCAGTGAAGACATTCATCCCATTAAAACAAACCAAACAAGAAAATAATGCTTTGTTAATAGTCTATTAGTCTGAAACATGTTTTTTTTTTTTCATTTCATAATGGTGATGAAAGAGAGAGAATGAAACAGCCAATGTGATTCTAACTAAGGTGCTTCTTGAGGGCACCTGTTATAAGAGAGCTGTCTTTCTAGAGCTTCTGAACTTCGCTAATAGGATTATGTTTAACATTATATAACACTGGATCCTAAAGCTGAAGTTTAGCTAAAAAAAAAAAAAATGCAAAGCACACCTACAGTTTTAATCACATCACCTAATTGTAATGAAATATGTCCAGCAACGTGTTGAAATCTTCACTGAAGGGATGTCTGTCCTCTTCCTGTCTCTGAAGTAGAACAGCAATACAAATGGTCCAAAGGGTAGAAAAGCCCCTTCCTTCCTCATCCTCCACTGAGAGTTGTTAAAAGGATAAGTTCACCTTTTTGCAGGCAAAAAAAGGCCATTATTATTTTTTTGTTGCAGGAGCCTGTGGAGGTCACCTGCAGACCTGTCAGTATATCTGACTGCCCATACAAGATGTATGGGCAAGCAGATATACTGATGAGAAGAATCAATGAACTACCACATTCCTGTGGAGCCTAGTTAATTGAGAACTACAAGCGACAGCTGCTAGGGCTGTCAGGACTTGTAGTTCATTCAATCACAGAATTTGTTTTTTTTAAAAAGTGACACCTTATATGAGGAACTTCTCCTCATACTGCTGTAACAAGGGAGTGGGTGGGATTGGGCAGCGGCTGCAGCACTGGGAATAATAAAAATAAAAAAAAAAACAGCGGTGAGGCGCAGGGTTGGGAGAGAACAAAACCGAGCTCTGACTTTGGAACTGAAGTTGCTATTTGCATAAAAATCCAGGTTTTATGGATCCTGAGGCATTCTGCATTACAAACACTGGAGCATATGGGCACTTTTGGTAGCTGATGTTAATGTATGCTCACAATCTGACCACTCTGCAGAGTGCACAGGGTTGCTTTGAGCTCATCACATCCATATATGATCTAGGGAAAAAACACGATAGATTTCCTTTAAGAGAGTGTCCCACAATGTACCGCTGTGGTTACAATGCACTGCAGAACCAGTCAAGCAAGGCAGAAAGGAATACAGCAGGCATCATACAATCAACAGAATATTCACAACAAGCTGCTGCTTTTCTATACCTGTTATTTGCTGCACAAACATCTGACAGCTCTGGAACACCAGCAGCAAAAAAAAAAAGATCTCACTTTTCATCACATGCTGTACTGAACAAATTTGACTGCTAAAATGTGACAAATATTATGGGTCATATGATTCGCATTTTACTCTTTGCATGTCAGGTACACAGAAATTTTAGAACCTATACAATCTCTTTGATTGTAATCTCTAATGAGCAGAGCCCTCCAATTCCTTCTGTATTAAAATGGTATTGTAATTGTACTGTCTGCCCTTATGTTGTAAAGTTCTGCATAAACTGTTGGAGCGATATAAATCTTGTATAATAATAATAAATTACTTACATGTAAGAGGTTTTCAAGTTGCCATTTATTTCTTAAAATGCTTTAAAACAACAGACTAAAAATACACCCTTGTGTGTCTGCAGGTACCTTTGTAAAGTCTACTTTGAGTGCTCTGGAATGCTCCCAAGATGCTCTAATATACAAATCTTGGCTTTTTCAGAAAGGTGTGAGCTGACCCATTTCCTCTACAACTCTCTACTGGACATACAGCTGCCAATTATGGAGGCTGTAGTTGGCAGAAGGCATGGCAACCTTCATCTTTCTAAGCAAAGGTCAAGATCAGTGGCATCCCTAGGCAGGTGCAGGGGGTGTGCGCCGCACCGGGTGACACCAGACCCTCTCCACGAAAAGGAAAGTTTTAAAGCAAGTCAACGATCCCCACAAGATGGATCGGATCAATTATGCTCCCCAATCCGCAGATCCGATCCATCTTGCGGGGATCATCAGCTTGCTTTAAAACTTTCCTTTTCGTGGAGCTTGTGGAGAGATCAGTTAACCCCGTATAGGTTGCAAGCCAACGATCCCCACAGGATGGATCGGATCTGCGGATTGGGGAGCATAATGGATCGGACTCCGATCCATTATGCTCAATCCGCAGATCCGATCCATCCTGAGGGGGACCGTCAGAGGGGTGACACCAAGTGTTACCACACTGGGTGACACCAACCCTAGGGACACCCCTGGTCAAGATATACATATGAGCTGGAGAAAGGTTGTGAAAATGTATGCGCAGCAACCCGAGAGTGCCTGAATTACATTATGGATAAAAACTTTATAGCGTTAAGCGTTATCAAGCAAAGGGTTACTGCTCAGCAATGTAAGAAGAGAATTATCATAATACATTACAGGGTTCTATGGAGTTCAGCCCGTGCATCCAATAACCCCTGATGTCTTTTTGGAACAAAGAGAAATCCTTTTTTAAACATCCAGCTCTGCTCTACAAAGTCTAACTTTTTTTCCTACAAACTCCATAACGTAATCTAATTTGAAAATTCGAGTGACACTAAAGCTTGTTTTATTTTTTTTTTAAATATGAAAACATGCCTATACTTACCTGATCTGTGCAGTAGTTTTGCACAGAGCAGTCCCGATCCTCTTCTTTTCGGGTCCCCTCCGGTGCTCCTGGCTCCTCCTCTTCCAGCAGTGCCCCCAGGGAAAGCCACTCGCCCTGGGGCCACTTCTGCATGCTCATCCCCAACCTGCTGCTTTATGCGTCCATAAGACACATAGAGCTGTGGCTTGGCCCCACCCCCTGCTCTCTCCTCATTGGACCACAGGCTGTTATTGATAGCAAAGGGAGCCAATGGGTTCCCGTTGCTTTCTTAGCCAATGAGGAAGAGTCCCCAGACAGCAGAGGCTGTCGAGAACACTGGATTGGAGGGGGCTCAGGTAACGATTGGGGGGGGGGGGGGCTATGGACACATAGCATGCATGAACATAAAAAACCTTGAGCTTTTAGAACCACTTTCCGCATGGCAATGACTGTGGTGGGTATAAGAAAATAGCAGCTGAGATCTCTCTGCTGGAATCCCATAGAAATGGAAGACAATGCGTAATTCAAGCTGTCAAAATCATCTAAACATGAACAATCAGCTTTGGGTAGACTGAAAGAGGGCCAACCTCTCTGTGTCATAAAACCCAATGCAAATACTGGTGGCACCGTATTCCTGTTCAAATCTCATGCTATTCTTTGCGGTGCAATTTGCATCCATACATTTTGTATTGACGCAAATCGTACCGCAAAGTATCGGTTTCAGGTATCAGGAGCATTTTCACAAATACGAGTACTCGTGAAAATACTCGGTATCAGGGCATCCCTACTTTAAACCCTTTATCCCTACTCGGATTCCCAAGTATCAAAATTTCAAGGGGCTATAAACAACTCCTCATTGTCATATCCTTTGTTGCACGAAAAGCCAACCTACATAAGTGGATTTACCTGGACCCCCACTCGATTTCTTTGTGTATGAACAATTTATCTTATGTTTTCCACATAGAATGGGTGGTGGCCTCTTTAAATAAGGAATCAGGGGTCTTAAAATTCTTTGATGCCTGGGAGCCTTTCATTTAAACCTTGCCTGTGGATACATAACAATCTATAGCAAAATGTTTCCAATATACCCAAGGGTACATAACCAAAATGTTAATCAATGACCCTCCAGCTAACACTCCACCTTTCGTTTAAATTGTATTATATTTCCTAATCTAACGACTGAGGCCTCCTGCCCTTTCCTCTACTTGCTAACTGCAAGACCGACTGCCATCCTTCCATCCAGGTGCTCAATAATGTTTATCCTTAGAATAAGAACGGTTACTATATTCTTCAATTATTCTAACAAAGTGTACAATACAATTTTTGTATTGTCTTATTGGTCAAATGTTGCAGCCATTCTCTTTGTTAACTGCATTCTCACAATAAGACAAAAAAGTATGTTTAAAGCCAAAAACTTTTTTTCCCCATTTTAGATAGGTAGTAGGTAGATGTTTTTCCCATCTGTGTTTCTCTAGGGAAATTTCCCTTAATTTCTTTCCCTGTAAACGCAAAAGGAAGTGAGAGGAAATATTTCCAATGTGAGCGATATATCCCTTCTTAGACAGTTGTCCTGGAAATATGCATTCCCCTCTATTCCAAGGGCAACACAGTGGCTAAATGGTTAGCACTTCCGCCTGGCAGCACTAGGGTCGCTGGTTCGAATCCAAACCCCGGCACCACCTGCCTGGAGTTTGCATGTTCTCCCTGTGACTACGTGGGTTTCCTCCGGGTACTCTGGTTTCCTCCCACATTCCAAAGATATGCTGGTAGATGAATTGACTCCTGTCTAAATTGGCCCTAGTATGTATATGTTTGAATGTGAGTTAGGGACTTTAGATTATACACCCTTGAGGGTTAGGGACTGATGTGAATGTACAACATATATATATGTAAAGTGCTGCGTAAATTGACGGCGCTATATAAGTACCTGAAATAAATAAAATAATAATTCCTGCTCCAGTGGCAAGTCACAATTTTGAATGTATCCTCACCATTCCTGGTGATCAGGACAAATTGTGAGAAAGAATCAAAAAAACAGCCACACAGAAACACACACACCCCAACAAAAACCTGCCAGTGGTTCTAACCTTCCACCATTATACTCAAAACTGAAAAGAGTTTTGTATTTAGTTATATTTTAATATTAAAGTATATCTAAAGCCAAAACTTATTTTTTTATAGTATGGAATGGTAAATCCTCTAGTAAGTTTTCTTTGCCATCGTGTCCCATTCAAGATGTTTACCTTCACTTTCTGTCCTGAGGACACAACAGAAAGTTAGAGGATCTCTTATCAAATTAAAGTAAACTCCTCTTTTTTTTTCTCTTCTTTCTTAGCTCAGATTTATATATGTGGTTGTACGGAGTTTTCTCATTTGGTTTCATACATCTCGCCCGGGGATGCCCCCTGGAAATTATGCTTTTTCATAACTCTGTACTTTGTGTTGTCAATCCCTCCATTTTGCTGTTGTATGGAAACATTTTCACGTATCCCCATGGCTCATCGTTACATCTGTGCTATTTTTTATGTTAATTTACTTATATATATTTTTATTATTTCTCATGTTTTGTATTTTTATGAAAAAATAAAGAATAATTTGCCTTTAAAGTAAACCTCTTAGACAGATGCCACTGAAACAAAAGTCCCCTGGTTTTGGTGACAAACTTTGGATTTTCCCTTACTTTCAGTCCCAGTGACAATGGTCATCTGGATAAATAGCGGGAACTCCCTAGCAGGTACACAGCAATAAACTACGGAAAATGCTAGGAATATAAGCCTGGTTACAAGCCCAACTTTTGTGATTAGAACCAATCCTTTACTTTAAACATTAGCGCATACAGTGGAAAAAGACAGACACAGAAGCAGCATAAAGCCTTCTGCCAGCAGCCTGTCAAAATCAACGACAGACGTGGCAGTTCTATGCTGTTCTGAGCAGTAGAGGACCATATGCTTACAAGAACATACACCCTTAAACACACTTTTTTTTGCATTCAGGGTATATGACCCTGTACACATACAGCCCTGTACCAATGCACCACTCAGAGCATAATTACATTGATTTTGACAGGCTGCTGGCAGCAGGCTGTACACTGCGTGACTGCGCCCAAGCACCAAAAAAAGTGCCTGTTTTTTATATCGTCCAAGCCAAACCACCTATATAAATGAGCGTCATAAAAAATAGCATTTGTACATCATCCGTATGTGCTGCTTTCCATATCATATAACTACATAACAGGATACATGGAGGTCACCGTACGCTTCTTAGTTCTTAGTCAATGCTTAAAAAAGGTAATGAGACAGGAACCAGGAACAATTTCCCTTATGAACTGTAAACCTTTAACAAGACAATGACAAAAACCAGATATAAGAGATGTTTACTTACATGTTAGTGACAAGGAATGTAGCTAGAATATAGTAATGCTGAGGTCCTATTAAAAGCATCAGAGCGGCTGCAATGACTTCCACATAGAATCCCCATAGGATCACCTTGTAGTAACCAATGTTTAACAGTAATGAGTGACTGATCAGCACAAGAAACTGAAATTAAAAATAGAAAAGGATTGCATGTGCGATATAAATATAAAAAATTAAAATCATAGGAAAGCTGATAGTATGTTACAAAAATGTCATTTATTCACTCAGGATAAAGTTACTGAGTGTTTATAAAAACCCATGTCCCAAGCCACTTTTGTTCACCTTTGTTACACCTCTACAGCCATTTTGTTGGTCCATGTGAGGCGTGGAAAAATACATGGTGCTTCCTACTAAAGTATTCCTATTACCCACAACAGTAAAATCAGTCTGTATATGAAGTAAAGCATGCTTGTTATACTCACTGTGGAACCTAAGGGGTTAATCCTCCACATTGTGTAAAAAGGCTGTTGAATCCTGTCTTCTCTGATCCTTTTCTTCTACTGTCCCCAATCCATCTGCTAATAGTACAGAGCTCTAGGAGTCACTCTGCACATGCTCAGTTTAGTGCGTATGGCTACAGAGTGCATGTGATCAGCACAGAGCCAATCAGCACTGTCCAGATAGAGGGGTCAAGGGTTATGCAGCCTCATAGGAGTTTTCATTCTCCTCTGACTGTCCTCCTACAAGCTTTACCAGTGCTCAGATGGACACTGATAGAAGTCACAAGACTGCTGATAAGAAAAGGTATTTGGCAGTTTATATTTACTACATTAATTGCATTTCCATGATGTATGTATTGTGGGAGACCAGATAAACACATGATTCAAATGTTATAAATTGAGCTGCAGCTCACTGAGTAAAATAAGTATTTCATCCCCTACCAACCAACATTAATTCTGGCTCCCACAAACTGGCTATGTGCTCATGTGGTACACAGATTAGTCCTGTCAATTTAAGAAGGTGCTCCTAAAAGACTCCCACAGACTGGCTATGTGCTCATGTAGTACACAGATTAGTCCTGTCAATTTAAGAAGGTGCTCCTAATGTGTATATAAAGACACCTGTCAACAAAATCTCTTTCATTTAAACCTCACCACCATGGGCAAGACCAAAGAGCTGTCAAAGGATGTCAGGGACAAGATTGTAGACCTGCACAAATCTGGAATGGGCTACAAGACCATCAGCAAGAAGGTTGGTGAGAAGAAGACAACTGTTGGAGCAATTATTTTCAAATGAAAGAAATACAAAATAGCCATCAATTGACCTCGGTCTGGAGCTCCATGCAAGATTTCCCCTCATGGGGTAGAGGATGATCATGAGAAGTGAGGGATTAGCCCAGAACTACACAGGAGGAGCCTGTGAATGATCTTAAGGCAGTTGGGACTGCAGTCACAAAACAAAAACCATTGGTAACACAATACGCCGCCATAGATTGAAATCCTGCAGTGCCCACAAGGTCCCCCTCCTCAAGAAGGCACATGTACAGGCCCATCCAAAGTTTGCCAATGAACATTTAAATGCTTCAGAGAAGGACTGAGAGAAAGTGCTATGGACAGATGAGACCAAAATTGAGCATTTGACATTAACTCAACTCGCTGTGTTTGGAGAAAATACAATTCTGACTATAATCCTAACAACACCATTCCTACAGTCAAGTACAGATTTGGAAACATTATGCTTTGGTTCTGTTTCTCTGCTAAAGGTACAGGCCGACTTTGCCTCATTGAAGGGCCAAGGGACAGGGCCATGTATTGTAAAATCTTGGATGAGAACTTTCTTCCCTCAGCCAGAACACTGAACATGGGTCGTGGATGAGTCTTCTAGCAAGACAATGACCCAAAATGTACCGTCAAGGCAACAAAGGAGAGGCTCAAGAAGAAGCACATTAAGGTCATGCAGTGGCCTAGGCAGTCTCCAGACCTTTATTCTATAGGAAATTTATGGCTGAAACTTCGAGCTCTCAAGCGACAGACAAAAAACCTTAAATATTTAGAGAAGATCTGAAAGAAGAGTGGACCAAAATCCCTCCTGAGATGTGTGCAAGCCTGGTAACCAACTACAAGAAATGTCTTACTTATGTGCTTACCAACAAGATCATGTTTTGCTTGGGGATCAAATACTTCCACACTGAACTGCAACTCAATTTATAACATTTGTATTATGTGTCATTTAACATACACCTATGATAAAAATTATAGACCCTTCATTTCTTTTTAAGTGGGCAAACTTACAATATCTGCAGGGGATGAAATTATTTTTCCCCACTGTATGTAGTGTTACAGAAGATTGTCAGAGACTGCTAACATACCACTGGAGATGGTCAGAGACTACGCACATGAGACAGGTGTGATTAAGAGCTGGAGACTGAGAAAATGTTATAAGAGGCTGCTAAAAATTACTGCCTTAAAGTGTTACTAAACCCATGACCCTTCATTCAATATATCCGGGTCTTCCACAGTACACACAACATGGAAATGCAATTATTTTAGTAAATAATATAAACTGCTAAATACCTTTTCTCATCAGCAGTATACAGTAATCTTGTGAAATGTATCAGTGTCTGGCCGAGCACTGGTTAATTTCATAGGAAGAGTTTTCATTCTCCTCCGACTGTCCTATGATGCTGCATTACCCCCCTGACCCTCTGTCTGGACAGCGCTGATTGGCCCTGTGCTGATCATATGCACCCTTCTAAATAAAAGAAACTCTCTAGCAATACACAACCAAACAGAGCAAGTTCAGACTTGCCACTGCTGCTCTATTTATAGCAGATGGTTTGGGGACAGCAAAAGAAGGGGAGGATCATAGAAGACAGGATCAAACAGCCTTTTCACACAATACAGGGGATTAACCGCTTAGGTTCCACAGCGAGTATAACAAGCATGCTTTACTGCATATACATGCTGACTTTACTGTTGTGGCTTTAGTAGCATCTTTACAAATCAATGCTCCCACTACTGACTGATGGAGCCTCAAAATAAGTACCAAAAGCTGCATGTGGCTCCTGGACCACAGGTTGGGCACCAGGGCTCCAAGAGCTCATATAGACTGACACTGTATGAGGGTTCTTGGCACAGAGCTTTGAGAGAATGGATCTCAGACCAGCTTAGCACAAATTTGCATTTCAGGAGTGTGGCTTTGTAAAGTTTTGGCTCAAACACTGCAGGCAACATTTAGACAACATTTGTGCAATAATCTGCACTGCTTCTTCCTTAGGCCTAGTTCACACTGGCAATGAAAGCAGGAGTTTGAGGGGCATAGTAAATGATACTATGGGCAGCACACATTTTCATAACATGAAGCGTAAGCATTGCGTTGCTTCAAAATTGAAGCCTCATGTTGAGTCAGTAGTTTGAAGCCTTTCAACGCTTCCCATTCAAGTCTATGGTGACGTTCCTCAAACGCACTGGCAGGTGTTTGCGGTGCTGTTGCGGAGTGTCAATAACATTACAGTTTATTTAGTTTGTGTTGTGGTTTTAACACTTGTAAAACACTTATTAAACACCTCAAAACTGCACATAGGGCATTTGGGAAGCATTTTTAACACTTGTAAAAAGCCAGTCTAACGCCCCTACGAAAGCTCATTATTGCCTGTCTAACACCCATACTAAAGCTATAGCAGCATTCGGTAAGAGTTAGAAATTCGGTCAAAGTTTGAATAAGCCAAGATATATTTTAACAAAGAGGGCAGGTAAAATGCTGCTCAAGTAACACAGGCTTGAGATGCTGACCTGAATAAAGTTTCCATCTGTACTTAGCTTAGAACAATTTCATTCCATGCCAACAGAGCAGGCTGGGCCTATACCCAAAAGCCAATAAAGAAAGAAGTTACCAACAGAAATCAAGACTTTTTTCTGGTGTCCTATAAAGTGGGGAAAGGGTAGAACATCTATTAGGTGTCTATTGTTTTCTGTGTCCTCACTGGGGAGATTTCCTCTTCCCGTCCCACCGGCAGGGGGCATCATAAAGACAGGACACTGCGGGTTTTCAGAAGTAAGGCTTCTTTACTGTCTGTAACTTCCAGTCCCAGAGACCCCCGATCTCCTCGGTGAAGCCAAAGACAGCAATAAAAAAGTTAAACTAGTTTCAGAAGAAGTTAGGCTTCAAGGTATTTTAGGTAGCATAGAAATCAGGGGGTTGTTATACAAATCATTGTTTTTTTCCTGAAACCTATAGAAGGAAGCTTCTTCTCAGTCTTTCTAGCCTTCAATGGCTGACAGCATAATTCAAAGAAATTTTTATCATCTGGTAAAATATAAACTGAAGTGATAAGCCCAGAGGCTTATTTATTAAGGAAACAAGTAAAGTGCAAAAGTCAGTAACCTCATGAATTATTCAGAACTTATGGTACGTTTTAGATATATGCAAGTGTAACTGTTCGGTAATGTTTTTGCAAAAATAGTTTGTGGATTTATTTTGATGGCTCAACAACTGCTAATTGTAAAGTGACACTTACCTGAGGAAATATAGATCCGGCTCCATACATGATGCTTCTTACAAAGGAAGGAAGAGCGTCTTTGGGAATTAGGTTATCAGCAAATATCATCATGAAGTTACTGCAAAAAGTAGCATGGAAAACTTGAAAAAAGTTCATAGACACAAATAGAAGAAAGTTTTTTTGAGTGAGGATCTGCTTAGTGAGATTCAGAACAGAGGACCAGGATAGTGAGGTGTCTGACCGGCTGCTGCCCTCCAGAAACTTCTCTTCATACTGGGTCACTCCAAACAAACCGGTATAACACATGCATACAGTGGACAGTACCGCCACGCACAAAGTGAATGTCTGAAATCTTGTAATGTTCTCCATGTTATCAGATATAAGTCCACAAAAAAGGATGCTTGAGGAGCCCAGCAGCGAAGCCACCTGGTTGTATTTAATGAGTTGAAGACGGCTTTCGTGCTTCGTTGAAATCTCAGCAAAGAGGGCACACTGGGCAAGCAGAACAAAGGTAAGCATGCCATCAAACACACACAGTGCTACAACAAGATGGATGCCACTAAGCCATTCACCTTCTGTGTAATCTTTCCAGGGAAACCAAGGTATTAGGAAGGCCAAAGCATAAAATGGTGCTCCAAATAAGATGGACCTGCGGCGTATAGAGCAGAAGTCTGACTTTGAATTATCTTGTATGTACCCAAATAAAGGATCATTGATGGCATTCCAGATCATGAACACAACCTAAAAGATAAAATAAAAGATATTCTAATAAAGGTCATGTCGATTGCAATCTCATAAAAAACAGTTTTGGGTGGACACAAGGTTGAATCAGCCCTCATCTCTTCTGGACTATGACAACAAGTGCTCTGCAGCTGAGATCCAACCTCCCTGACAAGCTGCAGCAACTATTGTAACAGCATTGGATTCTCTATGTCCCAAGCCAGTGGTGACAGTTCCAATGTTCTACAAGAGTGGTGTCCTACTTAAAAGGGCCTAGGGGTCACATTTGTAACCACATTTTCACACTACCTCCCTACTCCCACATTCTGCTGCGGCTCAGGCACTGTAATCTCAGGCAAGGCAGCTCACACTACCGATCCCTCTACCCAACCTCTGCTGCTGGATGGGAGGTCTACCACTAGCATCTGGAGTTACAGCTGGAAGCAGAGGCACAGCTCACTGACCACCATAGCACCTGCAACTCTCTGCCTCCCCCCTCCTCATCCCAGTGCCTGGAAGCACCTGATCACCACCATACCAAAAACAAAAAGCCCCCGCTCCACGCTGTCATGCCAACTCAACCCCCCTCTGTTTTCACCAGCACAGCTAACCCCCATCCTGCTTCCCCTGCACATTACCCTCATTCTCACCATTGCACCTGACCCCCATCCTGCTTCCCCTGTATAATACCCTCATTCTCACCATTGCACCTGACCCCCATCCTGCTTCCCCTGTACAATACCCTCATTCTCACCATTGCACCTGACCCCCATCCTGCTTCCCCTGTATAATACCCTCATTCTCACCATTGCACCTGACCCCCATCCTGCTTCCCCTGTATAATACCCTCATTCTCACCATTGCACCTGACCCCCATCCTGCTTCCCCTGTATAATACCCTCATTCTCACCATTGCACCTGACCCCCATCCTGCTTCCCCTGTACAATACCCTCATTCTCACCATTGCACCTGACCCCCATCCTGCTTCCCCTGTATAATACCCTCAGTCTCACCATTGCACCTGACCCCCATCCTGCTTCCCCTGTACAATACCCTCATTCTCACCATTGCACCTGACCCCCATCCTGCTTCCCCTGTATAATACCTTCATTCTCACCATTGCACCTGACCCCCATCCTGCTTCCCATGTATATTAACCTTCATTCTCACCATTGCACCTGACCCCCATCCTGCTTCCCCTGTATAATACCCTCATTCTCACCATTGCACCTGACCCCCATCCTGATTCAAGTACAATACCCTCATTCTCACCATTGCATCTGACCCCCATCCTGCCTCCCCTGTACAATATCCTCATTCTCAACACTGCACCTGACCCCCATCCTGCTTCCCCTCTACAATACCCTTTCTCACCATTGCACCTGACCCCCATCCTGCTTCCCCTGTACAATACCCTCATTCTCAACAATGCACCTGACCCCCATCCTCCTCTTTCGCATGCCCCCAAATCACTCACCACTGCACAGATGCCTGCCTCTGTACCAACATGCACTTCTGTACATGCCACTACTGCGGTGACAGGTCTTTCAGTATTTAGCCCGTTCCACAAGGCACATTTTTGCAGGTATGCAGACTACCAAGATATACCTCTTCCATTTTCCCTGCTTTTTACTTTTCCTAGATCCACCTTATGACTTATTTTCCTTCTGGATAATAAATGTTTACACATAACAAGCATTTATGTCTGTTCAGTGATGTCTCACTCACATTAAAGAAAAGCCTCACTAGTCTGGTCCACCCTATAATTTATTAAAATGCATGGTTTAGGCTGTCCCGGAGGTACCCAGAGACGTGTGATTGGTTGATTACACTGGGCCAGGAAATAAGCGTAGGCAATGTGAAATCTCTACAGATACCCTCTGGCTTAATGAATACTTGGAAATAAATCATCTAGGTTGGGCTTCTTTTGTCCACCAGAGATAATGCCGGTTTATGCTGGATCCACTTAAAGAATAAACATGCTTATTCAGGTTATACACACACATGAATATTTATGCATTAACTTGTTGGCTCCTGCATCTACAATCTCGTTCTCTGGGCTTAAAGGTCCCCACTCTTCAACAAAAAAAATGAAAAGTCAGCAGCTGCAAATCCTTTAGGCTGCTAGCTTTTAATAACAGGACACTTACCTGTCCAGAGATCCAGCGCTGTCCTCACCTAGGCTAGTTCTTCACTAGCCTTCAGGTTTCCAGCACCAGCATCTTAAGTGTGGACACTGAGCTGTGACAGCATCACAACTAGCTCCCCACTACGCATGCGGGACCCGCGCTTTGCTTTGTGAATGGTCCCTCAGCCTTCTGGGATCTGTGACATGTCCCAGATCACTGCGGGGTGGAAGGGGGAGGGAACTTCAGCTTGGATCATCTAGGTCAGTGGTTCTCAACCTTTCTAATGCCGCGACCCCTTAATACAGTTCCTCATGTTGTGGTGACCCCCAACCATAAAATTATTTTCGTTGCTATTTCATAACTGTAATTTTGCAGTGGGAGGAATAGTGCCCCATCATTGGTGTCAGTGGGAGGAATAGTGTCCCATCACTGATGTCAATGGGAGGAATAGTGTCCCATCACTGATGTCAATGGGAGGAATAGTGCCCCATCATTGGTATCAGTGGTAGGAATAGTGCCCTATCATTGGTGTCAGTGGTAGGAATAGCGCCCCATCATTGGTGTCAGTGGGAGGAATAGTGCCCCATCATAGGTGTCAGTGGGAGGAATAGTGCCCCATCATTGGTGTCAGTTGGAGGAATAGTGCCCCATCATAGGTGTCAGTGGGGGGAATAGTGCCCCATCATTGGTGTCAGTGGGGGGAATAGTGCCCCATCATTGGTGTCAGTGGGGGGAATAGTGCCCCATCATTGGTGTCAGTGGGGGGAATAGTGCCCCATCATTGGTGTCAGTGGGAGGAATAGTGCCCCATCACTGGTGTCAGTGGGAGGAAAAGTGTCCCATCACTGGTATCAGTGGAAGGAATAGTGCCCCATCATTGGTATCAGTGGGAGGAATAGTGCCCCCATCATTGGTGTCAGTGGGAGGAATAGTGCCCCATCATTGGTATCAGGGGGAGCAATAGTGCCCCAACATTGGTGTCAGTGGGAGGAATAGTGCCCCATCGTTGGTGTCAGTGGGAAGTATAGTGCCCCATCGTTGGTGTCAGTGGGAGGAATAGTGCCCCATCGTTGGTGTCAGTGGGAGGAATAGTGCCCCATCGTTGGTGTCAGTGGGAGGAATAGTGCCCCATCGTTGGTGTCAGTGGGAGGAATAGTGCCCCATCGTTGGTGTCAGTGGGAGGAATAGTGCCCCATCGTTGGTGTCAGTGGGAGGAATAGTGCCCCATCGTTGGTGTCAGTGGGAGGAATAGTGCCCCATCGTTGGTGTCAGTGGGAGGAATAGTGCCCCATCGTTGGTGTCAGTGGGAGGAATAGTGCCCCATCGTTGGTGTCAGTGGGAGGAATAGTGCCCCATCTTTGGTGTCAGGGGGAGGAATAGCGTCCAATCGTTGGTGTCAGTGGGAGGAATAGCGCCCCATCGTTGGTGTCAGTGGGAGGAATAGTGCCCCATCGTTGGTGTCAGTGGGAGGAATAGTGCCCCATCGTTGGTGTCAGTGGGAGGAATAGTGCCCCATCGTTGGTGTCAGTGGGGGGAGGAATAGTGCCCCATCGTTGGTGTCAGTGGGAGGAATAGTGCCACATCATAGGTGTCAGTGGGGGGAATAGTGCCCCATCATTGGTGTCAGTGGGGGGAATAGTGCCCCATCATTGGTGTCAGTGGGGGGAATAGTGCCCCATCATTGGTGTCAGTGGGGGGAATAGTGCCCCATCATTGGTGTCAGTGGGGGGAATAGTGCCCCATCATTGGTGTCAGTGGGGGGAATAGTGCCCCATCATTGGTGTCAGTGGGGGGAATAGTGCCCCATCATTGGTGTCAGTGGGAGGAATAGTGCCCCATCACTGGTGTCAGTGGGAGGAAAAGTGTCCCATCACTGGTATCAGTGGGAGGAAAAGTGTCCCAACACTGGTATCAGTGGGAGGAAAAGTGTCCCAACACTGGTGTCAGTGGGAGGAATAGTGCCCCATCATTGGTATCAGTGGGAGGAATAGTGCCCCCATCATTGGTATCAGTGGGAGGAATAGTGCCCCCATCATTGGTGTCAGTGGGAGGAATAGTGCCCCCATCATTGGTGTCAGTGGGAGGAATAGTGCCCCAACATTGGTATCAGGGGGAGCAATTGTGCCCCATCATTGGTATCAGGGGGAGCAATAGTGCCCCAACATTGGTGTCAGTGGGAGGAATAGTGCCCCATCGTTGGTATCAGTGGGAAGTATAGTGCCCCATCGTTGGTGTCAGTGGGAGGAATAGTGCCCCATCGTTGGTGTCAGTGGGAGGAATAGTGCCCCATCGTTGGTGTCAGTGGGAGGAATAGTGCCCCATCGTTGGTGTCAGTGGGAGGAATAGTGCCCCATCGTTGGTGTCAGTGGGAGGAATAGTGCCCCATCGTTGGTGTCAGTGGGAGGAATAGTGCCCCATCGTTGGTGTCAGTGGGAGGAATAGTGCCCCATCGTTGGTGTCAGTGGGAGGAATAGTGCCCCATCGTTGGTGTCAGTGGGAGGAATAGTGCCCCATCGTTGGTGTCAGTGGGAGGAATAGTGCCCCATCGTTGGTATCAGGGGGAGCAATAGTGCCCCAACGTTGGTGTCAGTGGGGGGAGGAATAGTGCCCCATCGTTGGTGTCAGTGGGGGGAGGAATAGTGCCCCATCGTTGGTGTCAGTGGGGGGAGGAATAGTGCCCCATCGTTGGTGTCAGTGGGGGGAGGAATAGTGCCCCATCGTTGGTGTCAGTGGGGGGAGGAATAGTGCCCCATCGTTGGTGTCAGTGGGGGGAGGAATAGTGCCCCATCGTTGGTGTCAGTGGGGGGAGGAATAGTGCCCCATCGTTGGTGTCAGTGGGGGGGAATCGTGCCCCATCGTTGGTGTCATTTGGGGGAGGAATCGTGCCTCATCGTTGGTGTCAGTGGGAGGAATAGTGCCCCATCATTGGTATTAGTGACACCAATGATTGGGCACTATTGCTCCCACTGACACCAATGATACTTACCTTGCTGACCCCTGCTCCAGCCTGGGCTCGCTCGCTCCCTCCCTCTCCCATGGTACAGACGCTTACCGGTCAGATGTCTTCCTTCTCCGGCCGCTCTCCTCCTCTTCACTCGTTCGATCTTCGCGGTTCCGCTCGGCTCCTCCTTTCCAAGCTCCACCTCCTCGCCGGTGATTGGCCGCCTGTGTGCATCTCCTGAGCTACAGTTCCGGCGGCCAATCACCGACGAGGATTGATCCCGGGGGTGTGTCCAGATGACAGGGACGGCATGTCATCCCGCCCACACCTGGAGTCGGATAGAGGAGCGGTGTCTCGGTTCCTAAGGCCATCGGAAATATGTGTTTTCCGATGGTCTTAGGCGACCCCTGGGAAAGTGTCGTTCGACCCCCAAAGGGGTCGCGACCCCCAGGTTGAGAACCGCTGATCTAGGTGATCCATGTGGAAGTGGGTACCTGTCAAAACTTGGTACCCATTCCCTCCACCCCAAAGAAAAAAAAAAAATTACCCTTTTCGGTGAAGCTCCGTTTTAAAGATGAATTTCAGGTATAGATATTTTTTACATAGTTACATCGAACCAGCTTGGATCAATGTAACTATGAATATATTATACTTGACCAATGCCCTTGGAAGCTGGAAATCGCTCAAGTAGACACTACTACTCCAGTGATCTCCACTTGCTGGGTCCTGTGCTGAGCTGCTGGCTTGCTGCATTCTGAATACAGGAGGTTGGCTGCTTGGCACAGGTGCCACTCAGAGAATGTCTTGCATTTTTCGAAGGAATGCAAAGCATTTTCTGTTAGCTAATGTTTGTGTACACAGGACCCCTACTCATGTCAGTGTTTTGTTCCAATTGCATCAAATTTTAACTGATGTGGGACCTTCTCGAAGTGTACAAATCACACAATTGCAGCACGGCCCCTATTTATGTGAATGTGTCATAACTGGTGCCAGTACTGCCTGCTGAATGAGACAGGTGGTGTAAATTTTGCCATGCCATGACTGCAGCAGCGTATACCAACATGGACACTGGCCATGTTAACTTGATAACCGTCAGTTTATAAAAACTGTGCTCAACTGCCTGTTTTTACCGCCCCTGCAAGACTCAGAATAGTATTTTGGCTACTAAATGCATATTTTTTAATTAGAGCTATGTGTTAATGTGGGTACACTTGCTCAGAAATACAAATATTTATAGTACCTGAGCTTGATGAAAAGATCCCTCAGATATTTTGTACCGGTTAAGAAACAGCTTCACGTAATAAAAGTTAAATATATGGTTCATCATTCCAGCTCCTAATGTGGTCATGGAGTAGGCCAGAGCCGGCCTGTTAATTCTGAAGGATAACGTCATGCTTACAGTTCACCTAAGGAAACATAAACAGAGGCAAAGCAACATTACCGAAGGGTCTTTGTCACTACTAAGAGAGGAAAAAAAAGGCTGTCAGAAGAAACATAAAAGGCTACCCCTGCTGGGATCTCCTGAAAATGTGAGTTGCCTGGCTGAATCTAGCTTTTAGGTTTTCTGAGTCATTTCTAGGACATATTTGCTGCCAACATTCACACTTGGACTCCTGTGTTTAGCTTTTATGCTTCCCAGATCCCTTTTTCTTGTTCAAACTTTTTATTGGTATTATAACATGGGAAGGGGGACATTAACAGCAGGCATTGGACAGTACATTGACAGCAAAATACAGGGGTAAAAAATGCACAGTTTCAATGTCCTTATATAGAAGGAGAGAGAGAGGCTCAAAGAAACAGTGCGGCATAACTTATGGTATTGAGTAAATAAAGATTAGTAATAGAAAGAAACAACAACAAACCATAATGAGTTCAATCAGTGTGAGTAATGACTCTCCAGTGCTGCATATGGAGCGAAGGATAGACCGAGGGGGGGCCGGGGGGGGGGAAGGGTGATAGAGATGACTCCATGGATAACAGGGGAGGACATAATCCTTTGTGTATTCGGTTAAGAGTGGTACCAGGTTAGTACTGGAAATGCGCACTTTCACACTTTGCATATTAGGGAAGGAGGAGTGATTTGTCAAAATTTTGCGGGAGGAAATGTTCTACCCAAGGGTTCCAAACATTCAGGAACTTGGGGATTGTATCAAGGATTGTGGCTTCCACCTTTGTGTGTATCATAGCTTGAGTTACCCTAGTGTTAACTGCGGCTATGCTTAAAGTGGGGGATTTCCAAGATTTTGCTATAACGTGTTTGGCCGCTGTGGTTATTTGCAGGATGAGTTTGAATTGCGGTGTGGTTACGCCGGGGGGGGCCAGATCCCTTTTTACTGCATTTAGATGTTCCTGCTTTAAAGCGGGTTTAGATGTGTTTGCATGCATTTACAGTGTTTAATCAGATCCTGGACATAAATTTCTATTTTCTCTAAACACAGCTAAACTGACCACACCTAATGCAGAGTTAAATGATGAGTTTGATTGACACCACTGAAAAATTATAACATTCATTTATAGTTTGTAGAAATGTTCTACAAGTGCATATAAATGCAAGGTTGGCACTGCCAGTGTGAACAGGGCCTTAGATAGCATTAAAAACATAACAGGGGTTCTAATCCTTCTGCACTCTAAGGCCTAACTCCACTTCCCGACAGCCCTACAGCAGATATACTGCTACAGGGCGGCACGGTTGCGCAAAATCACGTATCGTGTGCCCTACCTGCACCAATCACCAGGTCAGTGCCCGGTGATTCACGAGCATCTCCGAAAGGGAGGAGAACTGTATGTAAACAATACAGTTCTCCTCCGTGTCAGCTCGTGCACACTGCTTTGGATGGCTGAGCACAGCACAGCCATCCAAAGCAGTGTGCTTACAGTGAAGCACACGGACACAGCACAGAGTTAAACAGCACACAGTTAACACTTTGATCACCCCACGTTAACCCCTTCCTTCCCAGTGCCATTAGTACAGAGTCAGTGCTTTTTTTTTTTTAGCACTGATCACTGTATTGGTGTCACTGAGGAGGTCATTGACACCAAATCAGTTTCCCCCAGTGTCAGAATGCCTGCCGCAGTCCCGCTATAATTCGCTAATCGCCACCATTACTAGTAAAAATTAAAAACAAAATTCCAGTATATATTCCACCATTTGTAAACATTATATCTTTCACGTCAACCAATAAATTTACACGTATTGGGATTTTTTTTTAGCAAAGACATGTAGCAGAATACATTTTGGCCTAAATTTATGACGAAATTTGATTTTTAAATTTTTTTTACTGGACTTGTTTAATAGCAAAAAGTCAAAAATATTGTTTTTTCTCAAAATTGTCGGTCTTTTTTTTATAGTGCAAAAAATAAAAAAATCGCACAGGCGATCAAATACCACTAATAATACTAATGGTAGCAGCATAAGGATTAAAAATAGTCAATGTTGATTAAGAGAATAAAGTTCTGCTTTAAAAGAACTAAAGCCAACATTTTTTTTTGATTTTGGATACAATAAGGGAAGGTTATAACCACTGTCAGTTTTTATTTTGTCATCTGTTTCCCCATTGGAGAGATTTCCCTCAACTTACTGTCCTGCAGCCAAAATAGGAGATCCCTCCAACGTGAGGGAATCCCGAAGTGTCATCGGGGGGCAACAGAACTAGTATCCTCATTGGAGGATTTCCTCTCTATTATTGTTTTGCCTTTAGTTATATTTTAACCCCTTGACGCCGATGTCAAACAAATATGCAGCCTCACAGAACTGGGCTTTTTTCTATGGGGCCGCATATTTATGTACCTGTCCTTGTGCTGGGAGTGTACTGCACAGCGCGCTCCCAGCACAAAGATCGGGGTGTCACTGAGAGCTTCGGGTCCCACGTCACATGACTGCTGTAATAGCCTCTGATTGGCTATCACAGTGATCAGTCACTGTACAGCCCGGCCAACTTGTTTTTTTTTCTCTCTATGAATGGAGGAGAGAGATACATTGTATCTCTGTAACTCCTGGCATAGAGGGGGGAAAATGTTTGTTTAAAAAAAAAAACAAAAAAACGATAAATAAATATTAAAAAATAAAAAAAAAAATACTTAGATCAAGGTTTGATCTAGTTCAGCGCCAGGGTAAGTGGTTGGGTCAAGATCAGGGTCAGGATTTTTTTTAAATTGGTATTAGTGTCAGTGTGTTTTAGGTAAAAAAAAAAAAACAAAAACAAAAAACAAGATGTGCACTATTATTTCTGGGCTGTCCTACAGGTACAAACAACAAATAACATACACAAAATTGTAACGTTGCGATCGCCAAGAGCTGGAAAATTTATTTTGGGTTGTCCTTTGGTGTTAGGTTATGGTAGGAACAAGAAACACACAGCTAAATTAAAAAACATTTTTTTTTACTATTCTGGGCCAGTTTTTCTTTGATAATAAAAAAAAAAAATCAGGAGATATCCGTTACCATTTACCACCAAATGAAAGCCTAATTTGTCCTGAAAAAAAAAACAAGGTATAATTCACCTGGATGTACAAAGTAGTTGTGATGAGAAGTACAGTTTTACTAACACATGTCAACGTTGCAAATTTGTGCTTAGGCATTAAAATTTGTTTTACCCTTAGGTGTGAAGGGGTTAACTAGAAAGCCTGATCTAGGACAAGATGGTATGGGGGTCGGGGTCATGTTGCTTGCCTTGCTTACAGGGAAATACTCCCCCCCCCCCCAAATTCTATTCCAGACAAGCAATGGTGACACTACTGTATATCATTACTCACTGAGCCCTGGTTCACACCGCTGTGACTTCAGGTGCAACATGCGATTTACAAATCGCACCTGAAGTCGCATCTAATGTATTCTGTGGCACTGTCTTAATAGATGCGATTTCAAGTAGCATGGTTTGAAAAATTGTTCCTGCATTACCTTTTCACCATTTCGGTGCGATTTAACTCGCAGACTATAAGGTAAATGGCACTGAAATAGCACCTGCGTCTATACCAGCGCTACTTTGAAGTTGCGCTTTAAATGGGACTAAATCACACCACTTTAAAATTGCATTCAGTGTGAACCAGTGCTAAAAAGAGAAAGGTGGAAGACCAGACCTCCGCAATCAGATAATCACCTTTAAGAAAGTGTCTGTTGTCCTACTAACCCTGAACTTCTCAGGGATGGCTTGATCATTTAAACTCCCTTCCGCAGCATAAAATGTGACCTTTACTCCCAGAATGATATGAGTGCCTTGTACCCGGAGTCAGCAACTTGCATAAAAAAAGGTGTGCTTTGGTTTTATTAACTTTAGCTAGAATGCACTTAAAGAGGAGCTCCACCCAAAAGGGGAAGTTCTGCTTTAAGCCTTTGTCCCTCGCTAAGGATTGGTACCTTTGGGGAGTGGGTACCAGAATATGACAGGTACCCGCTCCCACTTCCGCTGCAATCGCCTAAGCAATCGGAAGCGGAAGTTGTCCTACCCTCCCTCCTTGTAGTCTTCTGGGAGACGTGACAGGTCCCAGAAGACTAAGTGGCCATTCACAAAGTACAACGCTTCTCACGCATGCGCAGTGGGCACCCGGCTGTGAAGCCGCAAACTGTCACAGCAGAGTGCCCACACTGAAGATGCCGGTGCCAGGGAGAGAAGACGGCCGGTGAAACCAGCGGTGGTGAGGACACTGCTGGACCGAGGAACAGGTAAATGTATGTATTTTAAAAGTCAGTAGCTACAGTTTTTTTTTCCAGGCGGAACTCTGATTTAAAATTTCAATGTTCTTCTATGCATCATCTACATCCTGTACATCTAAATACTTGTGTATCTTTTGGGACAAGTATAAGCTGCTAATGGAGGTGGACAGTGTGCGGCGCAAATATGGTTTAGCGTACAGGTGTCAAACTGGTGGCCCTCCAGCTGTTGCCAAACTACAAGTCCCATGAGACATTGCAAGATTGACAGTTACAAGCATGACTTCCAAAGGTAGAGGCATGATGGGACTTGTAGTTTCGCAACAGCTGGAGGGCAGCCAGTTTGACACCCCTGGTCTAGCGTAACAATCCCAGTGGTTTTCTGCACCTGGAGAGCCATATACAACCATAAACAAGGATGCCAAGGGACTACCCACAGCTCGGAGCGTCTTAGTGAAGAGATGAGCTTTGGGCGCCCCAGAGAAAGGGATAAGGTATGTTAAACTGATTTTTAATATTTCCCAAGACAAAAACAAGCACTTAACCCTTGCAGTGCAAGGGGAACCCTACAGCAAAAGGTAGTTTTGGCTTCTGCCTGGAGTTCTGCATAAAAAATAAAAAATCACTATACTTTTTTTTATTTTTCGGTCTCCTATAGGATAAGGCACAAGTAGTACTTTGTCCCATGTTGCTAGATGCTTCCTACGCCTAGCTAAGAGGTACAACATGCACCCTCTTTTTCTCATGATGCTGCCCATCCAACAACAGCTAGGAAGGAGATGGAAGCGGTGTGTCCTGTTGCAAACGTGCGCACCAGAGACTGACGCAGTCCTCCATTTTGTTAAGAGTTCTCCATGTTTCCCCCCCCCCCCATTCTCCCCCTGCCTCTCTGTTCAGCCACAGTGACATCTGGTTGTGGGTCACTGGCAGGCTAGAGCCAGCAGGGAGCCCAGAGCTATAAAACACCTCTCTGAGCCTGGGCCTCACTGTCCAAAGAACCTGTAAAATGTAACACCTCGTATAAGATAAGGCAAGCTTTCCCAGAGTTCAAGACATTCCAAGGAAGGCGGGATCAGCTAACACTTTTAAAAATCCATTTTTTACCTATGTCTCAAATCTTGGAATATGAGAGACTTCCAAAAAAAAACGGATATATCGGCAGATTGGCTAAGAGAAGACGAACAATTTGATGGGTCACTCGCCTTGTCTCGAATACATAGGAAAGCCAAAAAATAGATCTCGTGAACCGTTCAGTGAATAATTTCATAATTCATATCTAATCAATCCTCAGACGTGTCTGCATATTCTACCCGCGGGTGGAATGTCACTTGTGCAAATGGAAAGTTATGGGCCAAAATATGAGTTATAAGAGATTTTGGCTCTAGTTTAGGTCTACGCCCAAACGACCCCTCCCTAAATGGGGTATTGGTCCTTGACTTCAGAGACACCCCCTGCTGGGGAGCTACAAAATGGGTTTTCAGGCCTAAGAGAGCTGAGTTGAAGACGTCTCCCATTTTAACATCAATACCACCTGGGGAGACCCGTGCCCTTTTGCTCTGAAACTTGGATCTGCTAACCCAGGACTTTGGCAAGTACCTTAACCCTTTCACCTCTGATATCTCTTTGCTGTGCTGTTAGTCTCTGTATATTTTTATATATATATATATATATATATATATATATCTTAGTCACATCTTTTTCTGTAAATATTGTTATGGCACCCGTTTGACCTTTTAGTAATAAATCTTTCCTTCTGAAAGTGTTGAACTGTTTCTATAGTGCTTTATTGCAATTTACGAATTCCTGCCTCTAAAGAGAATGCTACTGTGTTTGTTTAATCTTCTGTATAACCATGTTATACAGACGATTACCTCAACCATTATAGTATTATAACTGATATTGCCAAGTTTCCACTTTCTCTGTACAAAAAGGAGGTGGTGGCAGTGTGAAGGGTTAATCGCGTAATTAACCTGACCCAGTAACAATCACTCAGGCTGCCGGTACATCGATTGTGGTCCAATCAGCTGGAAAATTGTTGTGCAGGGTGCAGCATTGTTACACACGTGACATCGTGGTTTTAGATTGGCTAGTCCTTCGGTCACGAGTTTGGTGAGAAGGGCTGGGGTTTGACGCCGCGATCGTAACATGTCCGCCTCTGCATTCCTCTCGCTGTTGCTTGTCTAGGAAAAGTTCTCAAAGCCAAGACAAGTTGTTGTACAGCATCCATACTTCTCTTTTAACTCACTTTATTAGTTCATACAAATAATAACTTATGCCTGAGGAACCTCAACATTCCTGATTCTGGTTTGTTAAAGGGGCTTGCTGAAAAATGATCCTCCCCAGAAGCAGAGAGCACAGCATTGGTCACATGACCAGCTGTAGGCTGTATTCTGGAGCCCCACTTTCTTTGCAAAAATTATGGATTGATCAATGATCATTTAATTGTGTCGTTCAGATTTGAAGCCTGACTCCAGATAAAACATTTTATTTTGTTTGGTGCAGAGAAGGGTTCGAGCCCTTGTCAGGTTTTTATTGCTCCTGTGTCCCTAAATAAGAGAAAATTAACCCTACTGGACAGAAAAAAAAACCTGACGGGAATTCCAATCATCTCCCCTCTATCCAAAAATTTGCAGGAGTTAGCCTTTAAAACCATTTGTATTTTTGGGGTGCATTATTATTGTCCACACGCCTGAGCTCATCTCTAATCAAAATGTATATAAAATACATTTTGATGTGTTGACAATAGGTACGAACAAGCCCTAGTCAATGGCTGCAAACTCTATCCACTCCAATTTTTAAATTAAAAAATGCACTGAAAACACACATCAACACACATGCCAAATGCACGACGCATGGCAACCTGCCGAACACTCCAGAAAATGCATCTCTACGCACAGATGGAAACAGGCTCAAAGTGTCTGTTCACATACAGTTGTGCTCAAAAGTTTGCAAACCCTGGCAGAAATTGTGAAATTTTGGCATTGATATTGCAATTATGACTGAAAATGCCAAAAAATGCTCTTTTATTGAAGGATGATGATCATAAGAAGATATTTTTTATCAAATAGTTGCTTGGCTCCTTTTTAAATCATAATAACAGAAATCACCCAAATGGCCCTGATCAAAAGTTTACATACCCTGGAATGTTTGGCCTTGGTACAGACACACAAGGTGACACACATGGGTTAAAATGCCAATTAGAGGTTAATGTCTTACATCTGTGGCTTTTTAAATTGCAATTAGTGTCAGTGTATAAATAGTCAGTGAGTTTGTTACCTCTTACATGGAAGCACTGACTAGGCTAGATACTGAGCCATGGGGATGAAAAAAGAACTGTCAAAAGTCCTGCGTAACAAGGTAATAGAACTTTATAAAGATGGAAAAGGACATAAAAAGATGTCCAAAGCCTTAAATATGCCAATCAGTACTGTTAAATCACCTATTAAGAAGTGGAAAGTTCGGGGATCTCTTGATACCAAGCCAAGGTCAGGTAGACCAAGAATGAATGCAGCCATAACTGACAGAAGAATTGTCTGGGATTCAAGGAAAAACCCACAGGCAACCTCAAAAGAAATACAGGCTGCTCTGGAAAAAGATGGTGTGGTTGTTTTTAGGGAGTACAATACGGTGATACTTGAACAAAAATGAGCTGTTTGGTTGAGGTGCCAGAAAGAAGCTTTTACTGCACCAATGCCACAAAAAGCCCTGTTACCATATGCCTGACAACACGTTGACATGCCTAACCAGGCCTGTGTCATGGATGCAGTAAAGGCTTCTTTCTGGCACCTCGACCATGCAGCTCATTTTTGTTCAAGTTTCATCATATTGTGCTCCTTCAAAACAACCACATTCTCTTTTTCCAGAGCAGCCTATATTTTTCTTTTGGTTACCTATGGGTTTCCCTTTGTATCCCAAACAATTCTTCTGGCAGTTGTGGCCAATCTTTCTTGGTCTACCTGTACTTGGCTTGGTATCAAGAGGTCCCTGAATTTTCTACTTCTTAGTGGAAGTGATTTCTGGCATATTTAAGGCTTTGGACATCTTTTTATGACCTTTTCCATCTTTATAAAGTTTCATTACCTTGTTACGCAGGACATTTGACAGTTCTTTCTGATCCCCATGGCTCAGTATCTAGCCTAGTCAGTGCTTCCACGTTAGAGCTAACAAACTCATTGAATATTTATACACTGACACTAATTGCAATTTAAAAAGCCACAGATGTGGGACATTAACCTCTAATTGGCATTTTAACCCGTGTGTGTCACCTTGTGTGTCTGTACCAAGGCCAAACATTCCAGGGGATGTAAACTTTTGATAATGGCCATTTGGATGATTTCTGTTATCATTATGATTTAAAAAGGAGCCAAACACCTATTTGATAATAAATGGCTTCATATGATCATCCTTCAATAAAAGAGCATTTTTTGGCATGATCAGTCATATTTTCAATATCAATGCCAAAAGTTTACAATTTCTGCCAGGGTACGCAAACTTTTGAGCACAACTGTATATGCAGATTGGATGTTACTTGAACCGCATCCAAACCGCATGACATGTGATATAACATTGCTTCCTATGGTGCCTGATCACATATGTCTGGTGCACTGGTAGTGCGGATTCCGTGCGGTTGGAAAAAGAGTCATGTCCGATTTCTGAGCAGTGCCTTCAGGTTCAGGTGTGGATTACAGGCTATTGACATCTATTGGAACCATTTCTAAACCTGATGTGTTAATAGGATAAAATCCTGAGCTAATCCTGTCCTGAACCTGATGTAAACCTGACATGAACCGCTGAACAACTACTGTGTCAATTAGCTGTGAAACCTAAACTTCAATCCGCACCGCACAAGTGTGAATCAGCATTAAATGAAACAGATGGGAAAGAAGTGTCAGTGGAGAAGAAAGCCTTACCCTAGGTTCACACCTATGCTGTTTTGCAGAAACGCAGTACAGTCCATTTAACATGATTTCCTATGGGACAGGTTCACATCTCTGCATTTTCACCCAATGCGTTTTTGGAAAGGGTCAGGGACTTCTTGAATGCAAAACGTTGCGTTTTTGGTTCTATAGACTTCAATGGGAACGCTGCAGAAAAGCACGTATTGCGTTTTTGCATTTAAAACCTGCCTGGCAACAAGAAAAATTTGAAAAGAAAAAAAAAACTCGCAAAAACACAAAATGCAAAGCAAAATGCAATGCAGAAAAGCAACAAACGCAACCTGCATATGTGTGAACCTATGGTGACTCTGGACAGCGTGGGTAAGGGCTCGTTCACGCTAACGGTTAAGGGGTAGAAAAATCCTATGATTGAGTCGTGTTGCAAAATGCAACGCAAAATGCAATGCAGAAACGCAACAAATGCAACCTGCATAGGTGTGAACCTAGGGTGACTCTGGACAGTGTGGGTAAGGGCTCGTGCACACTAACGGTTAAGGGGTAGAAAAAGCCTATGATTGAGTCATGTTTTTACCGCCCCCAACACCCACTTCCCATTAGCCAGGGGTGTACAAATGCTGTGGCAGAAATTATACAGCCTGTTGCTTTCAGCAAGCCTAGCACCCGCTGAACTTGACCAAATGACATTCAAAAGGATGGGGTGCAAAGTACACTGCAGCTGCGCTAGTGCAGGGTTCAAGGGGTTAAAGCAGCCAGTGAAGAGGCCATTCAATACCTCCTCAAAGCTAGTTTGAACGAGCCCTAAGATATAAAATGGGAAATTCCCAACAGACTTTTAGTTGTGTGTGTGGTCCCATTGGGGAGATTGTCCCTTAAGTCTAGTCCATGTGATGCCTGTGCAAGAAATATGGGGGGGGTGAAGCTGTCCCTAGGACAGGAGGACTCCGGCAGCAAGTTGCAGCCTTTCCACATGCTACTAAATCTGTTTTGTTTTTTATGTGTCACCATTGGCAAGCTTTCCCATCACTTCCTGTTCTGTGGGCGTTGTAGAAAATGTCAGTATGACATTCAGCCAGTTAGCACTGCAAACTTTCTGAGCGACATTGCAAAGTGATGAGTAAAATAAACACAATATTCAACAACCTGGCTTTCGGAGGCTTCTGAAATGATTTTTAGGTGTTTGACAAAAGCAACACTTATCACATAACATGTAAAACATGAAAAACACTTTGGGGTAGATTTACTAAAACCAGATAGACTAAGCACTTTGCAAGTGCCATTGCGCACATTTTCCCCAGAGCTTAGTGCACGTAGTGAAGCTTCACTTTGTAAAGAATACCCAATCAGATGCAAGGAATATAAAAAAAACAAAAACAAAACATTTTTGCTTGAACATAATAGGATGATGGAAATCAGCAAAAAGTCACCACATTACGTCCTCATGCACACGGGATATTTTGATAACGCTGATATCGTTAGCTGTGTAAAGTCATGTTGAAAATGTGCGTTTTTTCAGCTTTTTTTTTAGCGTTTAGCGGCATTTTCCCGCATTTATTTTGTTACAAAAAAATATTTTTTTTTATCATAAAAACGTCGGTTTGTGGCGTTTTGCCACATTTTTCAGCGTTAGAGTGTTTTTACAGCTAAACAACTCTAGAAACCTACTAGTCCTGTTTTTTTTTTCCAGCCAAAAAACGTTGATTACAGTGTATGTGTGCATGGGGCAGCACAGTGGCTAAATGGTTAGTACTTCTGCATGGCAGTACTCGGGTCGTTGGTTCGAATCCCAGCCACGGCACCACCTGCCTGGAGTTTGCATGTTCTCCCTGTGCCTGCATGGGTTTCCTCTAAAGACATGCTGGTAGGTGAATTGGCTCCTGTCTAAATTGGCCCTAGTATGTGTATGTATGAATGAAAGTTAGGGACCTTAGATTGTACGCCCCTTGAGGGTTAGGGACTGATGCGAATGTACAATATATGTGAAGCGCTGCGTAAATTGATGGCGCTGTAATAAATAAATAAATAATGAACACATAAGATAACATGCTGGGGAGTTCACTAGCTGTAGAGAAAACCATCAAAAGCCAAAAACAGCCGCTGTAAAAACATCCAGTGTGCATGAGGACTTACTAGGCTCTGGGGAAAATGAGTGCAACTGCACTTCCAAAGTGCACAGTCTATTTGCCTTTAGTAAATCAAACCCTTTGTTTAAGACAATATACGAATATTTAGAAATATACGAATATGATGTATTTCAATTTTTTTTGACATATAAATTAAAGTGGTCCTTTTTGATATGTATTGTTTTGGATACAACAAGGATAGGTTACAAGTACTGAAAGGTTTTTATGGCTGTCTTTATCCCTGATGAGGAGGATTTTCCTGACTTCCTGTGCCTGTGACACCTAACTCTGGGACAGGCAGTGGTAGAAATCTCTGCAATTCAGGCAGTAAAAATCTGACAGCAGTCTTTTTTTTTCGGTTTCAGCTCACTTCTGCTTTGGAGTCATTGGAATAGGAAGTGACGGAAATCCTCCCTATCAGGGATTACTATTACTACACTCAGGATTTTGTTAATAATAATAATAATAATAATATTATTATTATTATTATTATTATTAATCTCCCCAATTCAGGCAGTAAAAATCTGACAGTGGTCCTTACACAGATTTCAGCTCACTTCTGGTTTGGTGTCACTGGGACAGGAAGTGAGAGAGTTCCTCCCCCATCAGGGGTTTTAACGAGAGGCAATCAAGTCATACCAGGACTTTTAATTTTACAGGTATAAAAGGGGATGCTAGCGTGCCGGTAATACACACAGTAGTAAGTAGCAAGTGTGTCCTATTAGATAGGCGGCCCACATGTCGTAAGCCAGTCCAGAGATCGTTAATGAAGATGGCAGACAACAGTGTTAGGCTCCATATACACTGCAGCTGATAAACTCACGTTTAGGAGCTTTTCTGCGTTTTTTCAGCAGCCCCTGAACTCTCCCTAATGTTTTCCTATGTGTCCATGTACACTATGTTGTTTACAATTGTTTACAGGCAGTTGAGTTTACAGCCGTTTTTTTGAACGCACCAAACTTGCATTCAGGAGTAGATTTTATCAGCATTTCAAACGCCAAACACTTGTAAACGTGGCTAACCGCATTTATAAGCGTTTGGAATTTTTTTTAACTCTTCCATTTCCAGATGCTGTCCAGAGACTTTTTTTGTCATGAAAAATGCATGCAAAGCGTTTTCCTGGTACGCAAATGGACCTGGTACACCATACTTTGAGGTTTTGCATGAAAGAAAATATGTTAGACACTGCTGCAATAATTTCTGCACAGAAATGAGCTGGAACACATCCAAACACCACAAAAAAAAAGACAGGTAATTTCAACAAATACTGCTCTCTCTGCTTCTGCTCTCTCTATTTCTCTCAAAATGTCTGAAATAGTTACTTTTTTACTGCTTTTCAGTGCATTCTGGGCATTTTGGAAGGTCTCCTGAGGTTATCTTTAAAAACGCTTCTAAATGCAAACGCTCATAAACGCGCATAAACGCAGTATGCAAATGCGGCTAAACAGACTTTTTTTTAACCTATGTTTTCCAGCAATCAATTTCCATCATTCAGAAGTGCCCCGTGTACATGAAGCCTTAGTGTATGCATGGAACAGCATGTGATAATGAAGTTTCTTGTGAACGAAGGGGGTAAAACCCGCAGATATGTACAGAAGACTTCAACCACAGTAAGACATTTGAATGGTGTGATCATGTCAAAGATGGCCGTACGTCTGTCAGTGATGATCCTGGCCATGGTAGTTCCCAGCCCACAGCAATCATTCCTGTAAACATTAAGTGTGTGGAATGACTGATCCTTAATAATCAACGCATAACCTGTTGTGAAATTGCACGAGACAAATCTTTCTGTGGGAACAGCAAACACAATGACGACAAACTGAAGCAGGCTGTCCTAGGATGGTTGAGGCACACTGACAAATCATTCTATGCTGAAACTTTCCAGGTATTAGTTAAAAGCTGGGATAAGTGTATAAATGTAGCAGGGGAGTATGTCGAAAAATAAATGCAGTTTCCACCCTTTGAAATTTGTTCTTTTATTATATAAACCCCAAAGTCCCGGTTTGACTTGAACACCCTTTCGTATTACTAATAATAATAACAAAATCCTGATTGTAGTAATAGTAATCCCTGATAGGGAGGATTTCCGTCACTTCCTATCCCAATGACACCAAAGCAGAAGTGAGCCGAAACCGAAAAAAAAAAAAGGACTGCTGTCAGATTTTTACTGCCTGAATTGCAGAGATTTCTGGCCACTTCCTGTCCCAGAGTTGGATGTCACTGGAATAGAATGTAAGGTGAAACTCCCCCCTGAGGGGACATAGAAGACAATAAAAAACTGGCACATATTCTATTCAACAAAACTAAATACTTTCTACTAGAAATATACCAGAATATCAGTCATCTATGGCAGGGGTCTCCAAACTTTCCACACAAAAGGGCCAGTTTACTGTCTATCAGACTTTGAGGGGGCCTGACTGTGGCCAGTGTAAGTAGAAAATGCCCTTGCATTAATGGGAGTAAATAGTGCCCCCATCATTGGCATTAGTGGGAAAAATAATGCCCCATTGTTGGTATAAGGGGAAGGAATAGTGCCCCATCACTGGTGTCAGTGGGACAAATAGTGCCCCGTCACTGGTGTCAGTGGGACAAATAGTGCCCCGTCACTGGTGTCCGTGGGACAAATAGTGCCCCGTCACTGGTGTCCGTGGGACAAATAGTGCCCCGTCACTGGTGTCCGTGGGACAAATAGTGCCCCGTCACTGGTGTCAGTGGGACAAATAGTGCCCCGTCACTGGTGTCCGTGGGACAAATAGTGCCCCGTCACTGGTGTCAGTGGGACAAATAGTGCCCCGTCACTGGTGTCAGTGGGACAAATAGTGCCCCGTCACTTGTGTCAGTGGGACAAATAGTGCCCCGTCACTGGTGTCAGTGGGACAAATAGTGCCCCATCACTGGTGTCAGTGGGACAAATAGTGCCCCGTCACTGGTGTCAGTGGGACAAATAGTGCCCCGTCACTGGTGTCAGTGGGACAAATAGTGCCCCGTCACTGGTGTCAGTGGGACAAATAGTGCCCCGTCACTGGTGTCAGTGGGACAAATAGTGCCCCGTCACTGGTGTCAGTGGGACAAATAGTGCCCCCTTACTGGTGTCAGTGGGACAAATAGTGCCCCGTCACTGGTGTCAGTGGGACAAATAGTGCCCCGTCACTGGTGTCAGTGGGACAAATAGTGCCCCGTCACTGGTGTCAGCGGGACAAATAGTGCCCCGTCACTGGTGTCAGCGGGACAAATAGTGCCCCGTCACTGGTGTCAGCGGGACAAATAGTGCCCCGTCACTGGTGTCAGCGGGACAAATAGTGCCCCGTCACTGGTGTCCGCGGGACAAATGGTGCCCCGTCACTGGTGTCCGCGGGACAAATGGTGCCCCATCACTGGTGTCCGCGGGACAAATGGTGCCCCATCACTGGTGTCCGCGGGACAAATGGTGCCCCGTCACTGGTGTCAGTGGGACAAATGGTGCCCGTCACTGGTGTCAGTGGGACAAATGGTGCCCCATCACTGGTGTCAGTGGGACAAATAGTGCCCCGTCACTGGTGTCAGTGGGACAAATAGTGCCCCGTCACTGATGTCAGTGGGACAAATAGTGCCCCGTCACTGGTGTCAGTGGGACAAATAGTGCCCCGTCACTGGTGTCAGTGGGACAAATAGTGCCCCGTCACTGGTGTCAGTGGGACAAATAGTGCCCCGTCACTGGTGTCAGTGGGACAAACAGTGCCCCGTCACTGGTGTCAGTGGGACAAACAGTGCCCCGTCACTGGTGTCAGTGGGACAAACAGTGCCCCATCACTGGTGTCAGTGGGACAAATAGTGCCCCATCACTGGTGTCAGTGGGACAAACAGTGCCCCATCACTGGTGTCAGTGGGACAAACAGTGCCCCATCACTGGTGTCAGTGGGACAAATAGTGCCCCATCACTGGTGTCAGTGGGACAAATAGTGCCCCATCACTGTTGTCAGTAGGAGGAATAGTGCCCCATCACTGGTGTCAGTGGGACAAATAGTGCCCCATCACTGGTGTCAGTGGGACAAATAGTGCCCCATCACTGTTGTCAGTAGGAGGAATAGTGCCCCATCACTGGTGTCAGTGGGACAAATAGTGCCCTATCACTGGTGTCAGTGGGAGGAATAGTGTCCATCACTGGTGTCAGTGGGAGAAATAGTGCCCCATCACTGGCGTCAGTGGGACAAATAGTGTCCCATCATTGGTGTCAGTGGAAGAAATAGTGCCCCATCATTGGTGTCAGTGGAAGAAATAGTGCCCCATCATTGATGTTAGTGGATGGATTAGTGCCCCACTGTTGTTGTCAGTCAGAGGAATAGTGCCCCAAGGGACAGATAACAGCAAGCAAAGGGCCACATCTTGCCCCCGGGCCGTAGTTTGGAGACCACTGATAAAACTGTCATTAACCACCTGCTGTCCAGCATACAGTATATAAACGTCCTGGCCAACAAGTAGTTCTACCAGGACAATGGCTGCGGCCATGATTCTGCTACAGTTTTTCAGTGTCAGCCAGAAGCAACAAGGATTTTGTCATTTACAGTTTCAGTGCTGCATTTCCCTGCCCGTTACAGCCAGAAAAGCAGCTGATCAAACACCAACTGTTTGATCAGCTGCACTGGAGGATAGGAGAGACATCAGGGTCTAATAGATCACTGATGTTTCCATGAAGAGTACCTGTCATTGCCCAAAGCTATCACAAGGGGGCTTGTTCAGCATCTTGTTCAGTATCTTCTGGGAGATACTGTAGGTGTTCACAGGAATCATGGAAGAAGAGCCTTGTTCTTAGAGGAGCTTAAGAGCAGAAAAATGCGCATATGAGCCTAAATGTGTGCAAATGCAAGTATAAATTAAAGTATAACTAAAGGCAAAACTTTTTTTGTTTTGCATAGAGTGGAGATGGGTTAAAACCCCTGTCAATTTTTATTGCTTTGCCCCTGTTAAGGAGATTCCCTCTCTCTATTTGTCCTGTCTACCATTATCATCGAAAGTGAAAGCAAAAGAAAATCCCAAATTTTGGTTGTCCCAGAACTGTAATAAAGGGGAAACCTTCTAATGGGGACACTAGTTCTGGTGACCTGGGGGACCCCAAGGAATTCCGGTAAAGTGTTACTAAACCCACAACAGTAAAATCAGTCTGTATATGCAGTAAAGCATGCTTGTTATACTCACTGTTGACCTAATCCTCCACATTGTGTAAAAAGGCTGTTTGATCCTGTCTTCCACGATCTCCCTTTCTTCCACAGTCCCCAATCCATTTGCTAATAGTAGAGCTCTAGGAGGCACTCTGCACATGCTCAGTTTGGTGCGTATTGCAAGAGGTTTTTTTTTTTTTGGAAGGGTGCATGTGATCAGCACAGGGCCAATCAGCACTGTCCAGACTGGGGGTCAGGGGTTATGCAGCCTCATAGGACAGTTAGAGCAGAATGAAAACTCCTCCTACAAGATTTAACCAGTGCTCAGCCACACACTGATAGAAGTCACAAGACTGCTATATACTGCTGATAAGAAAAGGTATTTAGCAGTTTATATTTACTAAAATAATTGCATTTCTATGTTTTGTGGGAGACCGGATAAGGTGAATGAAGGGTCCTGGGTTTAGTAACACTTTAAGGAAGTGATCTTTAGCAGCCTCTTGTAACATTTTTTCAGTCTCCAGCAATCTCCTCCAGCATAGGAAACGGTATTTAGCAATTTATATTGACTAAAATAATTTCATTTCCATGTTGTGCATACTGGGGGGGGGGGGGGGGGGGGACGACACTGTATATAGTGAATGCAGCGTCCTTGATTTAGTAACACTTTAATTTGCAGAGATTTCCTCTCATTTCCTGTTTTGGCTATGGGACAGGAAGTGAAGGTAAATCTTCCCAATGGGACACAGATGGCATAAAAATAAACTGACCGGGGTTATAACCCTCCCTTACTCTATCTAAAATGACAAAAAAAAAGTTCTGCCTATAGATCTCCTTTAATATTCTGGCTAGTAGAATGCATTTACGGTCAAATGCTATACATGTATAAATACATGTGCAATACGTGGCTTTTAGTGCGTTTTAATGAGGCCTTACGTTGGGCAGACACAGTGCGATAAAAGTGAACGATCAATGTCTGATTAGACAAAAAAAACTGAGCAGCAAATGTCCCTGCCATGCAATGAGCTATTTATAGTGATGGTTTTGATTGGCTGGGAAGGGGGAATGATCTTACAGAACTGGTTCATGGTGTTTAATTACACCCTAGGTCAGGGGTATCAAACTCCATTTCATTGCGGGCCATATCAGCATTATGGTTGTCCTCAAAGGGCACGTTGGATCTGTAAGACTAGATGTCCAAAGCACCCCACCCCCCATGACCTCAGATGTCAAGAATCCCACCCTCCCTAACATCACCGTGCACCCCCTTTGGGGGCAGAGCTGGAAAGCAGAAAGTGCAGGGTCTGGAGGAGGACCAGAGGAGTGGAGTCAGTTACAAGAGTCTGCTGAATGCTGAGACCAGGGAAGGCAGAGATGAGGGGGTGCTGCAGCTGCACTGAGAGGTGCAGGATTTGGCAGAGGAGTTCTATTCTCCTCTCTGCTGCCGACTGCTGAGACTAGATGGGGGAAGAGACAAAGGGGTACCTGCAGCAAAGGCGCATGGGCCACATGAAATGGCCTGGAGGGCCTTGTGTTTGACACCTGTGCCCTAGGGAATCACGATCGATCTACACGTACATATACATGTCCCATAAAGATATACAGTAAACATAGGGAGATAGATCCATAAACCAATGCTTATTGTGTCATCGGTTTCCTGCTGGCCTATGATCATATCATGTATTATGGCTGTACCAGGGTCAGCGGTTCGAATCCCAACCACGGCACCACCTGCATGGAGTTTGCATGTTCTCCCTGTGCCTGCGAGGGTTTCCTGCGGGTACTCTCACACTCCAAAGACATGCTGGTAGGTGAATTGGCCCCTGTCTAAATTGGCCCTAGTATATGTATGTATGAATGTGAGTTAGGGACCTTAGATTGTACACCCCCTGAGGGTTAGGGACTGATGTGAATGTACAATATATATGTAAAGTGCTGTGTAAATTGATGGCGCTATACAAGTACTTATAATAATTCATAAAATAAATGACGTAACACGGATAGTGTTCAGGGGCTCCATTCATCAGGATGTGACAGATCTGCCCTCTATGTATGCCATGCCCTGGGAATGGAGAGCTGCTGTCATCACCACCATCACCAGACACAATGGAAAGCATGCTCTGTGCACATACTACCAGCCACTCGGGGGGCACACAGCTGCTCCTGCACACAATCCTCGGGAAGCCCCCCGTCAGCCCGTTGCCCCTCGCAACCTGAACGCCGCAGCCGTCTTCCAGCACAACACGGAAGTGTCCGTACAGCTCTGGGGGTTGCTTTGCCCTATCCACCAATGACAAACAGCAGGAATCCCTCCTGACCACCCTATTGGTCCGCTCATGGCACCTGTTGTTTCTGCTCAATACGCTATTCGTCTGTTTGTAAACAGCCCCTCCCCGTTGTAAACTGGATGTCACGGACTAGGATTGCCACGTTGCGGCGGGGTTCGGGAGTTGTCGGCACTTTCCGGAGGCGCTGGGGCTGTGGGCGGGGCCGTCAGACGGGGAGAGGCTTCTTTGAGCTGTCAGTATCAGTAGCTCCGATTCCCAGGAGAGCCGAGCACACTCCGGGCTGACAACATGCTGACCGACAGCAACGTGGAGGAGTTCGAGATCAAGGAGGATGAGCCGTGGTATGACCACCAGGACTTGCAGCAAGGTGAGCCTGAGCGGGGGTGAGGGAGTTCCCATGTGCTTCCATTCCTTGCATGGCCATGATCCATCCTTCATCCACAACTCCAACAGACGATCTACCCCGTGTATGGTGGCATCGTCCGAGCTCAGCCCGGACAAGGAACTGTGTATGATGGATGGATGAAGGAAGGGGGTCAGTCCTGGTATCTGCAAGCAGAGTCCTCCGCCATCCAATGTCATCAGTCCGGGTCATGATGGTATATTGTAATGTTCTAAAATACTAAATGAAAATCTAATCCGATCTCTGCCCCCAGATTTGTGAGTCCTCTGTATTCTACAGTACATGGCAGTGTGGGCTCATTGGAGGTCAGATGGTGAGGACATGTGTGTGATCAGGACCCGATTGTAGACGTCCCACCATCGGCGATCCGCGCCGGACCCGATTGTAGACGTCCCACCATCGGCGATCCGCGCCGGACCCGATTGTAGACGTCCCACCATCGGCGATCCGCGCCGGACCCGATTGTAGACGTCCCACCATCGGCGATCCGCGCCGGACCCGATTGTAGACGTCCCACCATCGGCGATCCGCGCCGGACCCGATTGTAGACGTCCCACCATCGGCGATCCGCGCCGGACCCGATTGTAGACGTCCCACCATCGGCGATCCGCGCCGGACCCGATTGTAGACGTCCCACCATCGGCGATCCGCGCCGGACCCGATTGTAGACGTCCCACCATCGGCGATCCGCGCCGGACCCGATTGTAGACGTCCCACCATCGGCGATCCGCGCCGGACCCGATTGTAGACGTCCCACCATCGGCGATCCGCGCCGGACCCGATTGTAGACTTCCCACCATCGGCGATCCGCGCCGGACCCCATTGTAGACGTCCCACCATCGGCGATCCGCGCCGGACCCGATTGTAGACTTCCCACCATCGGCGATCCGAGCCGGACCCGATTGTAGACTTCCCACCATCGGCGATCCGAGCCGGACCCGATTGTAGACTTCCCACCATCGGCGATCCGCGCCGGACCCGATTGTAGACGTCCCACCATCGGCGATCCGCGCCGGACCCGATTGTAGACGTCCCACCATCGGCGATCCGCGCCGGACCCGATTGTAGACTTCCCACCATCGGCGATCCGAGCCGGACCCGATTGTAGACTTCCCACCATCGGCGATCCGAGCCGGACCCGATTGTAGACTTCCCACCATCGGCGATCCGCGCCGGACCCGATTGTAGACGTCCCACCATCGGCGATCCGCGCCGGACCCGATTGTAGACGTCCCACCATCGGCGATCCGCGCCGGACCCGATTGTAGACGTCCCACCATCGGCGATCCGCGCCGGACCCGATTGTAGACGTCCCACCATCGGCGATCCGCGCCGGACCCGATTGTAGACGTCCCACCATCGGCGATCCGCGCCGGACCCGATTGTAGACGTCCCACCATCGGCGATCCGCGCCGGACCCGATTGTAGACGTCCCACCATCGGCGATCCGCGCCGGACCCGATTGTAGACGTCCCACCATCGGCGATCCGCGCCGGACCCGATTGTAGACGTCCCACCATCGGCGCTCCGCGCCGGACCCGATTGTAGACGTCCCACCATCGGCGATCCGCGCCGGACCCGATTGTAGACGTCCCACCATCGGCGATCCGCGCCGGACCCCATTGTAGACTTCCCACCATCAGTGATCCGCCAGATATAGCTGATCTGTCACCTCTGCTACAGATGACTGTACTGTGATCATGATCCTGGTGGTGCAGTACATGGAGGGCTCCTTATGACTCACATAATGTATACAAGATGTATAGCTGTAACATTCTGTAACCCCAGGAGGGAGGATGTGGTGTGATTGATGCAATCCCTTTAAAAATGTTACCAGGGCTGGGATGTGACGTGTGATGGATGTATACTCTGCAACTGTATTGTTTGACAGAGGGCTGCTCAAAATAGCGATGAGAAGCTTTTTCTCATCCTTCTTACCCATGAGGATCCATTTAATTCATCTTTAGAGCTCAGGGAACCCCATAAATCAGGTAATTGGGGTCAGTGGATGAATGCTCTTTACATTGGTGATCAGAGAAGAATGCCCTTTATATTGGTAATGCCCCTTATGCAGATTATGTGGGAAGAATGCCCTGCATGCTGGTGATGATGGAAGAATGCCATTTATATTGGTAATGCCCCTCACGCTGGCAATGAGGGAAGAATGCCCCACGTGCTTGCAATGAGGGAAGAATGCATCCTTTACATTGGTGATCAGAGAAGCATGCCCTTTATATTGGTAATGCCCCTTATGCTGGCGATGTGGGAAGAATGCCCCGCATGCTGGCGATGAGGGAAGAATGCCATTTATATTGGTAAAGCCCCGCACGTTGGCGATGAGGGAAGAATGCCATTTATATTGGTAAAGCCCCGCACGTTGGCGATGAGGGAAGAATGCCATTTATATTGGTAAAGCCCCGCATGTTGGCGATGAGGGAAGAATGCCATTTATATTGGTAAAGCCCCGCACGTTGGCGATGAGGGAAGAATGCCATTTATATTGGTAAAGCCCCGCATGTTGGCGATGAGGGAAGAATGCCAATTATATTGGTAAAGCCCCGCACATTGGCGATGAGGGAAGAATGCCATTTATATTAGTATTGCATCTGGCACTGGTGATGAGAGAAGAATGCCCCTTACATTGGCAGTCAGGGAAGAATGCCCTTTATATTGGTAATGCCCCCTACATTGGTCAGGGAAGACTGCACCCCCCCCACCTTCCCCAACACACCTTTATAGACACCTAAACAGATGATTGGTGTCATGCTGCTCCCCAGCAACCTCTGGAGGGACCCTGGTTGAAAATGGCTCGGCTACCATATAGTACTTGTGTAGCCTACTCCATAAGGAGCTCTGTGTATAAGGCAGCTTGTTAGTAGCAATGTATTGAGTGCTCTTACTGCAGAGGAAACCTGGAATAATTTTTAAGTCTCGGAGCCACTGCTAAAATGAATTTATTGGCGATCGGTGGGAAGAATACTCCTTACATTGGTGGTCAGGGGGATCATATCCCTAGTCAGAATAGCCACACTTACAGACATCTAAACAGATCATTGGTGTCATCCTGCTGGCTATGCCAAGTGGTATTGGACCTCTGTAGGCACCATCAGATGGTGGAACCCTGGCTGAGAATGGTTGCATTGGACTTTTATTAAATACAGATGCATTCATTCCTATTACTTTGGGTTAGATGTGACATTCCAGAAGCTCTTTATCAGAGCGAATTTTTGTTGTCCAACTGAAACACCGAGCGAGGGAAAACACAGAGGAGATGCCAATACCTTTAGAAATCACGAATTGCCGTATTTAACTTCAGCCTGTTCTGAAGCGCACCTTCAGAAATGACTATTAGAATTTCCATGAACACAGTCTGTTCAGTAATAAATGCTCCATCAGTGAATTGTTCCTCAGTGTCCTCACATCCAATGTGGGGCTATGGACTCTGCACTGTACATGATGACATAGAGCAAGGGTCTCCAAGCAAAGGGCCAGTCTATAATTCTTCAGATTTTAGGGGGTGCAGACTGTGACCAGCGGGAGTAGAATATGCTCCAGTATCAGTGGGCATTTTCTTTCATTGGTTTGAAAGGTTCCCTATTGTTGGTATCAATGAGAAGACTAGTGCCCCATCAACATTGTCAGTTGGTGGACTAGCGCTCCAAGGGCCAGTTTAAGGCAAGCCAAGGGCCACATCTGACCCCCGGGCCACAGTTTGGAGACCACTGACATGGACCGTCACATGGAGGAGAAGAGGCTGCAAGGATCAGTCAAGCAGCACAATGGGAGCTTGTGTGTAAGTAGGGGGGGGGGGGGGGGCTAGGGATTGGATCAGTAAGTAAAAGCACTTTTCCTGGTACCCAAACAGTTTTTCTTGGATTTCAGCTTTAATATGTTTATTTTTTTACATGAAAGCATTGTAAGCATTTGAATTTGGCTTGATATAAGCCTCTGGCTGACCACTGTGCAGTCTGTGTACAGCAGAACCCAGAAACGAGAAAGAAGCAGCACCAGGATCCGGTCAGATGCATTGCAGTGCAAAGAACCATGCGGATAGGAGGAGAGAGCTTAGTGACTGAGAAATTCACTAATCGATGTGGCGCTTTTCCTTTCATTGCTTTGACTGGGAAGGGGGGGCCTGAAGTGAAAATGCAATTGTACCATAGAAAGCTCAGGTCCCACTCCCTGCTAGTCAGGGCTGTGCTGTGCCTCATAGCTGTGTAAATCTCAGGACTGGATGGAAAGTATTATAGAGCATTGGGCAAGTATTCACCTAAGTATTTCCCATGTGCATCCAGTCCCGGCATTTTGGAGCACCCGGAAGGCAGAGTTCCAGCATTCAGCAACACTGCTTGCCGACTGTCACACTCTATGGCATGCTGAAATGTGCTGCAGCTAGATGGGGCTGAATGCGTCACCAAGTGGTACTAGTGTGTAGTGCTGAATCTGTGTTCTGGGCATTCACCTCTGAACGCATAGGAACCTAAATTCGCATACAGCTTTGTACAGCGTTCAACCGCGTCCAGCTGCAGTGTATATCAGCCTGCCATAGACTTTAACAGTCTGCAGGCGGTGGGGCTGGGCCCTGTACCCGTGTCCCCCGGGTGCACTAAAACTGGTTCAAACATAACAAGCTGAAGAGCGACACACACACTGAAAAAACTTCACACCTTTCCTTTAGCACTATTGAGCAATAAAGACTTCTTCTTTCACGACAAGCTTTAGGCTCCGTTCACACCAATGCAATTTTTTATTTTGGTGCTTTTTGCAGAAAGCACTACACTCCATTTATCATGGTTTCCTATGGAACATGTTCACATCTGTGCTTTTTTGAGCTGCTGCGTTTTTTGGAAAGGGTCAGGGACTTTTTCAAAGCAAAGAGCAGCGTTTTTGCTACGATAGATTTCAGTGGAGAATCTGCTGAAATGCATGGTAGTGCGGTTTTTGAATTTTTTTTTTTTCTGCCCAGCAACAAAATTCCACTTTAAGAAAAAAAAAGAGCTGAACAAAACACGTCAAATGCGTGTAGAAAAACGCAAAACGGACAAAAAGCAAACTACATAGGTGTGAACTGAGCCTTACAGTGGAATTATTTTTTGAAGAACTTCATTTCAAGAAACTCCCTACTTGACTGCATTTGGCACCAGAGTGTAATGGAACATATTACCCCCCCAGCTCCCTCCTGCACTCAGTCGTCTTACATCCTACTTAATGCCTTGGCCATACATCTACTGTACAGGGTGGCTGGAGATGGAATATTTGTCTATATATCAACACTGGGACCTATCCAGTAATTATAGTATGCAGACAGCCCACTTATTGAGTTAGGGAAATGACTATTTTGGGAAATGACTATTTTGGTCTATGAGATGCTGACCACACACGCTAATTTTAATGCAATTTCAAGTTTTATTCAGCTTTTTATTGCAGATTAAACCAACTGGCAGATATCAAACTACCTTTGTTCAAAATTTTGAGGGTATCCAAACTGACTATCAGCCTTAGGATGTGTTGGCTGCATTAGTTTTTCTTTTTCAGGCCAAAACATTTTCAGCAAGTACAGAACATACCTGTTGATCTAGCTGAAAATACAGTATTTTTGTTACTTTTGTGAGCCAAAAAGAAAGCACAAAAAACCTTCAGGCTACATCCAGATGGCTGAGTCGCAGCGGCCTCCAGTAAGAGTCAGATGCTAAAACCGGAGAGTGTAAAATCCGGTGCAGCTCTGCAGAGAAACCAATCGGCTTCCAGGGTTTATTATCAAAGCTTAAAGTGTCACTAAACTCCGTATCTTGCATTCACTATATCTGGTTTCCCACAGTACACAGAACATGGAAATGCAATTGTTTTAGAAAACATAAACTGCTAAATACCGTTTCTCATTCGCAGTATATCAGTGTCTGGCCGAGCAGTGGTTAAAGCTTGTAGGAGGAGTTTTCATTCTGCTCTGACTGTCCTATGAGGCTGCATAACCCCTGACCCTCAGTCTGGACTTTGCTGATTGGTCCTGTGCTGATCACATGCACCCTTCCCAAAAAAAAGACTCTCTAGTAATACGCACCAAACTGAGCATGTGCAAAGTGCCTTTTAGAGCTTTACTATCAGCAGATGCATTGGGGACTGTGGGAGGATCTTAGAAGACAGAATCAAACAGCCTTTTTACACAATGCGGAGGATTAACCCCTTGTGACTTCTATCCACTGAGCACTGGTTAAAGCTTGTAGGAGGAGTTTTCATTCTCTCACTGCCCTATGAGGCTGTATAACCCCTGATTTCTGTCTAAACAGTGCTGATTGGCCCTTTGCTGATCACATGCACCCTCCCAAGAAAAAAAAACTCTAGCAGTACACCCCAGACTAAGCATGTGCAGAGTGTCCCCGAGGCTGTGTTCTATTAGGAGGTGAAATGGGGAATGTGGAAGAAGGGGAGGATCAGAGAAGACAGGTTCAAACCTTTTTACAGAATGCAGAGGATTAACCCCTTAGTTTCAACGGTGAGTGTACCAAGCATGCTTTCCTGCATATATAGACTGGTTTTACTGTTGTGGGTTTAGTAATACTTTAATTGAACAAGCTGAAGTCAGAAGCTGATTGGCTACCATGCACAGCTGCACCCGATTTTTTTGCACTCTCTAGTTTTAGTAAATCAACCTCACTGTGTATGAACAGTAGTGGCTGTCAGATTTGTACCCTGTACAAATCAATGGGCAGTGTCACCACTGTTCGCATGTAACCGTTTATCAAAACCGTTTTTACATGCAAATCGAGACTCCGACTGACTCTGGATGCAGACAGTGTGGGGTTTATTTACTAAAGCTGGAGAGTCCAAAATCAGACTCCCTTCTGCATAGAAACCAATCAGCTTCCAGGTTTCATTGCCAAAGCTTCATTGAACAAGCTGAGGTTAGAAGCTGATTGGTTTCTATGCAGAAGGGAGTCTGATTTTGGACTCTCCAGCTTTAGTAAATAAACCCCTGTGTGTCCAGGATTGGCGGTTTCTGCAGAGTTTTGGCCTCCGCTAACTGGCAGCTTTGTATGTGGACATAACAGAGAATGTCGGTATGTCCCAAGGTGGCGTTTAGCTTCCTCTGACTGCAGCAAACTATCTGCACCCCATCATCCCTGTGAATGTAGCCTTATAGTGGTAACTACTCTCATCAATCCACTAGGTCAGTGGTCTCCAAACTGTGGGCGGGGGCCAGATGTGGCCCTTTGCTTGCTTTTATCTGGCCCTTGGGGCACTATTTCATTCACTGATACCAACAATGGGGCATAATTTCCCCCAAAGGCACCAATGAAGGGGCACAATTGCTCCCAATGATGGGACACAATTTCTCCCAATGACACCAAAAATGGGGCCCAGTGACACCAGAGATAGGACACAATTCTTCCTAATAACACCAACAATGGGGCACAATTTCTACCAGTGACACCAACAATGGGACCCAATGAGATCAATGCTGAGGCACAATTCCTCCCAATGACACCAACGATTAAACATTGTTTTTTTTCCCAATGGCCACAGTCTGGCCCCCCCTAAAGTCTTAAAACTGGAAGAATGGTCAATCATTCCCATAGACACACTCCTAAACCTTGTGGACAGCCTTCCCAGAAGAGCTGAAGCTGTTATAGCCGCAAAGGGTGGGCCAACTCAATATTGAACCCTACGGACCAAGACTGGGATGCCATTAAAGTTCATGTGCGTGTAAAGGCAGGCGTCCAATACTTTTGGCAATATAGCGTGTGTGTGCATTAGAGATATATAATATATATATGCACAATTGTTAGGAGGGGGTACAAAGTAAGATTAGGGAATGTTCCAAATGAAGGTGTCTCTTAGATTGTAAGCTCCAAGGAGCAGGGCCCTCCTAACCTTCTTGTATTGAACTGTATCGTTGCTGTATTGTCTCCAGTTACCAGGGGCGGACTGACCACTCGGGCAGTGCTCGAGGGCCCGGGGTCAGTAGAGGGTCCCATGAGAAATGCCCCATGTACCTTTCATAGGCTTTTTAGGGTGTGGTTTGAGTGTGGGCGAGGACACGGGCCCCATCATCTCCTATTGCTCGGGGGCCCCATGAGTTGTCAGTCTGCCCCTACCCATTACATTGTAAAGCGCTGAGCAAACTGTTGGCGCCATATAAATCCTGTATAATAATAATAAAAGGTGAAGGTCTGCTTTATGTTCCTATGGGCCATGGCACAATAACGACTTGCCAGTATTCAGATCGCTAAGGGAAGCACTTCCCTGCTATTATGGAGTTGCTACCTCGCTGGAAGCATCTTGCTTCCTAGTGATGGTATAACACCTTGCTGGTTTGGCCAATGGAGGAGTGACGCTGCAGTAGAGATGTTGCTGTGTAATCTGGACCTAGGTTCATTTTATATTATGGAGAATGCAACAGCAGGTGACAGGAGTCTAGATTATGTAAGGGAGATCCTACTGTTGGATTATCCAAGACCTTTTAGAATCCAGTGGCTGATTCGTTTGATTAGGCTCCAACCATAACTAATATATTGCTTTTGGAAGAAATTTCCCTTTTAAAATTTTGTCTTTTTACTCTCTTTTTAGAATTCTTTCGTGAAAAATATATGTATACAAAAACAAGCCAACACTGAACCCGAAACCTTATCCCCATGCATTCCTGCTCTGTATCAATGCATCTATTTTGCCCATTCCTGTGGGAATGTATCTGGCAGTCACAGAAAGCCGTAAAGGAGAGCATATCGATCATTAGTGCTTGAAGCTGCACCTGCAGCCAGAAGTTCTTTGTTCAGCAAAGAATGGATTATGCAATGGAAGTTCTAATCTTTCTATCTGCTGTTGGACTCTAGAATTGACTGCTTCCACGCTGTTCACTTGGCACGCGATGTAAAGCATGGAGGTTTGTTTTTTAAAAAAGCAAATATTTTGGATAGCAATCCATGACTCCAGCTTCTGAGCATGTGTAGTTTCTGTATGTGCTTGTGGAACAGAATGCCAGGGACTGCTTGAGACCCTTGCCACCTTTCTGTACCTCCACAATGCTTTGGTCCCAAAAAAAATCTCCAATATGGCCAAACACGTTTTGGAACTAAAGTAGATCTGTACTGTAACTGGATGACGTTTAGTTTGCTCAAGCACTGTATATCAGAAACCATTGCCTTTTCATCTTCCTAATCTTTGTACTTCTTTTTTTTTTTTTTTTTTCCATCCTGTTTTATATCTGTGCTGCTGATCACCTCTAAATGCTGTAATCCACTTTCTGTATACATTCTCCAGCTTCAGGTGCACATCATTGCTTCCCGATAATGACAATGGTAGACCATGTCTGGTGGTCTCCAACAGAAGTGCATATGGTAGGGTGACAACACGGGAACACAGTCACCACATAATGATCCTGATAAAGGGCCTTCATGGCTGGATAATATTGCAGTATTTCATTGAAAATTGCATATTTTAAAAATGCTAAAAAAAACATTGAATGTTACATGAATGTGTTAAATCTTGTAAAGAATTTTAATAATTGACTTTAATTCTACTTTGATTAATGAGGCAGTGCAAAGTTCATAACTCATAGCTCGTAATCCGTATACAGCAGTTGGGATGGTTTGAGATTGCGGTTTGTCATGGGGCATTAGAAAGGACTTATTTGACTTTTTTAAAAACAACCTGTCACACGAGAAACAAGGAAGAATGTCTTCAAAGCCCAATTCCAGGCACAGCTTTAGGGTGCCAATTCCCCCCAGTCCCTTTTTTTTTTTTTGTTAATGAAAAAAAAAATATGTACCCTTTTACGTGGTTGTTTTCAGTTAAAGTGTTACTAAACTCCCAACAGTAAACAGTAACAGTCTGTATATGCAGTAAGGCATGCCTGTTATACTCCCTGTGGAACCTAAGGAGTTAATCCTCTGCATTGTGTAAATAGGCTGTTTGATCCTGTCTGCTTTGATCCTCCCCTTTTTCTACAGTCCCCAATCCATCTGCTGATAGAGCAGAGCCTTGGGGGAAAACTGCACATGCTCAGTTTGGTGTGTATTGCTAGATAGTGGGTTTTTTTTTAGGGGGGGAGGGGGTGCATGTGATCAGCACTGTCCAGACAGAGGGTCAGGGGTCCTGCAGCCTCATAGGACAGTCAGAGGAGGACGAAAACTCCTCCTACAAGCTTTAACCAGTGCTCTTCTGGACACTGATAGAAGTCATGAGACTGCTCTAACTGCTGATGAGAAAAGGTATTTAGCAGTTTCATATTTACTAAAATAATTGTATTTCCAATGTGTACTGTGGGAGATCAGATATAGTGAATGCAGGGTCCTGGGTTTAGTAACACTTTAAAGTGTTACTAAACCCACAACAGTAATATCAGTCTGTATATGCAGTAAAGCATGCTTGTTAAACTCACTGTGGAACTTAAGGGGTTAATCCTCTGCATTGTGTAAAACAGCTGTTTGACCCCGTCTTCTCTGATCCTCCCCTTCTTCTACTGTCCCCAATCCATCTGTTGACAGAACAGAGCCTGGATGGAAGAGAACCAGCACCGGATCATGGAGAAGAGGGGAGTTTTACAGCAGAAGCTTTTGTGGCGTGTTTTTTTTTTTTTTTTTTCTCTCTTTCTGCTGCTGCAGATTTTTATACCCAGCTTGACTAGGACTTTAAATACAAAAGGTTATTTGCTGTATTTGCATTGTGGTTTTTGACTAGCAGGCATCTAATTTACATGGGTACCTCCTAGTACTACTACTGCTCAGTACACCTCATGCCGGCTCATTAAATGACCTTTTTGAATAATTATTACTGCTTGGGAAGCTGTGACATAGATTTCACCTTGAGTCAGGAGGTTTCTCTATGATGAACGCTCTTGCTTCTCTGCAGAACCATTTCACAAGCCACATATTCAGTTGTTATCCAAGACAGGAAGCGAAGCAATCTGCTGCACATATTCTTGTATGTTTCCTCCAAAAGGCTCCTGGTCCAAGCATCCACATCTACATTTGTAAAGAATTCTAAGTGTTAGCAGCATGGGGGCTATTTATAAAGGAACAGATTCACCGAGGATTCTCTATACATTTGTGGACAACTCATGCATTCATTCTCTAGCAGACTGAATATTGGAACCCTTTACCGGCATCTGAATATGTTCTATTTTCATGTTTAAAGCCCAACTCCAGACACAAGATGTGTCCCCTTCTTCCACCCAGTACACAGTGTAACCTTTTTCTCCATTCAAGAGAAGGAAGAGCACTGGACCGGGTTGTATAGTTATCAATCACTGAGATTGCCAGTCACAATGTGAGAGAAGAGAAGAAGCGCCTCTAAGTGCAGTAGTAGTAGTCTTCCAAAGATGGCGTCTGGAACACACATTGAGGCGCGGCGTCAGCGTGATGATGCATGTATAGCAACGCGTTTCGGAGCATGTGCTAGACCTCTAAGGGTGGAAGCGCGCTCCCTTGTCAAGCTAAGCGTGGACACAGCTGTCCTCTCATCTGTTTGAGCTTGCATTTATCATGCAATATGTGAGTTCTTCATTTGTTATCCATTAAAGTTACCTATACTGCACTTAGAGGTGCTTCTTCTCTATTCTATACAGAGATCTGCTACTACTATATGAGGCTTGCTCTAGTGCTACAGTCAGGTCCATAAATATTGGGACATCGACACAATTCTAACATTTTTGGCTCTATACACCACCACAATGGATTTGAAATGAAACAAACAAGATGTGCTTTAACTGCAGACTGTCAGCTTTAATTTGAGGGTATTTCAGGTGAACGGTGTAGGAATTACAACAGTTTGCATATGTGCCTCCCGCTTGTTAAGGGACCAAAAGTAATGGGACAGAATAATAATCATAAATCAAACTTTCACTTTTTAATACTTGGTTGCAAATCCTTTGCAGTCAATTACAGCCTGAAGTCTGGAACGCATAGACATCACCAGACGCTGGGTTTCATCCCTGGTGATGCTCTTCCAGGCCTCTACTGCAACTGTCTTCAGTTCCTGCTTGTTCTTGGGGCATTTTCCCTTCAGTTTTGTCTTCAGCAAGTGAAATGCATGCTCAATCGGATTCAGGTCAGGTGATTGACTTGGCCATTGCATAACATTCCACTTCTTTCCCTTAAAAAACTTTGGTTGCTTTTGCAGTATGCTTTGGGTCCCTTTACAAGTGGGAGGCAAATATGCAAACTGTTGTAATTCCTACACCGTTCACCTGATTTGGATGTAAATACCCTCAAATTAAAGCTGACAGTCTGCAGTTAAAGCACATCTTGGTCGTTTCATTTCAAATCCATTGTGGTGGTGTATAGAGCCAAAAATGTTAGAATTGTGTCGATGTCCCAATATTTATGGACCTGACTGTATATGGACTTTAGTAGCCCTACATTGGTCTTTTGGACTCTTTCACAATTTTTAAGAGCTGGGTGGTAGCACTTTGCGCTGATTGTTCTCAAATTGAGTTTCTTGCTTGTTTGTACAATGTGATGGAGAGTCAGTCCTTCCAGCTCCCAGGCATAAGTATGAAACCCAGAGCTGTCAGTGTCAGCTCGGTCTCTATGCTGGGAGCGCACTGCACTGTGCCTTCCGAGCACAAACACAGGCCCCATGGAATTAGACCTACTTCAGTGAGGCCGTACAGTATATGTGAATACCCCTGTTTTCTAAAGGGGGTTAAAGTGGAACTAAAGTTAATAAGCAATTGCTAGCAGATGGGTATTGATGGTAAGAGACTCTGTATATTGTTTCTGTCATAAATTATCTTCCCCCACCTGCAGCACGTTTCCAAATGGTATACTGACAGCCACACATTCACATCTCCGTATACATTCAGACGCCAGGAGCCAGACCCCATTCACACTTGGCGATTTAGAATTACACTCTGAATTGCTGCAATTCTGTTGGCAAATCCAAATTAATGCTTAATTCTTAATAGCACCCAAACGACAGAATCACGTGGATGTCACAGCAAAATGTGCCCTTTTAAAAATCACCTGAAGCTTGTTACCCAAAAAGGAGCAGGAGCTTCTTTTGGGTGACAAACACTTATAGGGATGCCCATTAAAGTGAAATGCGTGGAAATCGCACTTAACAAGTCACTTGTTCTCGCTATGTTAAATGTGAACGGAGTGTAAGTGCAAGGACCGGTAACTCCAGGAATTGTTTCATCCTGACCAGCCAATAGAGAAAGCCAAGATAATGGGAGATCATCTCCTAAAAAAAAAAAAAAGAAAAAGTGAGGGGACAGTTGTCACTACAACATGTTTCACTGGAACTGATGTCCCCTTTGGAATATTTACTTTTACCTTTTGTTCTGTTGACCATAATTTTGATTCCCATCACTTTCTGCCTCAGTACCAGTGACAAGCCAAATTAGGTTAATTTACCCAGCATAAAAAAAAAAAAAAGATTAATGTGTTCACCTTTTCAGAACAGGTGAACTATCACCCCCCACCTTTCTGGTCCTTGCTGTAGTTGCCTTGTCAGTGCCCATGCAGCCTTTGTAGAGGTTCGGGGATTTAAAACCCTCGCTTCTCTCCATGTACATTTTTTTAGGGCATCCAGGACAGCTCAGAGCACTTCTGATTGGTCAGAACCTGTACATCACTCACGAGAGGTAACTACAGCGGGGACAAGGGGCGCGGGAGGGTGTTAGTTCACCTTTTCATTTTTCCCTCAAAAGGTGAACTAAGACTTTAACCTTGCACAGAATTCCATGCTTGCTATCAGGTTGAGCAGAATCATTTTACTCTATGCATAATATAACACATCTAATGAAATCATTTGAAGAGCCTCTGCCTTTGAAGTGCCTGCTACCTAAACAAATCCATTTGCTGATTTATAATTTATAGCCGGCATGTTTTTTCCTGGCAAGACCAGTGAATGGAGCCCTGTGTGTCACTGGCCAGCTGTGCTGATCTCAATCGATTTAGTCACGGACGTTGTGTGGAAAGCCTTTGTTGGTGTCGGATCTGACATCTTGGAATGCAGAGTGCATTTTTCTATCCCCTTTAACAATTCTTAACTGTACATAAGGAATCCAGTATGACAAAAGAACTTGCTGAGTAAAGCAAAAGAATTCCAACTTTCCAACTCGTTTCTTAAAGGCAGTCTATCATTACATAGATGAAGCTAAAATGGCATCCCAAGTGAAACCCAGATACCAAAAAGTATCCTCATACAGCTTCCAATATTCTCCAAGCACCCAGAACATGGAAACTGGAATATGGAAACCCCAATTTCTGACCACAAATAATCAGAGACTCGTCCACACATGGCTGCCGCCAAATTCAGATGTTTGTACTGCCGCCAAACTTGACCCATTTCATTGGTAACTTCACTTTTGTGGGGGAAAAAATAGCAAATAAAAAAAAAATATATAGCAAATACAATTGTCAGTACTGCCGCCAAACTTGACCCATTTAATGGGTAACTTCACTTTTGTGGGTGAAAAAAACAGCAAATAAAAAAAAAAAAAAATTAATATAGCAAATACAATTGTGACACAAGTCCTATTGTAATTGAATGTTAATAAAAAAAATACCTTATCTTTTCAGTTTGCAGCAAAATGCAATATGGCAACCTACAGGCATTCTGTACACAGTTGGTGTACAGAAATGTCATCTCCTGCTTGTGTGAATTTGCAACAACTGCAGAAAATGTCATGCAAGAACTACTTTAGAAATTGTGCTGCAGCAAATCGCACATGTTAAAACACTGACATTCACAATTATTAGATGCGATTTTCAATTCGCAAATCGCACCTGAAATTGATGGGGCGTGACTGGGCACTTTAAGGTCAAAACATTGCCACCTGATGCTTGACAGTCGATATGTCGCTTCCTTGCCTGTTTTAATCCTGAACCACCAAGACTGAACCACCATGGGTGCAAAGGGATTCCGCACCTGAGAAGAGTCTTAAGAATAACTGGTTCTTCACACAAGACTGCACATAAACACCCCTTATTTATTTAGCACAATACTCCTCATATATACATAAATACTCTGACTTCCTACTGACATTTCAGGTTCACTATACCTGTCATACCTGTGCTATTTTAAACATTGTATATATGTATAATGTATTTGTTCACCTTCCAGTCTGATCATTGTACTTGAGATACAGAATGACACATCACACATTCTGTGTGTGTGTGTATGTATGTATGTGTATGTATATGTATGTGTGTGTGTGTGTGTGTGTGTATGTGTGTGTGTGTGTGTGTGTATGTATATATATATATATATGTATATATATATATATATATATATATATATATATTACACTCACATAATGTTGGCTACACGTGTTAATTTATTAGAGAAACTTGGGTAAATGGTTAAAGCACAACACTGGTCAAAACTTTTATTTTCCCATGCATTGAGGCTGTGCCCGCCATTGCATGGGTTAAGTCTTCGTTTTGTCCAGAGGCTAAGGGAAAAGCTGTACTTATCCATTCCTCTGATCCTCCGGAAAACCGTGCTCCCCTACATCCAGTGGTGGACTGTTCCTGCTGTCCTCACATCTGGAGATGGTCTATGAGCATGATGTTGTCAGGAACAGCCCATTCATAAGACCACTAGCTTGTGGGGGGGCAGGAGCAGCAGGGACTGGTCTTGCACTCGTAGGATCGGTGGATTAGGTAAGTATATCTTTGCTTTCCGAGCTCCTAGACAAATATGAGCATTTAACCCATGCAGTCTGGGCACGGTCCCACTGCATGGGAAAATAATAATTTTTCCAGAATGCTTCTTTAAATCTGAACATACTAGCTAAGTAAGCTCTAGTGATATGAATACAGTATGTGGATGGTTGCTGTTTTGTAGAAAATTCATACCTTGCTGCAAGCCCGCTTCTACACAGAGCACTGGATTTCTGGTTGCTGCAGGGATGAGAGCAGCGGCTACAGCAGTGAAGAGCTCCACCCCCTATTCTCTCCTCGCCCATTCATGTAAACCCTTGTATTTTCTTAACAGAATACAAGGCATGTAGTAAATGAAGGAAGAGATATATAGCATACCTGCCCCTCTTCTACCCTCCCCTCTCCTATTCATCATTTCCTGCAAGGTCTCCCTGAAGCTAATGTCTACTTACTGTGACATTACTGACTTACCATGCATTGTTCTGTAGCGTGCCTCTGTTAGAGGTGGCTATCTTTGTAGAAGCAGGACTTTGCTTCCTCATGCCAGAGCCTTCATCAAGATCAACAATGGACAGCACGGTAATGTGATATCAAATCTCATAAGACTAGCCAGAGGCAGCAGTGCCTTAGATCGCACACTGTGGATATGCAGGATACACAGGAGTACCGCCTGGGTGCCTATATCATCACAAAGCAAAACTGCTATTTTTATGGAGGAACACCTTATTTATACAGAGCAGTACAAGGAAAAAGTTGACCATCCTGAGAACTCACTGGCTCTCTTTAGGAAACTCGCAGACAGGACTACCCTTTCATTGGGTGCACAGGAATGCCGCTCAGTAAACCAACAGAAGAAGCGCCAGTCTGAATTCATGAAGGAGTGTGAAATGGCTTTTATTTATTAAATTAATAGTTAATTAGATCACTAATTATATGAATTTGGTCTGGTGCTTTTTCTGTTGGTTTATGTACTGGCTGTAAAGAAAATTTAGAGTCCACTGCCAGAATACTGCAGAAAAGGAACCCTTGCTTTCTTTGTGGAAGCAGTGGTCTCTCTGCAGAGGTCCAGAAAATCCTCATCTGAGTCAGAGCTGGAGTTCTCCATTCAGCAGGAACCATGGGTTTGCTTTTAGGAGACCTATTGGGATTTACTGGGGATACACTTTTGTTTTGCACACAAAGCCTTTAGTGGAGGACTTTGGATTATGATACGGCTTGTGGCATATCCATCATCAGTCTTTATAAACTCACTCATGTTCTGTTATATATATTTCTACCATAATATTCTGCTTATTTATAGATCTGCAGCTTGCAGCCGAGCTGGGGAAGACATTGCTGGATCGCAATACGGAGCTGGAGGAATCTTTGCAGCAGATGTATGCCACCAACCAGGAGCAGATCCAGGAAATTGAAGTATGTCCTCTGTATTACGCAGCACACTGCTGTACATTCACTCTCCAGCACAGATAGAGCTCTCTACTGTCCTCTTTGTGGCTTCAGTCTGTGTTGAGTATTCAGAGTTGAATGCAGGTCAGGCAGCTGGCGACCGATCAGCCATTTTCCTGCTAACACACTGACAGCACTGATTGTATCACCTGTAGGCAAACTGTCATTTTATTGTAACAGTAGAACTAGAAAGGCTCTGGTAAGATGAACTAAAAGAAACCAAAAATCCCTTCATAGTGTGAAGCACAGTAGACACATTCATGAGAATTTATAAAGCAAGTCTACAATGCTCTTTTAGAATTCTATTGTGGCCCTGCATGACAAATTGATGATGTGGGTGACAGTTACATGTGCCATGGATAAACAGGTTCATGAATTTTGGACAGGCACCACACTTGTAGGTGCCCTGAGACTGGAGTGTCCATACAGGCACTTCGATTTTAATGCCGCTGAGCTCCCTCCGGTTGATGTAGAAACGGCACAGTCTTGTATTTGGGTGTACAGAGCCTGATGGGGATTCAGACTCTATTTATTATTTATTTCAGGTACTTATATAGCTCCGTCAATTTGCGCAGCGCTTTACATATATATTGTACATTCACATCAGTCCCTAACCCTCAAGGGGCGTACAATCTAAGGTCCCTAACTTACATTCATACATACACATACTAGGGCCAATTTAGACAGGATCCAATTCACCTACCAGCATGTCTTTGGAGTGTGGGAGGAAACCGGAGTACCCGGAGGAAACCCACGCAGGCACAGGGAGAACATGCAAACCCCAGGCAGGTGGTGCCGTGTCTGGGATTCGAACCAAGGACCCTAGTACTGCCAGGTGGAAGTGCAAGCCATTTAGCCACTGTGCTGCCCTAGTTTCCCCATCAGGTCTGCTACCCTTGTGATTGACAGCAGGCAATGGGCAAATCCATAGCCAATAGACAGCCTGCTATTGGCAATAGAATCTGCTCACTGCCTCCAGTAAATCGCAGAGAAAGGATGATGGGAAACTAGTCCCTCTGCTTTCCCATCTGGCTCCTCCCACTATCAGTGTCACGGGTTAGTCATAGTTATAGTTAGTGTGGCTGAAAAAAGACAAAAAGTCCATCCAGTTCAACCATTTAAAAAAAAAAAAAAAGTTATATTCCTATACCCACAGTTGATCCAGAGGAAGGCAAAAAAAACCCCAGCAAAGCACGATCCAATTTGCTCTTGCAGGGGAAATAAATTCCTTCATGATCCCCCGAGAGGCAATTGGATATTCCCTGGATCAACTTTACCTATACATATTAGTATCCAATTATATTCTGTGTATCTAAGAAATAATCCAGGACTTTTTTGAAGCAATCCATGGAGCTGGCCAGAACCAACTCTTGAGGGAGTCTATTACACTAGGTTGCTCTGACTCTGAAGGACAGGAGAGGGTAGTGGCAGCAAATATGCTGTTCTGCTACACAGCGTACGGAGGCACTCTGCCTGTCTTTGTATGCCAAATTTTAGTAGTTCTAAAGTCTTAACAGTTTTTTTTTTTTCTTTTTTTTGTTCCTTTAAAGTGTTCCTAAACACACAACAGTATAATCAGTCTGTAAAGCATGCTTGTTATACTCACTGAGGAACTTAAGGGGTTAATCCTCTGCATTGTGTAAAAAGGATGTTTGAACCTGTCTTCTCTGATCCTCCCCTTTTTTCTTGTTCTTGGGAGGGTGCATGTGATCAGCACAGGGCCAATCAGTACTGTCCGAACAGAGGGTCAGGGGTTATGCAGCTTCATAGGGCAGTGAGAGGAGAAAACTCCTCCTACAAGCGTTAACCAGTGCTCAGCTGGACACTGATAGAAGTCAGGAGACTGCTGTAACTGCTGATGAGAAAAGGTATTTAGCAGTTTGTATCTACTAAAATAATTGCATTTTACAATGTTATGTGTACTGTGGGAGACCAGATATAGTGAATGCAGGGTCCTGCTGGGATTAGTAACACTTTGATGCAGGGAGTGCATTAAGGTAAAAACATCCCTACTAACTGTTCCCCCTCCCCCAAAACCCTTACCTGAGTCCTAGCAGTGCTGTCCTGGCTGCAGCCATAGGCTCCTGTTGCTGTCAGTCAAATCCTGTGAGGACGGATCGGGGGGGGGGGTGTATGGCCACACAGGACACACACAGACCGGCTCAGGAGCATGCTTATGTATTTTTTACTTATTTATTTTTTTCAGACTGGTTTAGTGGAGGGCTTTAGAGGGCTCTTTTAATCTACCTCGCTATAACCTTGTTGTTTTCATTGATCCAAAGCCACGGTTTCCATGCACTACATTGATACTGGACAACAAGTCTGAAACATCTACACTATATTGCCAAAAGTATTGGGACACCCCTCCTAATCATTGGATTCAGGTGTTCCAAACACCTCCATGACCACAGGTGTATAAAATCAAGTACCTAGGCATGCAGACTGCTTCTACAAACATTTGTGAAAGAATGGGTCGCTCTTAGGCTACGTTCACACTAGCCTTGTGTGCAGGCGGCAGAGAGGCGTTTGGGAAGCGTTTTTACCGCTTCCCAAACGCCTCTGCCAATTCTGCACATTACAGCACATGGTGCTGTTCTAACAGGAGCGTTTGCGTCGCGTCGCGGCAAAACGGACGCCTCTGGTCGAGTCAGGAGGCTTTGAAGCCTCCTATTCTCGTCTATGGTGCCGCTCCGCAAACGCCCGGCCGGCGTTTGCGGTGCGGTTGCGACGCGGTTGCGGGGCGTTTGCGGAGCGGTAACACCACTCAAATGCATTATAGGAGTTTGTGGGGCGTTATTAACGCTCGGCAAACGCCTAGCAACCGCCGCTAAACCGCGCATGCGGCGTTTGCGGAGCGTTTGCCGAGCGTTAAAAACGCTCCGCAAACACCGGACCAACGCTTGCCAAACGCTATAGGGGCGTTTGGCAAGCGTTGGCAAAACAGCCTAGTGTGAACGAGCCCTTAGGGGCTCTGTGAATTCAAGCGTGATACCATGATAGGCTGTCACCTGTGCAGTGAGCCCATCCCTGAAATTTCCTTGCTACTAAATATTCCACGGTCAATTGTTAGTGGTATTATAACAAAGTGGAAGCAACTGGGAACAACAGCAACTCAGCCACGAAAAATGACAGAGCGGGGTCAGCCCATGATGGAGCGCACAGTGCGCAGAAGTTGCCAACTGTCTGCAGAGTCAATAGCTAAAGACCTTCAAACTTCGTGTGGTCTTCAGATTAGCACAACAGTGCGTAGATAGTTTCATGGAATGGGCTGCAGTGGAGATCTGTTATCTGGAGTGACAAGTCACGCGTCTTTGTCTGGCAGTCCAATGGATGTGCCTGGGTTTGGCGGTTGCCAGAACAGTACTTGCCTGACTGCATTGTGCCAAGTGTAAAGTTTGGTGGAGGGGGGATTATGGTGTGGGGTTGTTTTTCAGAGGTTGGACTTGCCTTAAGAGTTCCCTTCACTGGAACTAATGCGCCATCAGCATATAAAGACATTTTGGACAATTTCATGCTCCCAACTGTGTGGGAACAGTTTGGGGATGGTCCCTTCCTGTTCCAACATGACTGTGCACCAGTGCACAAAGCAAGGTTCATAAAGACATGGATGAGCGAATTTGGGGTGGAGGAACTTGACTGGCCTGCAGTGAGTCCTGACCTCAACCTCATCGAACAGCTTTGGGATGAATTAGAGCAGAGACTGTAATGTGCCAGGCCTTCTCATCCGATATCCGTGCCTGACCTCACAAATGCGCTTCTGGAAGAATGGTCAAACATTCCCATAGATACACTCCTAAAACTTGTGGACAGCCTTCCCAGAAGAGTTGAAGCTGTTATGGCTGTAAAGGGTGGGCCAACTCAATATTGAACCCTACGGACTAAGACTGGGATGCCATTAAAGTTCATGTACGTGTAAAGGCAGCTGTCCTAATACTTTTGGCAATATAGTGTATGTGCAGTCTGAATAAACAGTTCTATATTAGGCTGTATCTGTACTATAAACAGTGGTTCTGGATGTTCAATAGGCCCCAAAGAAGGAATGGTTTGCTTGGCTCCATCCACTATCCTGAAGAATAAAACTCCTTCCACCACTTCTTGGGAGGAAGTTTAGGGAATTCTCCCTAAGGGACATAAGCAGCAGAAGAACAAGGGTTTGGGACAGTATAATGTTTTTCTGACCTTAAAGTGGAACTTCACTCAAAAAGTGAAGTCCATCTGATTCTCTGTCAGTAAAATGTTTTTTTTTTTGGGGGGGGGGTTTGGGTTTTTTTTTTTTTTTTGAGGGGGGACCAAGAACTAGTTGTTATTGGTACCCACTCCCACTTTTGCAGTCCTCACCTAGGCGAGGATTGCGCCCCTGACCCCTCCCCTTCTCACAGCCTCCTGGGAAATGTCACATGTCCCAGGAGGCTGCATGACCATCCACAAAGCCCTGAGCATGCTCCGTGGGGAGTCAGCTGCGGTTCCTCAGGAAACCACAATCGGCTCCCATACCTGAGCTGCTGGTGCTGATTTGCACATTCCTTTGCAAATCCAGATACTACCTTGTAAACATAGCATTAATATAACTGTGCTGCAATATAACCTTTGCACAGAGCAGAATTATGAGTAGTCCCAGCAGGTCCTCCCACTATAGGCTGCCTGCAGAAAAGGGACGTGGATACAAGACTAGTCACCCTGCAAAAGGAGTGAGGAGCAGCGACAGGTCTATATTACAGGAATCTCCTACTCCTAGCAAAATACAAGAGTTATTTTATGCTTGTCAAATCTTGAAATAGTCTGTCATTGTTGACTCCTCCTCCTGAACATGAATGCTGACTGGTTGCCATCCTGACCCTCTTGGTTCAGTTTGAGTCCCTGACATAGAACAAGTAACCATGAAAGGGCTAGTGACCACTTTGACACTCCTGACCTGCATGCTTGCTCCAGGTCATTATATAGATGGCTGATTCACAAGGAAAGGATTTATAATTTCACTTAATAAAAATAACGAATCTATTGTATGCATTAATAATGGCCAACAATACCAAAATGTGTCTGTGAAAATGAAAACCCTATTCTAGGTCCCATGGATGATTTAAAAAAAAAAAAAAAAATTTGTCATGGCACTATGAGGACTATCACTCTAAAAATAACCTTCCCGTCTCCCCAGTAAGAAGGGTTAATCTGAAACGGGACATAATGACCTGCCTTAGGTTAATCCACACTTTACAACAAATCCTCCTTGTATGAAGATGTCGTAGACAATGATACTAGAAGGTTTGATCAGGGTAATACAGGTTTTTGCATGAAAAGCCACATAAGAATTTATATTCTAGCTGCAAGGTTCAGTAGAATCTTCTTAATCTGATAAACAGAAACATGCTATCCATAGTATGTATTTTGTCTTGCATAGAAAGTGTCCCAGATCTCGCCTTTTAACAAAATCAAGAGATAATTTACTAAGCCTTTCCTGATGCACTGAAATTATTATTTATGAGTAACTGCTCTATTCTCCTAACTGCCTAGTTAAAGCAGACCTCTAGCCAATCTTTGAAAAAAAAAATGAAGCTGGAAAAAGAAGGTAAAAGGTCTCGCTTTGATTTTGTATTGGTGAGGTCTTTTCCCCAGTGGACAAAGTACTTTAACTATATTGTCATATTTTGCCAATTATTATCTAAGGCTAGCTGTGAGGTTGAAGAGGCCTTCCTTTCAAGGCCATCCAACAACGCAGCTAGCAGAGAGATGACTGCTTTGACAGATGGCACTTTTCGCCGTCTACATGCACTGGCCCACTTGCCTTGAGCATTTTAGCTGACCAACACCCCTTTCCCTGCATTCTTTGTGGGCGCTGGTCTCCATCAAATGCTTGGAGACGGGGAAGTGTGCCGTCTGTCAAAGCAGCCATCTTTTTGCTAGCTGTGTTGTATGGTTGTGGCGGGAAGAGGGAAGCCCTGTCCAGCCTAACAGCTAGCTTTAGACAACACCTAAGTGAATGGGACAAAGTAATACATATACACTGTCCCCTGGGAAAGAGAACATATCTGTAAAAATTGAAGTGAGGCTTCTTAAAGTCTTATGAGGGTTATGTCACTTTAAGTATTGCCATACTTTCTTTAAAGCCCATCTCTTGGCAAAAAAAAGTTAGGGTTTTTTCCATTCAGTGGGGCTGTGTCCACACTGCATGGGTTAACTGCTTTTTTTTTTTTTTTCTTTTTCTAGAGGAGAGCAGAGCTATACTTGCCTGATCCTCTGATCCTCCCAGTGCAAGACTGGTCCAGCACCCCCGCACTCAAACGGTTTTGAATAGTGGACTGTTCCTGGCGTCATCACGCCCAGAGCAGGCTCCATAGACCAGGAACAGTCCACCGCTGGATGTGGGGGAGCACTGTTTTCCAGGAGAATTCAAAGATCGGGTGATTGTAAGCTTTCTCCTCACAAGTAGACTAAGCAAACAGTTGACCTGTGCACTGTGAGCACAGCCCCACTGCATGGGAAATATTTGGGTTTTTTTGCCTGGATTTCTACAACTGGGGCTGCAATTAGGAGAGCTGTGGCTCTTGTAAACAGATGCTGTACTGTTGTTAGTCCACTCCTCTTCTATCCATTCATGTATTAAATTTACATAAATCAGATATGCCGGAACACACTGCTGCACTCTCTAATATCTTTCCACTAGTCAAAACAGTAAATGTGACATTATAGGGAGCTTGCCTTTTATTTCGCTTTTTCTTTAAATTTCTTTTACTTTTATGGCAGTACCTGACGAAGCAGGTGGACTTACTTAGACGGATGAATGAGCAGCATGCCAAAGTCTATGAGCAGCTGGATGTCGCAGCCAGAGACCTGGAAGATGCCAATCAGAAACTGGTGCTGGAGAGCAAAGCGTCACAACAAAAGATTATTGGGTAACCATGCTTGTTACATTCCGCACCTTTATCCAAGAGCAGCTGCCACAGCAAATACAAAACAAAATACGGTTTCTAGTTGAACCAGTTTTTTTTTACCTCTGTGTATCTCACATGTTATGCTTTGTATTCTATTTTTTTGTCTAAGAAGGAATTTCTGCATTTTTTTTTTTTTTTTAATTCCAGTTTGCAATGATTGGTAAATCCTCAAATTGTTTCTCTTATTCACACTATCTCCATTCAGCTGCTTTGATCTGCATATATCTAGATAGATCCTGGTTTAACACAAGGCCACCTAGAAGAAAATTGTTTTCTATGTGTCCTGTTTGCACCACAATGCTACATTAACCACTTCCCCTCCGGCCCATGTACATAAACGGCCAGATGGGGGCAGTGCTGGAGCGGGTGGCCATTTATAAATGGCCTCTGCATTCGCTGCCTGTACGCGCTCCCTAGGAGCGTGCGGCACTGTGATCCGGTGCACCGATCGTTGTACGGGACCTCTGTGTGAGGTCCCGATCATGTGATCACTGATTGGCCAATCAGTGATCACTTGAATAGTAGTAAGCAAGATGTCACTTCTGACATCATTGCTTACTACTTGTGAAATCTGTGAATGATCACAGAGGTCACATGGTACAAGGCTATTCACAACAGCCTTATACTATGTGACAAGCTGTGACCAATCACAGCGCGCACAGTATTTCTCACTGGCTGCAAGAATGCAGCCAGAAAGAAGGAGAAATTATTTGCTTTTACACCCATAAAGGCTGTAAAAGCAATCGGTGTAAAAAAAAAAAAAAAGGAAAAAAAATCTTCATCACCCCCCACAAGTAGTACAGTGTCATTATGGTGACACTGTACTGCTAGGATGACAGTATGTTAAAATAAACCAAAAAAACAAATAATATTAAAAAAATAAAAATTTAAAAAATGTATAAAAAAATTTTGGTTATAAACTAATTTGGGTTTTTCTCTTTTTTACCAAAAAGATAGCTGAATACATTTTGGCCAAGATTTATGAAGAAATATTATTTATTTGCAAAATTTTATAAGAAAAACACTTTTTTTTTTTCTCAAAATGTTTGGACTTTTTCATTTATATAGCAAAACAATAAAAATCCCAGAGGTGAATAAATACCACCAAAATAAAGTTTTATCTGTCTCAAAAAAATTTAAAAAAAATTCATATGGGTACAGTGTTGCATGACCACACAATTGTCATTAAAAGTGTGATCGCACTGAAAGCTGAAAATTGGCCTGGACAGGAAGGGGGTGAAAGTGTCCAGACTTGAAGTGGTTGAGGTAGGTTGCAGTATGCTGCATAAAAATGCAGACATTTTAAATTTTTATGCAGTGCAACTCAGCACGTCATTGAATTACAATGTGCTGCAATGCATTGATGTGAATGATTGATTTTGTGGGATTTCAATAAATTTAAAAATAAGCCCTTGCAGTAGGACTGCATCTACACTGCAAGGGTTAGCTTCTCATTGCAGGGGCTGGTCTAGTAGCATACAAGATCAGGTACATAGATCTTCTTTTCTATGTCTAGACCTAAATGAGCAATTGACCCTTGCAGTGCTGGAGCAGCCCCACGGCAAAGGATAATTAAAGTGTTACTAAACCCACAACAGTAAATTCAGTCTGTATATGCAGTAAAGCATGCTTGTTATACTCGCTGTGCAACCTAAGGGGTTAATCCTCTGCATTGTGCAAAAAGGCTGTTTGATCCTGACTTCTCTGATCCTCCCCTTCTTCCAGTGTCCCCCTCTTACCTCCTAATAAGACATATCATGTGGAGTCACTCTGCATATGTTCAGTTTGGTGTGTATTTGTTTTTTCTTGGGAGAGTGCATGTGACCAGCACAGGGCCAATCAGCACTGTCCAGACAGAGGTCAGGGGTTCTTCATCCTCTTAGAGCAGAATGAAAACTCCTTCTACAAGCTTTAACATTTACTCTGCTGAACACTGATAGAAGCCACAAGACTGCTCTAACTGCTGATGAGAAAAGGTATTTAGCAGTTTATATTTACTAAAATAATCGAACTTCCATGTACTGTGGGAGACCAGATATAGTGAATCACAGAGCTGGGCTTTAATAAAGTGTGGGGGGGGGGGGGGGGTAAATGTTACCTTGTTTTGTAATAGTGCAAAGCACCACCCCTGCACAAGAGATGCAGGCCATTATTTTTTTAAAAATAAGTCTTTATTGCGAGGTTAAAGATGTAGTTAGACGACAGACCATTTTCGTTGACAGGAAAATCTGTGGATGAAGTGTTTGTGACAATTTTTGACATAGGAAAGAAATGTTAATTTCAAAGAGAATGCAGTCTAAAACCGGGAATTTGGTGAACTTGCCTGGAACCAGGCCTAAGTCAAAGGTTCTCGAGTGTCTGAAAGTAGGGGAAATAATTGTGACACCGCTTGTTTTAACGTGCAGGCTGGGATGAACAAACTCTTAGAAAAGTCTAGTTAAAACTAAAATCAAACATTATGCCTATGGGGGGTACAGCCTGACCACCCAGAAAGTCTGTTTATGATGTGTAGTGTTAAAATACACTACCATGCTGGTAGTTCTGGAAACAACTCTGAAGACTTCAGGCAGGGTATTCCTGATACCTGATTCTTGTAGAGTCTATACAACACAGAATCCTATGACCAGTGTCTGCAGTCCCACCCAGAAATCATGTGGACAAGATATCAGATTCGGATTAGGTAAAGCTCAGAATAAAGAGCAATTCTAGTGAACTAATGAAGCCTGTGAATTGGTGATTCTGTCTAGGAAATATTACTGCTGATTTAGAGCCAGAAAGTATGCCAAGAGTACCACAAAGGACACCAGTACTGAAGAAAATATTTAGATTGCCGTTCTCCGTCTTTCCTTTCATGTGAAATGCCAGATACCTAGTTGTCCTGCTGATTTGTTTTTTTTTGTTTTGTTTTTTTTTTTTGCCTTTTTAGTATTTAAAGTAAAACCCAAGACAACTACCCTCTGATTTAAATCAGACTTTCCTACCAAAGAGGCCTGTATTTTTGCCTTTAATGTGCCTTAAAATTGCCTGTTTATCACTCTTGACTGGAAAAAAAACTGGGACCTTTTTGATACACTTTAATTAAAAGGGATATTTTATTTATGGGAAACTGGGAGTGCAATCTCTGAAAGATAACCTTTTCTTACTTTCCAAATTTACCATCTTCCATTTGGTAATCAGCCCTTCAGATGGTGATTAGTTGGTGGTAACTGGTAATTATCTTTCTGTATTTAGTTTAACGGACACCATTGAAGGACTGCAGGTCAACATTGATGACCTTCAGAAACAAGTGGAAGAACTGAGAAAAAACAACCAGCTGTGTCGCAACCGTGAGAAATTTGATCAATCTAGATCAACGCACAGCTTCTCCTGTCTAAAGGAACTGTATGACCTACGCAAGTAAGTGCCACAAGTCATCTTCTCTTTTCTAAGAGTTCCCACATGCTATTGCATTTGGTTGCATACCAATGCAGTTATTAGACTTATCTGTTCAGTTAACACTGAAAATTGTCAATTCGATAGTATTTCTTGTATTATTGCCACATTCTTACTGCATCTCCTGTTAGTGAAAATGATCACTAGGACAAATACAGAGGATGAAAATCCCCCTGCTGGATTCTAACCACCTTTGGGCATAAAATACACTTTATCACAAATTCCCCCTTCTTCCCACTTTATTAGATATTTATCTATTATTTTGGAGAAAAGAGTTACTTTTTGCTTGCCTTTTACTTTATTATGTGCATGAATGTGTTACTGGTTTATATTATGGATGGAGTTTTTCCAAGACATTACATTTTTTAAAATATATCTTCTGCAGGTATTTTGTATATGATCATGTTTTTGCTGAGAAGATTGCATCTCTGAACACTCAGCCTGGACCAATTGAGGAGGAAAACGAGAATTTGAAGAAGACCTTGGCGGTCTTGGAAGCACAGCTCAGCACAGAACGCAATAAAAGGGAAAGCTTAGAGGAAGAATACAACCAGGTTGTAAAAGAAAATACTGAGCTGGAGCAGATCCTCCAGGAGAGAGACTCTATCCATGCCCGGGCAGAAGAACTGGAGGCAGAGGTGGCGGAAATGCGTCAGATCTGTCGGACTGACAGTGTATTTGCAAGCAACGTGGAGAAATTGATCCCAGAGTCCATCTTCATCTCTTTTAAAGAAAATTCAGACAAGGATATAGAGCCAGAGTCAAGTGTACGGCCCACAGAAGGGGACAAAAGGCCTTTAAAAAGAAGCAACAGTGAGATGATCTTGCCCAGTGCTACTGCAGAAGCCATCCAGAATGGCCATGAAGAGACCTGTATTAGGAGGACGGAAGCTGTAAAACAAAGGGGAATTTCACTGCTTAACGAGGTGGACTCTCAGTACAGCGCTCTGAAAATAAAGTATGATGAGCTTCTTCAGCGGTGTCAGTTAGAGGATGATCTCTTCAGCCACAAGGATGTCCAGACCTCTAAGCTGTCTATTGGCTTGACCAATGTATCTTCTCCTGAAGATGGTTCTCCACTACGTTCCTTCTCAACCAAGCACAAAGCTGGTTCCCCTGGAACCCAGCCGGAGTACAAAGTTCTTTTTCAGGAAATTTTTAGCTGTATCAATAAAACCAAAGAAGAAATTAACGAGCACCGAACAAAATACAAACAGATTTGTCATTCTAAAGACAGCTAGAGCTCAATGCATTCCAGAACGTTTCCACTTTTTCTTTAATTAAAGTGCAAGTCAACTTTTCTGACAGGTTGATGTTGTAATGCAGGATATCAAAAAGACAGTTTTCCAAGTCCTTCTAATCAAATGCTTTCATAGTCTTGAAGTAAATATTGTTCTGAATGGGGAAATGTTCACATTTTGCCTGTTGCCATGAAGAAACTGTATACATGGTGGAATGCTTTTTTTATTCATACATCTTGTAGACCATTGTATAATTCATAGCACAAGTGGAACAGTTGTTCAACACAAACCAAACACTTTGCAGAATATTTAGATCAATACTGGTAAAAAATGATAGCATTTAAATATACCTTGGTCCTCCTTTACAACTACAAATTTGTTGGAATAGTAGAGTTAAACTTTAGATCTAAATGTAGTAAATATAATTTTTTTTTTTTTTTTAAAAGCTTGACCATAAACACTTGTCATGGCTACCTCATTAGCCTATTCACAGTAGAGCAATTCCATATTGGCATTGGATTTTACTACATGTAGTCCATCCATTTTTAATGTACATATATTTCTGATCTTGGATAAGCTTTTAAAATTGCTACCTAATTTGCTCATAGTGAGCTTCTAGTGTTGAAGACCTGAATTGTAGAAAAGAGTATTGTCTGAGGTCTCCATCTTTTTCTCATTACTTGCCATATGTATGTTCTGCACTGTGTCTCTGGAGGTGGCCATCCTTGTAGAATGGGGATTTGCTTTCTTGCTATCAGAGCCTGCCATCATTATGACTGGTGATGACTTTTGAGGGATTTTTCAAGAAGCAGCAAGATAGGTGCAGGAAGCCCACATCACAGAATGAATGTAGTGTAGGTCTTCTCCAGTACAGCTTCCTCTCTAGCAAGCAGCACAATAATATCGCCAAATCTTGTGACACTAGCAGTCACAAGCAACAGTCCCCCACACTGCAGGAATACAGTCCTATATCAGGAAGTGCACTGCCATTTTTTAACGTTCAAGACATAGATTTTTCATGGTACTACTTATGCACAGTTAACATTTCTAGATGTTCACTATAACATGACAAATCTTGACTTTAAAATAAGGTCCACTTAAATATGTTTTGTCTGTTCTTTGGAAAACGCCATATAGTAGACGCACTTCTGTGCCACCTTTCTTTTTCTAAATTTTTTTTTTTTGTTATATGTACATGCATTCAGATTGGGAGCATAACCATAGGGGAACGCAAATGTTTTTTAAAAAATTCCTGCATAAATACTGTATATGGAGTTGACATAGTTGCATGCTAGCATCTCTATAAAGCTAAAGGAAGCCTAAGGCTAGTATATTTCTGTTTAATACAGAGAGTTTAAAATAATACTGTGAAGTAAATTAGAGACAAGTGTGTTTCACTTGTTATATGAGACAATATGTAATTATTATTTCTACAGAATCTTTTTATCCATTACTTGGAATTCCAATTACAGTATTTAATGCTTTACCTGTTGTCCAAACATAGTTGACAAGGGCAGTAATGATTTTGCTTGAAGAACCAGGCTTCCAGGAAATGGTGGTTACCCATTCACAGCTGAGTACCTTAAACGCATAGGTAACAGATGATCTTTTTTTTTTTTTTTTCTATTATCTATAGTAAGTTAGACTAAATAGTCAATTTAAATCTACTAAAGTAGATAATGACAGAGTAGTGATTTAGAATGGAGGAACAGAGTTTGATTTTGCTGTAGGAAACTGCTAATTTATTGAAAATAGGCAAAAGGAAAAGTTTTTACAGTTATTTTGTGAGTTTTGTAATACTAATATATTTTTTACCTACTAAAATAATACTATTGTTTTAGATTGTGTATCATCTTATGGACTTTGTTAATTAGGGAGTTTAAAGTAGAACTATAGGCAATGCTTTTTTTAATTTTGGATAGCATAAGGGAGGGTTATGTCAGTTTTTTCGCTATCTGTGTCCCATTGGGGAGATTTACCTTCACTTCCGGTCCCATAGCCAAAATAGGAAGTGAGAGGAAATCCTAAGTAAGGGCAGAAGAATTTAATTCCTGGAATCTGCAATCCATCTGCTTTAGCTGAGAAAGCCTGTCCTCCCCTCCTGATGACTCCTGAGATGTATGACATTTGCCTAGGCATGGAAACCAGGAAGTAACGAAACAAATGTAAAAAAAAAAAAAGTTTAAAAGTAAATATAATATATTTTTTTATTTACTAATGGCAGCATAAGGATTACAAATAGTCAATGTTTTGAGGGAGTAAAGTTTGCTTTAAGGGAATCCCTTGGGGCTCCCCAGGTCATCAGAACTAGTGTCCCCATTGGAAGATTTCCCCTCTATTTCTTTTCAACCATAATAGTAAACAGGATACATAGAGGGGGGTTTCCTAAAAGGGACAATAAAAACTGACAGATGTTCTAATCCTTCTCTACTCTATCCAAAGTATAAAAAAAAAAAAAAAAAAAGTGTTGCCATTAGTTATACTTTAAGCATGAACCCCTATAAGGGGAGCCTATAATATGGTAAACGGTAGGTCAGTGTAACCTAGTCTGAATTATAACATGCTGTGTATAAGAAGAAGGCATTCAGAATGAGTGACAAAGGTATTTCTAATGAAAGTGTGGACATCTCTGTAATCCCATCACATCTCCTATACCTGAGCATGAAGAAGAGTTGGGGAGGTAGGGTTTGAAGATGCCAACAAATACCAGTAGTTATGTCAGGAAAGAGAGGATTATAAGGTAGGTTCTAGTAAAGATGGGAAAGGAATGGAAAATTGGAAAGTACAGTTGACAGTGGGTTGTGAAGGGCAACATATCCACGATGTCTGTCCTACAATTCTTTTCTTAGAATAACCCAGAAATAAGGATGGTGGTGGTATGTGCAACTGAAACTTGGCCATAGATGGATCAAAATTCAGCCAGTTCAGCAGGGACTGGCTGAATTTCGATCTATGCGTGGCTGTTCCTGCTTCACAAAAGTTGATCTAGCAATTGACATTTGTCAAACCGGCTTGTTGAAAAAAATTTTTTGATCAACGGATACAGCCATTGGCTGAATGTAAAGGGAAAAAAAAATCGATAAAGTCAGCCTTACACTTATTTGGAAAGCTCCAAAATTGAATTGATTGTAAGTAACGACTTGTAAACAACCCGTGTTAATCTTCAATAGTGTTTTGGAAGGTATGGTAACATGTACTTGTAGGTTTCTGTATTCCTCTCTTTAAGGTGATGAATAAAGAGTTACCAGAAAAGGAATCTATGAAAAACTGTTCAGCTTTACCAAAGCTCTATCATATTGCTAAGAATTGGTTCCCAATCGATGGATATGTTGCATTATATTTTTACCATTCCAAAATATATATGGCTGCACTGTCTGTGGGTGTGAGATGTGCGCATTAAAATATTTTCCATATGAATCTGATCTTGATATTTTTTTTTTAATTTGAGTTTTTTTTTAATAGTGATGTGATCTGGAGTACAGTTTCAACTGAAACTGTAGAGTTAAAGGAAAGAATGTATCTCAGCTTATGGTCAAAAGTTACTAATAAAGCATGTTCAGGTGTTATATCAGTATTACACAATTAAATTTATGCTGATTGAATTTTTTATGTACTTTAGAGAATGATTCAGGTGGGTCCAGCACCATCTTGAATATATTTGACTGTACTTTTTCGGTCTGTTAATTTTTATGTTTGCTTACTTGGCATTTTGTTCATGTGCTGCTTTTGGGGGGTTAGGGGCAGACAACAAAAAGAAGGAAAGGAATGGTTCTCTACCCAGGTTGTGCAGATCACTAGAGTGTGGCCTTTCCTTGTCAAGTGCTCCATAATACCAACAGCAGGACAGCTTCTTTGGGACGGGACCCAGAAAACAACAAAACACTGTAGTAGCAGTGGCTACCACCGTGTTTCTCCACCTCCACAGGAGTTAGAATTTGCATACTTACAGTTGTACTCAAAAGTTTGCATACCCTTGGAGAATTGGTATACGGTATGTACCATTTTTGAAGAAAACATGGGTGAGCAGGCAAAACACGTTTCTTTTATTTTTTATGGGATTCGTATTCAACTGCAGTTCATAACAGAATGGCACTCATAAAACATAACATGGCAACAAGTAAACAAATGAAATTACTCCTGTTCAAAAGTCTGCATACTCTTAGTTCTTAATATTGTGTATTGAACCCTTTAGCATCAATGACAGTGTGCAGTCTACTGTAATATTTGTCTTTGAAGCCCCAAATTCTTGCAGGTGGAGGCATTTTGCCAAGTCTTTAGTCGTTTTGCATTACCCGCACATTTCAGATCTTCCCAGAATGGCTCAATGATATTAAGGTCAGACTATGATGGCCGCCCCAGAACCTTCATCTTTTTCTGCTGTAACTACTGGAGGGTCAACTTGACCTTGTGCATAGGGTCATTGTTGTGTTGGAAAGTCCAAGAGCATCCCATGCACAGCTTTTGTGCAGAAGAATGCAAATTGTCTGCCACTATTTTTCTGATAACATGTTGCATTCATCTTGCCATCAATTTTCTCAAGATTCCCTGTGCCTTAGAGCTCACACCCCTCCCCCACTCCGAAACATCAGTGAGCCACCAACACCAAGCTTCACAGTAAGAATGGTATTTTTGTCGCCTTGTTGACCCCTCTCCAAACAGAGCTTTAGGGTCATAATTGTAAGTGCTATTTTGGTCTCATCACTCCAGATTACCGCGTGCTCGAAGCTGTGAGGCATGCCAAGGTGTGGTCGGCGTTTTGTAACTGGCTTTTTAGTGGCATTTGTGGAGTAAAGGTTTTTTTTTTGCCAACTCGACCATGCAGCCCTTTTTTGTTTACGTATCGTATTGTGCTCCTTGAAACATCCACAATGTTTTTTTTTTTTTTTTTTTTTTTTGTTCCTCCAGAACAGCCTGTATTTCTCCTGAGGTTACCTGTGGGTTTTTCTTTGTATCCTGTACAATTCTTCTGGCAGTTGTGGCTGTGATATTCTTGGTCTACCTGACCATGGCATGTTATCTAGAGATATCTGAATTTTCCACTTCTTAAGTGGTTGCACAGTACTGACTGGCATATTCCAGGCTTTGGATATCTTTCATAAAGTTCCATTACCTTGTTATGCAGGTCTTTTTGACAGTTCTTTTCTGCTCCCCATGGTTCAGTATCTAGCCTGCTCAGTGCATCCACGTAAGAGCTAACAAAGTCATTATCAATTTATACACAGACATGAATTGAAATTTAAAAAGCCACAGATGTGAGAAATTAACCCTATTAACTGCCATTAATTTCCATTTAACCGTTGTCTGTAGCACATCCAAGCATTCCAGGGTTCCTTTGATCAGGGCCATTTGGGTGATTTTTTATCTATTATGATGATTTTAAAAACAGAGTCAAACAATTCTGTGATAAATGGCTTTATATAATCACTATCCTTAAAGACAGGTTTTTTTTTTTGGCATGATCAGTCATGGTTTCAATGCCAAAATGTCACAATTTCTGCCAGGATATGCAACCTTTTGATCACAATTGTACATTTTGAGCTGGATAAATGTAGCTGTGCAAAAAAAACCTATACCTGGAATTCACCTTGAAGGTGCCTATAGACATTGGAGAACATTTGGTTGTTCTGGTGGTTTATGGCTGAATTGGAGAATGTGTGTGCCAGACTGGAACATCTATAATCCTGATGGGCTTAATATAATCTTTTTGCATAGGCACAAACATGCAAATCCTCCCAACCCCAATGAGAAGTTGCACGTTTTGTAGAAGGCTATGTGCAAGTCTTTGTAGGCAACTTAAAGAGAACTTGCAACTAAACCAAAAGAACAAAGCTAACCACAACAGTTAGCTCTCAACATAACTTTCCACAATGTATTTTCCTGGAACTATTGCTGTACAAAATCTCAGTTGAGTTTCCTGACACTGATATACAAGTTGCTCTATATTTTAATCCACATAAGATTAGCACATCCATATGTAATAACAAGGTCAAGGCCTTCTGATAGTTATCTCTTGCACCAGGCTGTGCACTGCGGTACAGCGGCAATGGGCATGCCCTAGCTTCTGGGTTTATGTGCTTATAGCTTTTCGTGCTATAAACATTATTTTGGCCACAGGCTTGCTTTAAGGTGGGGGTAAACAAACTGCTCTCTGGGAGTCATGTGTGGCTGGCGCTTGCAATGCCTCATGGGACTTGTAGTTCCATAATATCTGGAGGACCATATATATATTGTCTTCCCCCACTTTAACCACTTCCCGACCGGCCGTTGCATATAAACGGCTGGACGGTGGCACTGCAGGGTTGGGTGGCTGTTTATAAACGGCCTCCCCACACCCTGCTTGTGCGCGCTCCCTGGGAGCGCGCAGCACCGCAATCCGGTGCCTGCTGTGTCCTCCGGACACAGTGAAACACCGATCGTTGGACAGGACCTCTGTACGAGGTCCCGATCATGTGATCACTGATTGGCCAATCAGTGATCACATGAAAGTAGTAAGCAAGATGTCACTTGTACCATGTGACAAGCTGTGACCAAACACAGCTCACTCAGTACTTCTCAATGAGTGCAAGAATGCAGACAGAGAGAAAGAGAAATTATTGATTTTACACCCATATAGGATGTAAAAGCAATCAGTGTCAAAAAAAAAAAAAAAACCTTCATCACCCCCCACAAGTAGTACAGTGTCACCATGGTGACACTATACTGCTAGGGTGACAGTATGTAAAAAAAGTTTAAAAATTATAATTTTTGGTTAAACTAATTTGTATTTTTTTTTTTTTTTTCTACTAAAGAGATAACGGAATAAATTTTCGCCAAGATTTATGATGAAATATTATTTATTTGCAAAATTTTATTAAAAAAAACGTTTTTTCAAAATTTTTGGACTTTTTCATTTACATAGCAAAAAAAATTAAAATCCCAGCGGTGAATAAATACCACCAAAATAAAGCTTTATCTGTCTCAAAAAAATGGTAAAAAATTCATTTGGGTAGTGTTGCATGACCGCGCAATTGTCATTCAAAGTGTGATAGCACTGAAAGCTGAAAATTGCCCTGGTCAGGAAGGGGGTAAAAGTGTCCGGTCTGGAAGTGGTTAAGGAATAAGTTTTTCTTTGGGAATAGATGAAAGCAGCCCTAACAGAAGATGGGGGGGAAGAAAAAAAAAAACTTAGACTTCATGGTGCTACTGCACCTCTGCAAAAGTACAAACCATCTTTTCTATATCCATTGCTATGGAATGTTGAGTATTTCTAAGATAACCATTTGGAGATCGCATTGGCAGTGAGTTGTGAAGTCCATGTTATAATGAGCAAGCTCAGGAAATCCTAACACTAGTTATACACAGTTATAAACATAGTACATTTTTGTGTCTGAGGCCACATTGTCCAAAGAGCCTGAGGATGTGACAGAATTCAAGCAACAAGGCCTGGAAATAATACAGGAACTTGGGAAGCCAAGAGATTTTGATGTCATTCTTCCAACCTAGCCAGGAAATAGGATGTTGTCCTCTGGCTCCCAAAAAGGCAGTAAATCTACTTCTGATTTCATTTTCATCCAATGTTACGCTACAGACTCGCCAAACATCTACTTATTCTAGTGTGACAAATATAAGGCCTAATAACCCATGTGTTTGTTACTATAAGCTGAACTAAAATACAACAGCAGCAAGGGTGCATAGGATATTAGCATCTTCTGTTGACCCCCCCCACCAGATGGCTCTTACTTACATCACCAGTTGATGGTCAAAACCAAAATGGCAGGCTCTTACAGTGTGGCTCAATTTTTGGATATATTATTTTAGGGTGGGTGACTTTAGGATCAACCCACATGAACATTAGGGAGAACTAGTTACCTCACCAAACACAGAGGGACACTGTTAGGACAGTCAGCTTCCTCTAAAAGTATAATTACAGCAGAATCCTAATTAGGTTTAATTTAACCAGGTAGTTAAAATGCCTGAGGAAGGAAAGTGGCACATTATGCATGAATTTGTGCTTCATCAGCTTAAAATACTCATGGGTTCAAGGACTGATGATGGATGAGAAGACATTGGTCACAATGAGCAATCCCATTCAAAGGTGCTAATAGGGTTGAAGTCAGTATGCAGACCAATCCACTTCCATTACACCAAACAAGAGCAGTCATGCTGAAACAGAACAGGGGATTTCCTAAACTAAAGGTTTGAAAGCGCACTATAGTCTAAAATGTATGCATATTATACCCTTACTGAAACCTGGAGCACAGTCCCAGACTACTATCTACCAAACTAAGGTAAGCAGTGTAGATGGTAGCATTCTCCTTCTAAACACAGATTCATCCCTAAGGCAGCCAGATAGTAAAGAATAACTCTTCACTCCACGAAACACATTTCCATTCCTCCCAAATCTAATGGCAACAGCTGATGTTAGGTACTGCGCAGTTATTTGAATTAGGGTGCAGCTACTCGGCTATAGAAAGTTCCCAACATCAGATCTTGTGCTAATGTTCCTGCTCGTGGTCAATCCCAGCGATCGTTGAGTGGGTGCTTTAGTTTTTACTAACACAGAACCAATCTGAAAAAAATGGTTTGAGCTTGCAACAGCCCACACAGCCTGTAACTGACTGGCAGTGTGACTCTGCTTCTGGGACAGTCTGATACACTTACTGTAGAATTAAAAAAAAACCTTTGACTCACCTGTAAATTTCATATAGTACAATCAGGGCCACCGATAAGTAAGTACCACCAGGCCTCCGGTAGGGGGCCCAGGCCACATCACAGAACAGGGGGACCCAGACAGCAGCTTCAGGCTTCATGTAGGATCATGTGTACAGTCAGTGCATACATACCGTTCCCCTGTGTGTATGGCTCCTGGGTGGTGGTAACATTATTCCTGGGGTGGGGGGCCATCAGTTTATCCAGAGGGCCGGGAGACCAGGGGGACTTTTTTTTCTTTTTCGAGCACCTGCAGACTTGCACTATCCTGTGATGGTCTGCATTTGAGGACATGAAGTCCTGGCTCTCTCGGTCTCTGATGCCGGCCGGCAGACTGATTCAGCTTGCCTAAGTTGTCCTGCACACTGCCTGCCTCCTTCAGCAAGTAAGTGCTGAGCGAATCAAGGAGAAGAAGAGGTCTGTCAGGTTGGGGGCAACTGAATGGAACTGGAAGTGACCTGTGACGGCAACATGTGCGATATCCATCTACTCAGCCAGTCCAGCAATGTAAACAGAAGGATCTGAGCAGCAGCAGAAGTCACAGGAAAGGTACAGTAATGACATGACAGCACATACGGACCTTTCCCAATGCCCTGACCATTGCCTAAGCTATGTTCAATTATACAGCAGGGAGCAAAATATAATCATCATTATCAGGATGATAGTCACACAGTACAAGTGCTTTGAGGCACCTGCACTGTGTGATTATCTTGATAATGATGATCATTGAGCCCTGGTTCACAATGGTATGATTTGCAACTTGACAGTTCCAAATCGCATATGACAAGTCGCACCCCATTGCTGGCAATGGAACCGTTCAAATTGCTGTAACTCATGTCACAGTGAATTTGAACAAGGTTCCTGAACTACTTTTTTCAGATGTCATTGCAACTTGCACTGACTACTGTTAAATGGAGTCGCAAACCACAGTAAAATCGTAGGTACAAATCTCTCTGCAGCTTTGAAATTGCGCTGAAGTAGCGCAATTGCAAAGCCACACTGGTGTGAGCCAGGGCTGAAGGAAGGACAGTCAGATGCATCCCTAAGCCAGCCATAAATGTTGATGGGGGAAACTGAACGATTCTCTTTCCTGCAACCCGTGGTTACAAGAAAGAAAATTGCATTATGTATGGCCTGTCTATAACAGGCTGGCGAAAAAAAAAATCTCTTAAAGACAAAGATGCATATTTTTTTTTTTAGGTGGGTAGGCAGGGTCAGGGGGGATGGGGTCAGGGTTTTGGGAGGCCCCACCAGGAAGGCTGTACAGGACCCCAACAATAAAGAAGGTTGGGCAACAACATGAAAAACAGGGTTCTTTGATAGGTTCAAAGGGTGGTTTCTGCAAAGCAGAAAGAACCAAATTAAGGTCCCATGGACGCACAGGATGCTGCAAGGATGATCTAACTCCAAAAACAGCTTGAATAAAGGTTTTTTTACAAGAGAAAAAGAAGCCAGAGGGTTTTAGAGCAAAATGGACAAGGCTGAAACTTGTCCTTAAGAAAAAGTTTTGCTTTTTAGTTTTTCTATTCTTTTGGATAGCAAAGAAGGTTATAACTCCTGTCTTTTTTTTTTACATTTGTGCCCCATAGCCAAAAAGGAAATTGAGAGGAATTTCCCTGAAACCAAAAAGCTTGTTTGGAAGATGTCAGGGCTCATCTCCTAGAAGTATGAGTAAGTCTGTGTACCAGGTTCTCCTGGCCACTTTTGTGCACCAGTGGTTTCTTCTCTTGCTCTATTTTGCACAGCAGTCAAGACAGAATTCACACTGGAGGAAAGGCATGTATGAACTGGAACAGGGTCTAGGGAGTGATCAGCTCACCCAATGCAGGTGCTAGAGGACTCTCGGTTCTGGCTACAAACAGGGTTGATTTGTTGTTGAACCAGGAGGCAAGGATGTCCACATCTAGAGTGCCACATTTCTAATATAGGAAATTGATGATGCCAGGAGGAAAGGGCCATTCCCTGTTGTCCAGTTGGTGATGGCTGAGGTAAGCTGCCTTCACATTTTTCACTAATGGGATGTGAACAGCAGAGAGGGATTGACAGTGTTTTTCCACCAATTGGATGATCAGACTTCCTTGGGTGACTATTTTTCTGGAACCCTGAGGGATTGGAATGCTCCAAACTGTGAGACTGGCACCTGTTATCACCCTCCATGCAACAGAGTTCCTTGCTTGACTGGAGAGGCGCATGAGTTGAAAGAAGGAGCAAGCCTGTTCCAACCAACAAGATGTTGCGTTAAAGAGGCCTTGAGTGGAATTGTATGAAGGGGGCAGCCATGAATAAGGTTACCATGAAGCCCAGACTCTCAGAGAATCTCACTCAGGGATGTTTCTTTAATCTTAAGATGTGAACATAAGAAAGGATTTTGTTTTCTGGAAGAAAGAATTTTGCTTGGGCTGTGTCTAGAATGAGGCCTAAGTATTCTAGGAGAAAGAAAAGGTCGGAGAGTAGACTTTTGAATATTGATTACCTAACCAAAGGCCTAAAGTACCTGAAACAGATAGCTGAAGGGGAGATGACTCCCTCAGAAGATGGTCATCTAGGTCCCCTGATGCCTGAATGCTGTAAGTTCTTAAAGTGTTACTAAACTCAAAACAGTAAAATCAGTCTGTATATGCAGTAAAGCATGCTTGTTATACAAACTGTGGAACCTAAGGCTATAAAAAGGCTGTTTCATCCTGACTTCTCTGATCCTCCCCTTCTTCCAGTGTCCCCCTCATTTCCTGATAAGACATATGGTGTGGAGACACTGCACATGCTCAGTTTAGTGTGTGTTGCTAGAGCTTTTTTTTTTTTTATTGGGTGAGTGCATGTGATCAGCTCAGGGCCAATCAGCACTGCCCAAAGGTCAGGGGTTCTGCATCATCCTACAAACTTTAACATCTGCTCTGCTGGACAGTGATAGAAGTCATAAAAGGTTTTTAGCAGTTTATATTTACTAAAATAATTGCATTTCCATGTTCTGTGTACTGTGGGAGACCACATATAGTGAATGCGCGGTCCTGGGTTTAGTAACCCTTTAGGGGACAAGAAGAGGTGCAAGTACCATTGTAAATCCTTTGGGTACAGAGGATAGGCCAAATGGCAGAGCAACAACTGGATTTGTTTCCTACTGCGAAGAGCAGAAAGCACAGATGAGGTGGGTAAATGGGGAAAACCGATAAGCATCTTAGATGTCTATTGATGCTAAGTATTTTCCTTTTTTTCAGAGAAGCAATAACTGCCCTTGCAGATTCCATGAAAAATGTTGGAATGTGAAGTTACTTGTTTAGGGATTTAAGGTCCAAGATAAGATTAATACCCCTCTAGAGTTTTATACCGTGAATAGATTTAAATAGAATCCTTTGAACCTGTCCTCCAGAGAAAATGGAGTGGAGTGACCACTCACGGGGGAAAAGAGATGGTTCAGGGAAATCTACAGATCTAACTGCCTTTGAAAGAAAAAAAAAATGAAGGGTTTTGGGGTGGACTTAATAGGTTTTTATGTTCCAAGTCTTGCGCTGGAAAGGAGTACTGCATTTTGCCTTTGAAGAAATATATACATGCTCAAAAAAAAAAAGTATAGCATTAAGTCAATTAACTCCTGGGATAATAATCTGGTCAGTTAAGTAGCAGAGGGGGTTGTTAATAAGTTTTAGCTGCTTTGGTGTTAATGAAATTAACAACAGGTGCACTACATGGGCAACAATGAGACAACCCCTAAAACGGGAATGGTTTTACAGGTGGAGGCCACTGACATTTTCTTCCCTACTCATCTTTTCTGACTGTTTTCACTAGTTTTGCATTTGGCTAGGGTCAGTGTCACTACTGGTAACATGAGGCGATGCCTAGACACTACAGAGGTTGCACAAGCAGTCCAACTCCTCCAGGATGGCACATCAATACGTGCCATTGCCAGAAGGTTTGCCGTCTCTCCCAGCAGTCTCAAGAGCATTGAGGAAATTCCAGGAGACAGACAGTTACTCTAGGAGAGCTGGACAGGGCTGTAGAAGGTCCTTAACCCATCAGCAGGACCAGTATCTGCTCCTTTGTGCAAGGAGGACAAGGATGAGCACTGCCAGAGCCTTACAAAATGGTGTGAATGTCTCTGACCAATCAGAAACAGAGTTCATGAGTGTAGCCTGAGGGCCCGACGTTCTTTAGTGGGCCCTGTGCTCACAGTCTGGCACCATAGAGCTCAATTGGCATTTGCCATTGAACACTAGAAATGGCAGGTCCGCCACTGGCACCCTGTGTTTTTCACAGATGAGAGCAGGTTCACCCTGAGCACATGTGACAGACGTGAAAGGGTCTGGAGAAGCCGTGGAGAATGTTATGTGAAGTAGGGTTAAAGTGGATACACCCAAGGGGCCTGTCCAGCAAAGCTTTGCTAGTGTCCAATTATCTGACGGTACCAGCCAATAACCCAGGGTCTATGAATATCCCACCTGTGTCCTGTACTGTACATAAAGATAGGTGATGTTTCAAAAATATTTTGAAATAGTATATTACATTTTTATCTACTTGTCAGTCTATAAAAATATTACACGTTTATTAAAATAGTACACAAAATAAAATCCTTACAAAAAAGATGCATTTGTTTAGAGAGGCAAATTAGATTTATAGTCAAACTAATAAAAATAGACAGTTAAATTTTGCCAGGGCACCTAGGCATTAATATACCCCGGGCACAGAAAGAGCTTAATCAAAGTAAACACCTTTTTGTGACAGTAAAACTTCAGCACTTATAACCCTCCTTCACAATCAGTCAGCTGCAAGCACAAACTACAATCTTGAGCCTGTACCCCAATTGTATGTAGGCTGGGGATCATAGGGACCTGTCCTTCACTTCTAAGATGCTCTTTTAATACCCAATCATTTTACTGACCTGTTGCCAAAAAACTAATTAGCTGGGGAGTGTTCTTCCACCTCTTTGTTGTTAGTACCACTTACTTTGCCAGCTTTTTGTTGCCCTGTCCCAACCTTTTGGAGACAAGTTGCTGCCATCAATTCCAAAATCACCTTATTTTTTTTCTTAAATTGGTAAATGTTCCCAGTTTACACATTTGGTATGTTTTCTTTTTTCTATTGTGAATAAAATCTGGATTTATAACATTTGCAGTTCACTGCATTGTTTTTATGTAGATTTTACACGGTGTCCCAACTTTTTTGGAATTGGGGTTGTATATTGGCAAACTAATCATAATTAATGAGTTGCCTTAGCGTACCACAAGACATCACTACAGGCAGTCCCAGAGTTACCAACTGTAGACTTAGATATGACTCATACTTAAGAATGGAGGCAGCGTGACATCACGCTGGACCCGGAAGCCGCTGGACGGCCATCTTGCAGCTCACCACATGCTGCCACCTACTGACCGGCGGACCTGTCAGAAATCCCACATCACTGCTTGGCCAGTTAACCCTTCTCTATGCTATCCAAAACTTAATTTTTATGGCTGGGGTTACACTTAAAAAATTTACCTGTTCCAACTTGCATACAAATTCAACTTAAGAACAAACCTACAGAACCTATCTTGTCCATAAACTGGGGACTGCCTGTATAGTGTGAACCATCCCTAAAGTTAGGAGTGAGCTACAGTGACTTAATGAATGAGATGAAATAATATATAGATGTATATACATTTGTCCTGATGCATAATGTGTTTTGGAGATAAAGTATATTTGCAGAATACATCCGACAGCACCCTTGCTGAATTCCATATACAGAGGTGTGAACATCATGCTTTCTGCAAGGAAAGTGTCAGATGATAAAAATCTCACATTCCTTCATGGAGAAAACAGCCTAACTAGGAAGACATTTAAAGAAAACCACAACATATAGTCCTATCATCTTTGTTTTAATCAGTTTACAGGAAAAATTGTCTTACTGAATGGAATTTAGTTAATTAAGCTGTTCAATCTGCCAGTATTTTTTAAATGCCCAGTACCTGCAGGCACACGATTACCCAATAACTCATAACAAACTGGAGAAACAAAGGAAAAGTGTTGCCCCTGGCAAACCAGATTTTGTTTTAATTATTTTTAATTAATATTTTTTTTTTTAAACAAGCCAGATAAAAAAAAAAAAAAATCAGCCAATATCTGGCAATGAAAATATGTTACTTTCAATTTTCTCAGAAACTGCTGTTAAGAAAGAAACATGGCAGCCACTGCTGACCTCTTTCTGAAAAGACTTTGACTCACTGACCCAGAACATGTAAGCAGATAAGACATCGGATTTTCCTCCAACCTGGTTTGCTTACCTGTTCTAAATTAGTGACCCAAAATACTAAAGCCAAGGGCCAGCATTACAGCCAGGCAACACATTTTCAGAAGGTAGTCAGCAAACACAACCCTTAAAGTGTTTTTTTTACAACTTGACAGCTTTAAAACACTAATGTTTTTAGTCTACCACTAGAGTTAAATTAAACAGAATCGAAGAATAATTGCAATAATATTTAAAACATAAGGAACATTGTGTAATGAACTGAGAAAGGCTGTGCTCACTCTCATACATCTTTAAATGGGTCTACGCCGATGGCTTCAGCAGCTGCAGCAGGTCAAATATACCTGCAATGAATTTTGAATGCTCTCCAGTGGTAATTAAATGTCAAAAGCATGCTGGATTTGCCCATCAAATCTCTTGGACACAGACCCAAAGAAACCTGTCATGAGGAAAACATGGGCCTTTGCTGACATATCATTCTGTAAAAGCTAGATGTTTTGCTGCCATGTTGATTTAATCGAGTCGGTGACCCTGAACAAATATACGGGTAAGCAATCCTGAATTTCTTTTGATTTTCTTGACCTGCATATTTGTCTTGGATCAATGACTCAAAGCACTGAAGCCAGTGGGTCAATGTACAGGCAGGGAAAACAGGTCCCCAATTCTGTTTCGAGAGGTTTACTTTAATTGAATCTCTTACCTGCACATATACGAATGCCAGCCATTTTTTACACTGGATCACTATGCACTGATGGCACCAATGCTTTCACAAGATATAAATCATTGTAATTCAATTCATAAAAGATCTGTCCTGTGAATAAGACATATCCAGTTTTCAACATCAGATACAGATTGTCTTTACTAGTTTCCTCAAAGTGATAAGTCTTTTAGGAAAGATCTTGAAGGGTCCTTTTACACCAATGAATCATGGCAGTGTGTGATGTACCTCAAAGCACAATCTAATGGGTGTTGAGACATTTATTAGGAAGACACCCCAACGCACTTGTACTATAACGCCTATAAAAATGCATTGGCAGCATTTTTGGCTGGCAGGCAAGGTGCAGCCCAAACCCATTTACAGCAAATTGGTCACCTTAATGCACAAAAATGCATTGTGTTAAAATGCATAGAGTAAATGGGCCCTTAGACAAATTACTGCGCTGCATTTGCAGGTACTTTTTTGCATTCAAAGACAAGAATCTGAGTTATCCAAAGTATACTTGTGTATGTTGGCACTATAAACCCAAAATTCATCCATCGTTCTCTTCCACTTGGTGGTTATATTTCTGATTATTTATTGAGGTTACAAAACAAAGATTTAAAGGCCAAAATTAAATATTCCAGCAGAGCAGCTTCCTTCCTTGGAACACTGCCTCCTGCAGGCCATGCAGCTAACTGCATCATGTCACTTTGGTAACGGTTGCGTGATGGTGCTGGAGCAGTACAGCTACAGTCTATACTCAGGCCACTGTGTTCATCAACTGCAAGGGTTCTGGAGCCATCAGGATTGTACTGTTCCCTTAAGATACCACATGCCTCCGTAACACACACAACAGTCCTGGAAAACAAAATGTATAATGATATAATTAAGAGAGCACATAAAATTAAGTAAAAATTACCACACCTTTTTTTTTGGTTTACAAATGCTAAATGACGACAACACATTCAGAGTCATTGTCCCTATACATAAAACACTAAACGCTGAACTTTTTAAGAGATAGGTTTGTTCCCCTCGCTATTGTCGTTAAGCCCCAATATCCAAGACCATCCAAGCAGTGCTGAGGAGAAACCTAAAACTGAGGAGCCTTTAGGGCAGTGGCGGTAAACTTACTTAAGTGGTCCTTGAGATCACAAGAGATGCACTTAATGTTCAGTAAATGTAAAGATACAGAAATCTGTCGGCGGCAGAAGACATGCCAAAGGAAATGGTCAAAGACTGTGAACATGCTATAAGAGTTAGTATTAGTGTACGGCTGCCTTTTCTTTCAATAAGTTCAATCATGGTTAAGAACTGAATGAATACTCCAGTGCAAGACAGACCACCTAACCTCCACCCACTGATGGGCTTCACTGACACTGAACATATTTGTCCCTATGGTTAGGCTCAATTTGAGTAAAATGGGTCATAGAGAGGAGTTCAAGTGGTCTACCTTGTACTGGACCTTTCATTTAACACTTAAGTATGTCTTAACTTGGAGTGTGGCTCCTTTTCCTAGTACTGAAACCTAAGGTTGAGAACAACCCACTGATCAGTCGGTATAAGTATTTGCAGTGGAGCAAAGCATTCTTTCATCTTATGCTATAGGAGTCGTTGGAGACTGAAGAGAGCTTCAAGAGACAGTCATAGCCAGGACACACATTGCAGAAGACTGCTAGAGGTTACAGGTAGTAAGCCTTTATTTGTAAAGGAACGATCTCTTAAAATTACTTGTGCCATACTTGATAATTCCCTTGAAAAGCTCATTACAAAAAAAAAATGGAATTGGCAGCACAGAGAAAAAGTGAGGCACTCGCAAATAAACAAAATCCTTAACTACTAAGACACTCAAATATGTTTTACTTTACTGGCTTAAGTAAGCCCCAAAACTGTCGGCAGGGGCCCGGAGGGCTGCACAGTAGGTGCCAAAGGTCTGCAGGTTGGAATCAGTGCTCTGGAAGAACTCTAGACAATTCAGGATACAGGCAGCCCTGCTTAGGCTAATGGCTTGTTCAGAGTTCCCCCTAGTGGCTCCCAGAAGCAGTTGCCTCTTGATCACAGCAGGATGTAAACAGAAGTCAAGGCTGGCAGGCAACAGGAAGAGAAATGCGTGTGTCCCCATGTAATATTTTGTAAAATCTGCAGGGGTAGTATTAGCTAAAGGATACTTGATGGGAACTGAGTATTTTTAATGAGTACATACTTTCACTTCCCCATATTTCCTTGCCAGCTCAGCCATCAAGCAATGATATTATTTCATGTACAGATCTGTAGAGCCACTATGAATCAGGAAGTATAACCAGTATCCTCCTTCTGTGAGGTCAAATTCATTACAGTATAAAGCACCTAAATGTGTTAATTGAGTTAACATAAGTCTAAGCTGACCACAGACTTACACCAATAAAAGAGCAGAAAAGTACAAATCACTGTGCTGAAATACTAAGCATATACCAGTCTGTATGTAATTGTATAAATGCAAACTTTATACAGATGCTAGGGTTTTAAACAAAGCAATCATGCACTTATTAAATTCATGTGTGCAGTATACATCAAAATATCATTGCTTCAACCAGCAGATGCTTCATTCCCAGAAAAAAAAAAAAAAAAACACAACAACATACTACACTGTATACTAGCCGTGCATTCCAAAATGCAGGAACTTACCAACATTTGATCCACCCATGGGCAGGCTGGTTGTACTGAAGTTGATCCATCGATCAACTTCAATACAACCAGCCTGTATGCAATTACTACCCGTGGCTATAGTCCCTAGCAGTAATCATTATGCTCTGCCGGCATTGTAACTGAAAACGTGATAGAATAATTGTCGGTTTTTCACAGGAATCTGACCATTAAATTAACTTTCAAACCTCCTCTGGAAAATTAGGCCTGCTGCACACGGAAGTAACAAATGCTCAGTTTTTTTTACTGATCTGAAATGAGATGCATTGTTGTCTAGGAGACAGTGCACACAGTTGAGTTAAGATCAGTAATACGACGCTGAGTACGTTTCCATAATACAAACATAGAACATTTTTCATTTCAGTGCAGTAATTTCAGAGCACTTCCGCCCGGCAGTACTAGGGTCATTGGTTCGAATCCCAGTCACAGGAACCTCCTGCCTGGAGTTTGCATGTTCTCCTTGTGTCTGTGTGGGTTTCCTCCAGGTGCTTCGGTTTCCTCCCACACTCCAAAGACATGCTGCTAGGTTAATTGGCTCCTGTCTAAATTGTCCCATGTATGTATGAATGTAAGTTAGGGACCTTAGATTGTACGCCCCTTGAGGGTTAGGGACTGATGAGAATGTACAATATATAAATTGACGGCGCTATATAAGTACCTAAAATAATAAATAAAATAAATTTACTTGTGCATTTACTTGCTTATGCAAGGTATAAGTGAGTATATTATAAGTCTTGCAATGGAGAAGAATTTTACTTGCCTATATGCTTACACACCTTTACTCACCTATACACAACATTACTCAGGTCTTTACATACTGTTCTTGGCCCCTTGCACACAGGCATCAGAAGTTTCTGAGTAAACATCAGTAAATTATGACGCCTGTGTGCAGAGGGCCTTATACTGACAATACAGACAGTTCTTCCCCTTTACATTTAAATAAAGTTCATGTAAACATCCTAGTTTATATGAAATCTGGTCCTTTATGTACTGATGTTTGTGAATGACATTTATGACTGCCAGGTTAAAACATTTCACCTTCTAATCACACATGGCTGAGCCTTTAAGCCAATTAAGGTAGTTTATTCATACTGTGCTTTTGAAGGACTTGATTCCATTCACACTTCATACCTTCAGCACTTTGTCCAGCTGTTGCTTTGTGAGATCCTCTCCAAATTCTTGGCTCAACCTTGTCTGGATCATATTCCTGCGCAGACGATGTCCTTTGGAGAAGAGTTCCAGCAGAGCTTGCCTTTCCTAAAGCCACAGAACAAGACAGGAATTATTTAATCTTGCCAGTACTGTACAAGATCCTGCCAATTTGCGTAGTAGAACACAATGAGCCCAAGATATCGGGGAGATTGTTAGTGACATCTGGGATGCTGCCCTGGAGTCTACCAGTGATCTCTCTCTCTGCCTCCCACAAATTATCACAATTATTTATTCTCCACCATGCTTATAGGATTCCTGTGAAACTGCACCAGTGGGGCAGGAGAGACTCTTCTAAGTGCCACACAGGGGTGACTTTATCCATATGATCTGGTGTTGCCCAAAATTGAAAAAAGTACTGGAAAGAGGCCTTACAATTTCCCTAGCATTGCAATACAGCATTCCACAGGACCCTCTAACTTGCCTACTAGGCGCTTTAGATTAGGAAGCACAACAACCCGGATAGTATACTATAGTTTCTAAACTACTATATCTGGCCAGGAAACTAATTGCAAGACATTGGCTGTCTTCTGTCCCACCAACCAGAAACGAATGGGCAGACTATGTTAATTCACTACGCCTTAGAGAATAACTCACAAACATTGTAATGCCCATAGGAAATTTCAGACTATCTGGCAAGGCATTATTGTCCTGTGGGGGGCTTGCCCCATCTCAACTGATAATGGATAGGCCATTACACGTGTGATACCGTACCGCTATATAGACACGTTACATTATCCCTCTGTTAGTGATTGTGTAGTCACACTGATCCCTAACATTGTGCCCCAGGTGACCTGTTTATGGCTTTTAATGTTATGTTTTGTTATTATGGCTCCCTATATTTCAATGCTATATATGCTTATTGACTGCCGTTTTCAAATGTCGAAGGATCTGAGCATCCATGGGTTAGCACTGTATATGGTGATTGTATTTTTTTCTATATCCTGTATGCATTGATCTCATTTTTGTTTTTTGACAATAATAGCCATTTGGATTAAAAAAAAAAAATCTTGCCAGTAGTGGGTGTGAAGCATTTTCAGGAGATCAAAAAAATGGAATTTCCAAGTAGGCCAAATTCCTCTATCTTGGAGTAAAGTACAAGACACAAGCAATGCAGTCATAGATCCTGGGTTGTAGGCTCATACTTTCAGGTGGGCACTGACAAAGCAGGTTGCGGTTGCCGGTACCCAGCTGCTTTGATTGACTGGGGGATCACCTGCGCGCTATGCGATCACATGATCACAATGTCAACAAAGCTGTTATGAATGTCTTTACTGTCCACAATACTGGACTGTATCTAAATCCAGGTTCTGTTCATCACCAGGGTCATACCCTCTAAGCGGTCTTCAGTGTCTGGTTTCCATTGAGATGGACCATGGCCGTGGACATGGATCTGTATAGAACCCTGCAGCTGACTACCAAACATTCCAAGAGGTTATACCAACCAGGATGCACTGCTACCTGCGGTATTAGATGGCAGTGAAAGGTGACTGAAAAGTTGAAGAATCGAAGGTAAGTAAAACACAATAACAATGGAGTTAAGCTAAGAGGGAATTCTCTACAAAGGAGAAGAAAAGGTCGATAACCGTAGGACACTAGCAAAAAACTGCAGACTCACGGCAGGGTTATAGGCACGTCCTTGAAAGCTTTGCCAATGTATAATTGCCTGAAGGTATGAGCCTATAACCCAGGGTCTATGGATACTTTGCCTGTGTCCTGTACTGTATAATTAATTTAAACTGAATATAAACTGAAAGATGCAGTGGAGACCAGGAGCAAAAATGCTGGCATATCCATCAAGGGAGTGGTTTAAGTAAAGCTCAAACTAGCAACAAATATCCTCACCCTAACTAATCTCTCCATTTCTTGCTCTTTGTGATAGGACACTTAGTTCTTGCTATTCTCCCAGTTAGGATAGCTGTGAGCTCTATATACCCAGAGTCCCCTAACAACGTGGGTCTCAAAAAGACCGCATCTGAAAAAAACTGGCTATTGTCCAGTTATTTTCCCCTGCTGTCCATTCAGGTTATAAATAAAAATGAAAGAACGCAACACATGCTAAAATACTGTCCAATAACTGTAGTACATGTAATAAAAAAGCATTGTTTAACCATCAAAAAGGAAATGTGCAAGGCTTCTCACCTTGTCATATTCATCTCCACTGATCCACAGGGCAAAAACCTTCTGTTCGTCAGGGGCAGCATTGCTCTGAGGAGGAAACTAACAAGACAGCTCTGTGAATAAAGGATGGGGTGAACACAAAGACAAGTCTTAATCTTAGAAATATACTATATGAAGGGTTTTAATCTCTTGATATCACTGGGTTATTCTCATGTAAAACAAATATGACAGAAAGGTGGCTCTATCAATTTGACTAATTTTTTCCCATTCCCATCATGACTACATACTACTGGCCCATGGGCAGTCAAGTCAATATGTACAGCAGATACCATTGACACAGGTACCTATTTTAGGAATACAACATGGTGCTGTAAGAAGATAACTTTGAAACAGCCTTTTCCTAGTACAAAAACTGTTGAGGAAGCCCATAGACATAACATGCATTTCCCTGCAGAGACAAAAATTGATCTTTGTCTCCATGGAAGTCAAGACTTGTGTTTAGCTTTGACCAAAGGTACAAGAATTTCCACAGGGACCATCAGATTGGAACATGTGGTGAGCGTAAGACAAGTACTTGCAGATACCGCAATATGTTTGCACTTGAGCATGGGTGTTATTGCAGAAATATTTTAGGCAAAGTTAAGCTGGACAGCTTAACAACTGTTGAAAACATCATAATATCAGTAGCAGTCACTTTTTTAACACTCAGCCACAGGTGCTACATTTGTCTGAATAGAACAGCCAGCAGGAGAGATTCCTCAAGCAACATGGATATAGAATTTAATAGATTTCTATTGTTCAGTTAATTTACACCTGTTATTCAAATGTAAAATGCAAGTGCCTCCACTAACTATTCATTTTCTGCTATTTGACAGTTGAACGAAAAGCTAAAGTGCAACTGTGGGCTAAATCAAGCATGATACATGCAATGCAGTTTGTTCCTATAATTAAAGAACCCTGAGATAGGCTGAAAAAAAAAAAAATCACCCATTAGTACTCCCCCCTACACAAAAAAATTACACTTTTCTTGTAAATGGTAAGGATTTTCAAAATTGTATTAACTGAATTTCCATTATCTCATCTCTGTAATCCAAAAGATAACAGCATCTCTCTGCCAAGGAGAAGGTGTAACAGCAGGGATTACATCCTATCATCTCCCCTCTCTCTCTCTCTGAGATAAAAAGGAAACTACAGTTCCCGTCCAACCATAGGGAACTGTAGTGAATGTGGGCAGGTACACTAGGCCTGTGCATGCTAAATGTGTCTGAGAGTCTCAGTCTGCCCTCCACTGGAAGTGGGGTTGAATTACATCACTGCTTCCTGGAGAAATAACTACAGAAAGGATGAGCCAAGACCGGTGGCTGGGGGAATAGGAGGCATAGCAGCCACCAGTCTTACAAACTGGAAACCAAAGAGAATTAACAGTTTGATTTGAAAATGCATAGGCTAATTCAGAGCAACTACTGAGTGAACCAGGAGATGACTGACATTCAGTGAAGGTAGGAAATCAGCAACAGGGACATGTAAAGAAAATTTTGCCCAGAATTCTGCTTTAAATACAGTTTTTTCCTATGCCCCCCCCCCCCCCGTGTATTTGTTTTATTAATCCTGTGAGTAGATCAGTGAGTATATCAGGTTTGCTTCCTCCACTTCCTTTAACAGACCAAGCAATATTGGCAGTTACAGGGCAGAGACAAACACCACTAGACTGGCAGAGGTGCCAACAATGGTCAATTTAAACTCACGTGGCTTAAAGTGGAACTAAACCCTTCTATCATTTTTAGCCAAAGCCTCTGTTTGATCTTCAACTGCCATGTTGCTGTACATGTTATCAGTAATGACACCAGCCATTTAATGGTCTGACAGTTTGGTTGAGAGTGACAGATTTTTATTGAGAATGCAGGTGAGTTTGTAATTAACCATGATCCATTCAGTTTATTTTTAACATAGTCGAATGGTATCACCGATCGCTTCCAATATTTAGCAATAGTGATTCTTGCAGCCAGGATTATGTAAAGGATCAATTTCTTATCGATTCCTGAGGGTATCTTTTGAAAAAGAGCTATCTCTGGGGATCTTAATGTTTCACTTTAAACCTTTTATCCAAAAGAAAAATATATGTTGCTGTAACTGCTTAAAGCTCAGCTAAACTCTGCAGAACTAGCCAATCCTTCTACTTCCAGGCTGCAGTTAACCCAGCACACAGGAACTGTGCCAGAATGTACCCCGAGCTGTGCAATGTACATTCAAAAGAAGAATACAAGTAGGAAGGTACATTTCCTTTAGCCGTGGTTCACATTGGATCCGACTTTGAAATAGTGCGAATTCACTTGAATGTCAGCTTGTCAGTGTGACTTGGCAGACATCTGTGGGACTTTAAGAAACAGATCTCTATGCAAGTTGCACCTGAAATCACAAAAAATAGTGCAGGAACTACTTTCAAAATTGGTGCGACTCTGATGAAGTCACACCTGCCACGATTGAACGGTTCCATTGCCAACAATAGAGTGCAACTTGTCATGCGATTTGAAACTGTCAAAGCACAAGACAAGTCATACCAGAGTGAACCAGGGCTTAAAGCGGAACTATACTCACCTAAACTCCAGTGATGCAGCATCCAGGAGCTCCCCGCCCAGCCGCTGACATCTTTGGGCTGCTGGCTTCCAAGTCTCGATCGCCAGCCGGGGATGATGTCACTCTCGTGCATGTGCGGATATTCAATCAGATTTGGAATTGCTGAATTTGTCCAGTTCCTTACCTGGACAGGCAGGTAAGGAACCTTAACATAGGAGATACCAAGCATGTCTCGTCTGAATTAAAATTCCCGCCTGTCTGAATTTTTTTACGTTTGGATCTAAAGTTCCATTTTAAATTGTAATTCCAATGAAAACAAACCTAAGACTTAACCAGCCCCCACCCTCATTCTGAACCTACTCTATCTACCATGTTGAAGGAAAGATGCCTATTCTTACCTATTCTGAAGTTAACGATTGGGTCCCAGTGGCAGCTTCAGTGTAGAGGGACAGCCGATAAAGGCTGCCCATAGTAAGCCAATGAGTGACATTATTGCCCAGGCCCTGAAGCCCTTTTTGCCATTCTCTCCTCTAGACTGAAGCCGCTGCTGGAGAGATCATGTGACCGGATCAGAGCACCTTATAATAGGCAAGTATAGACCTTTTTCTTTTTACAGCTTAATTAGGTTTTGACTAAAATTGCATTTGAACTGCAGAAGAGACCTTGCATGCTTTTTGCGGTTTTTAAAAGGACATTACTTCCACTTTTAAAAATGTTGGATTTCGGCTGCGACTGTTACAAAAATTCCATTTAAAGCAGAACTAAACTCACATCCCCTCGCTGGTGTCATCATTTTCATCTGGTCTTTTTCCAGGTTTGAAAACCTTGGACATTCTACTTGCCTGAGTTGCATGACACAACTCCTGGCAACTCACAGCTCATTGTACATCCTAAAGAAAATTGCAAACAGGCAGACAGTTTATTTTATTGCACAGGAGACACATCATGTCTCTTTTGCAACAAAGAGTCTGCCTTTTTTTTTCTTTCAATAATTTCCACTTTTTAAAAGTACCTGTGCGATTTCACTGCAGAATGAACAGTATTGTTGAGTTTTAAAGGAAGAAAATAACTGATCTACTGGCAGGATCAACAGGTAATAAAACTATGGTACAGCAGGGAGAACTGCTGTGTTAATGTTTTACTAACAGACTGCATCATATGGATAATTCTTGATTGTTCACATTGTTCCACCTTATAACCCTGTGAACATCCAAGGTTTTGGATCCAAGAAGCTCCACAGGGATCATTTTTTTTGCCATACACAGATAATTGAATACAGATACTTGCACTTCAGCACTACTGTTACCTCAGACACTTGTTAGGCCAGGCTTATTTTACCAATCTGGTATAATTTTCTGAAGAGGTGCTTTCATATAGTTAGAAATCCCATGATTACAATGGGTACAAGCCTGGATTAAAGGGCACACCAGATTCATTGCAGTGCAAGAATGTGCTTTTATGTGAAGACTTTGTTATTTACCAAGTTGGAACAATGTACCTTTTCACAGGGATTTATAACCCTGGCTACTTAGAGCACTTTGTTTAGGTCATAGTGCCTGTATTGAGGTCATCTGAAAAAAAACATTCACTGAGTTTTATTACTTTAGCTAAATACTTCTCTCTTGATGCTGATCCTATGATCGTTCATTTGGTCAGTGGAAGAATTACTACATTTTTTTTGTAGCACAGGGGAGAATTTCTTATTGAAATTTTCCTTTTCCTCTAAGTGACTGCTGTTATCTGAAGAGGATATGAAGGAAATCCCCCCAACATAGGCACAGAGAAATGAAAACTCATTAATAATGAATCTATTGAATAAACTGAATCTTCAATTTACATCATTAAGCCTGAAAACAATTTTGTCATTTGTATTTAGGAGTCAAGCTATTTTCATGAAAAAATTATTTTGACTTGCCTGTAAATTATTATTATACAGGATTTATATAGTGCCAACAGTTTGCGCAACGCTTTACAATATAAAGGGAGACAATACAGCAACAATACATTTAAGTACAGAAGGAATCGGAGGGCCCTACGCGTGGAGCTTACAATCTAAAGGAAATCCATATCTTGGAGTACAGTAGAAGACACCAGCAAAGTATTCATAGATCCTGGGTTATAAGCTCGTGCCTTCAGGTGACTGGAGACTGGCAAGCTTTTTAGGAGATGCCCCCCTGCGTGCCTTTTCTATAACATTACCCTACTCTGAGTCCTCCGTTTTGTGGCAAGCAATGCAGAGCAACAAAAGAATGGAATGGAGGGTGAACTGTGTCCTGTACACCAAGATATGGAATTTACAGGTAGATCAAAATTCCTCTTATCGTAATTGTACAGTATGAATGAGAAGGGTGGCCAACAACAAAGCAAATAGAACTGTGCAACAGGCCCCAAAACAGCAAGGGTAAAACAACTCACTTCAGAGTGCTGCTGTAAGAACCGTATTGCCAAAGGTTGCACCCACAGAAGACTGGACATCAACCTGGTTAAACTTTGAAAAAGTATGAATAGAGAACCAAGTGGCAGCCTTACACAGCTGGGCTACACTGGACTGGTGCCAGAAAGCCTAGGAAATTTCCACCGATTTGGTGGAAAGGGTTAGTAAAGGGCAGGGAGGACATTTGTTCTTGAGAGGATAAGCTATAGAGATCACATTTTCTATCCAACGAGCGATAATGGACTTGGAATGTAGGGTGTCCCTTGAGAGGTCTTGAGGGAAGGACAAAGGGAATTTGTCTTCCTTAATGAAAATGTTGCTTTGAGGTAGACTGCAATTGCTCTGACTATGTCAAGGCTATGAGCAGAGATTTCCTTCTGATGTTCTGGAGTAGAACATAAAGATGGTAAGATTCTATCTTTATTGAGGTTGAAGACTGGAGGGATACCACCTTAGGAACAAAAAACAAACTTGGGCGTAAGACTGCCTTGTCATTGTGAAGGATGAGTAAGGGCTCCTTACAAGAGAGCCACCACCTCAGAGACACAGCTGACAAATGTGATGCAAACAAGGGAATATCCCTGATGGGTTCAAATGGTGGTGTCTGCAAGCAGAGAACCATAGTGAGATCTCAAAAAGCACAGGGTGCTGCAAGGGGGGCTTAAAGTGGTATTAAACCCAAAAGCAAACATATTTCAGCTTACCAATTTTTAGATGTGATAGCTGTATTTGTTATTTTTTTCTTTTTAAAGCTTTTTTTATTTTTAGCTGGTGATCCAGTGTGTTTTTCAAAAGAACAAAATCTCTTCCAGATGTACCAGTTTCAGGAATGAAACCAAACCAGTTACCACTGAAAGGGGTGCCTATAATGATCAGCTTTTATTTATGTAAAACACTTATCCCAAAAGGGAAAAAAAATAAAAGCATTAGCTGGAGCTTGGCTCTACTTGTTTAGGGTATTTAAATATAGAAGTACATCTAATCCCCCCCTCCCCCCAGGCTGATTGTGCTGCTGTCCAAAGGTGCCCCCTATGCTCATTGATTCGGAGTGGGAGCCTCTTAAATGTTGGAGGTGTGGTACTGACCAGACGATTGGGGGGGGGGGGGTTGGTTTGAGAAGAACACCACTATTACAGCCACATCATCTAATGATGGATTTTTGGTTTGAGGTCCACCTTGAATTTGTTTTTTTAAAAAAAGAAATAGCAAAGCCAAAAGGTCTTGTCCATTCTCTGTAGGAAGGCCAGAATGTGAGGCACGGAGTAATCTATGGGATTTAATTGCCTGTGTTCACACCAGGCAAAGGATTTCCAAAGATGATCGAAATTCAGCTGATCCCTGATGAACCAGCCAAATTTAGATCTTTAAAATCGGGCTCAAGTGCTGAGGTGAGTGCCCACACATGATCCAGTGGCCAGTGCAACACTAGAGGCTGTCCCCACAAAGTAGGGTCTGGGTACAGCTCTCAGGGATTTACAGAGGCTGTGCCAATCTGAATGCACTGCTTCCACCTGGGGCATTAGAAAGCAGTGTGGCATTAACCACTTAACATCTGCATTATAGCAGTTTTACTGCTACAGGAGGGCATTCCTGTGCAAAATCACATATGTGATTTTGCACTTCTGCCACACGGGCGCTTGCCACCAGAGGGCGACGGGAGCCTTTTAGGAGATCCACTGCATGAGGATTGTTACCAGCCCTTTTGGGAAAGGATCCAGGGTGATCCTGAAAGCTGTTTGGCCCCTGGGGGTCACCGGGAGGAGGTGAGGAGGCATTTTAGCCGTAATAGAAGAAGTGTGCTGACACGGTCACGGAATTATAAAGCACCACTGCACACTGCATTAACGTATTTAGCACATATTGTTTGCTGTATGGACTTTTTGATTTTTTGAGCTTTCCCAAAGTGTGGACACTTATTTGGCACTTTAGCACTTTTGATTATCCCCTTAGTTTGTAAAGGGGTTTACATCATTTTGTGTGTGTATACACATTTTATGAGTTACCGTATTTTCCGGCGTATAAGACGACTTTTCAACCCCTGAAAATCTTCTAAAAAGTCGGGGGTCGTCATACGCTGGTGCGAGCCGGCGCCAGGTGTCAGGGCGGCACTTTTCGAGGGGCGGTGCGGTGCGGCGCCGCCCCCCCTCCTCCTCCAACGGACACTAAGTACAGGGGTGGACAGAGGGGCTGCTGTACCTTACCTGGCTCCGGTCCCACGACGATCCGGTCCAGGAAGCGCGGCTGCTCCTTCTTTCAGTTTGGCCGCTCGATGGTCACGCGGCCGCTCGGCTCCGCCTCCTCACCGGTGATTGGGCGCCAGCACTGGAAAGGCACACAGGCGACCAATCACCAGCGAGGAGGCGGAGCCGAGCGGCCCCACGAAAATCAAGCGGCCGAACTGGAAGAAGGAGCAGCCGCTCCTCTCCCCCACTGACACTAACGATGGGGCACTATTCCTCCTCCACACTGACACTAACGATGAGGCACTGTTCCTCCCCCACTGACACCAACAATGAGGCACTGTTCCTCCCCCACTGACACCAACAATGAGGCACTGTTCCTCCCCCACTGACACCAACGATGAGGCACTATTCTCCCCACTGATACCAATGAAGGGGTACTATTCCTCCCACTGACACCAATGATGGGGCACTATTCCTCCCGCTGATACCAATGATGGGACACTATTCATCCCACTGATACCAATGATGGGGCACTATTCTCCCCACTGATACCAATGAAGGGGTACTATTCCTCCCACTGACACCAATGATGGGGCACTATTCTCCCCACTGACACCAATGATGGGGCACTATTCTCGCCACTGATACCAATGATGGGGCGCAATTCCTCCCACTGACACCACTGATGGGGCGCAATTCCTCCCACTGACACCAATGATGGGGCGCAATTCCTGCCACTGATACCAATGATGGGGCGCAATTCCTCCCACTGACACCAATGATGGGGTGCTATTCCTCCCACTGACACCAATGATTGGGTGCTATTCCTCCCACTGATACCAATGATGGGGTGCTATTCCTCCCACTGATACCAATGATGGGCCGCTATTCCTCCCACTGACACCAATGATGGAGCACTATTCCTCCCACTGACACCAATGATGGAGCACTATTCCTCCCACTGACACCAATGATGGAGCACTATTCCTCCCACTGACACCAATGATGGGACACTATTCCTCCCACTGACACCAATGATGGGGCACGATTCTTCCCACTGACACCAATGATGGGGCACTATTCCTCCCACTGACTAATGATGGGGCACTATTCCTCACACACTGACACTAATGATGGGGCACCATCATTGGTGTCAGTGGGAGGAATAGTGTCCCATCATTGGTATCAGTGGGAGGAATAGTGTCCCATCATTGGTGTCAGTGGGAGGAATAGTGTACCATCATTGGTATCAGTGGGAGGAGTAGTGCCTCATCATTGGTGTCAGTGGGAGGAATAGCACCCCATCATTGGAATACCATACTGAAATAGCATACCATATTGAAATCAAATCTGATGTTTTTTCATTTTTATTTGGTGTGCCTTGGAAGAGGGGTAGTCTTATACGGCGAGTATAGCTTAAACCCTATATTTTAACAGGAAAAGTAGGGGGTCGTCTTATACGCCGGAAAATACGGTACTTTATTTTGCACTAGATATTTAATTTTAATACCCATTCATTATTTCATTTTGGCATTATATTGAATTATCTTTTGCACTTTAGAGTGTATTTATTCACATTTAGAGGTTTAGTTTTATAGTAATTGTGAATGAGCGTTGCACTATTTATGTAATTATTTAATACTGTTTAGGTATCAGTTTTGAGTGTTGGCAGCTTCAAGTTAGGTACTCTTCCTTTTTAAAGCGCAGGAGGATCCTGGTTATTGCCGCCAGAGGATTGCTTCTGCTGTGAAATGTTACAAGACCAACCGATCTACAAGCCCCAGTGAGCAGTTATAAACCGCAGAGGTGATCAAATACCACCAAAAGAAAGCTCAATTTGTGGGGTAACAAAAGGACATAAATTTAATTTGGGTACAGCGTTTCATGACCGTGCAATTGTCAGTTAAAGTAATGCAGCACCGTATCGCAAAAATCGGCCTGTTCAAGAAGGGGGGTAAATCTTCTGGAGGGCAAGTGGTTAATTAAATATCTGAAGATAAATAAAAGGAAAATTATAAACTAGTTAAGCTAAGAGAGGCTTCTCTGTGAAGATGACATTACGACATTAGAACAAAACAGGGGACTCACAGAGTAGGGTAGAGTTTTAGTGTTCTCAAAAGTTTCCAATGACTTGAGGGTAGGAGCCTATGCATGTCAGAGAACTATTTGTCCGTGTCCTTTACTGTACAATTAAGATATACATTTCTGGGGAAAAAAATTTCACATGTGGAATGAAAACTGATTGTTTTCCAATAATGAACTCATAGATTGGGTATAGAAAAGCTGCAAAATCCCTTAAAAAATTCACCAGGTTAAATAGTTCACTCAGAACTTACATCTAGCATATGCAGTATAAGAAATGTATGGACAGCTTTCTATATTTTAATAATTTGTTTCTGTATAGCTGATAGAGAAGTCTAAAAGCACAGAAAAATGTTTGTCTGGCACTGGAATTAAATCTGATTGTGTAGTTCATAAGTTTTCTGACACTGCATAGCTTTCAGTCAAGTCTCCCTGTACACTTTTTTTTTTTACACACACAAACTTTAATGTAACTCTCAGTTTCATTTGTTACAACAGGTAGTGCAATTCAAAAAGAATGACCTGGCAACACAAGGTCCTGCACAATGCAAGCAGAGGGCAATGTAAAATGTAGTATTTGCATCTGGATGCAGCAAAAAGCATAAATCAGGTGCGCTTGGATGCAAATACCTTTGCAATACAAAACGCATTTGCAGTGCGTTGCTGTGATGCACAGTACAGGGAAGGTCAGGATGCGTGTTATGGTGTGACAGAGCCCTTAGTTACAAGAAAAGTCTTGACCATATGTTAAAAAGGTTGAAATTCCTAGTACTCTCTTTAAAGGATTGTGGCATAAATTTCAAGAGTGCAGTTGTTCCACAGCCCCAAATGATGGATAGGGCCAAAGGAATACATTAGGTACTGTGTGGCATTAAATGTTTTCAAGACCACAAAGTACACCGATCAGCCATAACATTATGATGAACCACCTAAAATTGAGTAGGTTGCTCTTTTGCCGCCAAAACTGTCCTGATCTGTTTCTGCATGGATGCCACTAGATCTCTGAAGGTATGCTGTGGTATCCTACAACAAGCCTTCGGTAGCAAATCCTTTTGAGTCCTGTAAGTTGGGAGGTGGGGCCTCCGTGCATCAGGAAATACAGTTTTTATGAAGGGGTGTACTTGGTCGGCAACAATATTTAGGTAGGTGGCATGTGTCAAAGTAACATCTAGATGAATGGCAGGACCATGGTTTGCCAGTAGAACATTGCCCAAGGCATTACACTGCCTTTGCTGGCTTGCCTTTTTCCCATACTGCATGCTGATGCCATCTCTTCCCCAAGAGGCACACAAGCACCCAGCCATCTACATGACATTAAAAAAAAAACATAATTCATCAGACCATGCCACCTTCTTGCATTGCTATGTGGTCCAGTACTGATGCTCACATGCTCAAGTCAGCATGGGCACCCTGACCAGTTTGTGGCTATGCATCTGCATACAAAAACCGTGTTGCTCATTTTTCTGCTTTCAACAGGTAAACTTCATGGATAACATGTTTATTTGCTGCCTAATATTTCCCACCTACATTTGGATGCCATTGTAACAGGATAATCAATGTGATTCATTTTACCTGTGAGTGCTCTTAAAGTTATGGCAGATGTGTATATGACTGGTGTATAACAACAGTTCTGTCCAAAGGCACCATCCACTTGCCACAAATTTCTATGGTAGTGCGTCCGTTAAAAATGATGCATTCTTGCTACAAATGAATGGCACCATCAATTCTGCTGAGATGATGTCAACAGAGCATAGGGATTTGCACCATTCCTACAATGAGGCCAATCTTCTCAATATACGAGTGCTTATATTGGAAACACTACTCCCAGTGCGCAATCAAATGGATTGTGAGTTGAACGGAGCAGACCTTGAAAGGGAATCTCACCAACTGATAAAACCCAGGTAAACAACTGACAGTCATTATGGTATCACAGCATCTATGGTTTCTTTGAAAAGAGAGTATACTTACAGGCACCATGATTTGTTTACAGCCAGAGGTTAAAACCGTTTCCTGAAGCATTTTGTCTGAGATGCCACTAAAAAGTGTGTGTCCAGGAGGAAGACTGGCCAAATGAAGATTAAATAAACGCTTAAGTTCACTCATAGTCAAAACATACTGCTTCTTAAATATAGAAGCCACAAACTCGTTCAGTTCTTTTGCTATTAAATCTTTGTCTCCTTTAGAGACAGGACCATTCACGGATTCGTGTGAGTTTTCATCCGTATGGACACCATTGACCAAGCCATTGTTCAGATTGTCATATGTTGAAGTGTCCATGCTTTCCTCATCACTCATTGGTTCCTCTTTAATATGGACATCAGCCACAACTGCCACATGGGAAGTCTGCTTGGTTTGCTCTCTCTTCCGCTGCAAGTCCTTCTCCAACCTGGCTTGGTTCTCCTTGGCCTTGACTCTTGCCATATTCACCACCTGGTCCCCAGAGATCACCGTATATGGAGCTGTTGAAGATACAATACACATATCACAGAAATTAATGAAAAAATTAGCATTGTGACCATAATCACCTTAACCTACCATGGAACTTAACAGTTTAGAAGGTGATCAAGTCCTTAAAGCCCAATGATTTTAGGTAAGAAGCCAGTTAGTTCATTAAAGTGAAATGTTAATCTTGTTGTATTTTTTAGGTGTTTCCATTAATGTCTATGGGGACAAAAACGCTCAATTCTGCCTGAAAAGTAGTTCATGTACCTTAAGCGACAGGCGTTTTGCTACAAGTGAAAGAACGCTCAAATGTGAACAAGGGCTATTGAAAACAATAGTTTTTTTACTTGTTGAGCGTTGTTGAGGCTCGAACTACAAGCTACAAAATGCTCAAGTGTGAACGGGGCCTCAGAGCTAGTTACATGTCAAAATAAAGATGTACTTTAACTATGCAGGGCAAAATAGGCTTGCTTTATTGTCCCCTGGTATGAAATGCAAACACCAACACTTTAAGATGGAAGGAAGAAGAGTGAATCACATGCTTCTCCATTCCTAGAAGTACTGGGTACTGTCTCTGTTCTGGACACTTGACGGAGGTCGGAGCGACAGGCAAGTGAGGAAAAGTTATGTGCTGATGAGGAGATGGGGACAGGTTTACTTTAAAGTCTACAATTCCACATGTAATCAGCACTTCATATAACCTACAGCAGCAATGCTTTAGGTAGGATTACTTTCTAAAAAAAAACCCAAAACATTTAGTTAACCTATAAAAATCTTTTCCTCTATCTTTCTGCTGGATAACAGTGGAGGCATAAAAAGTGTATAAAGGGAAGTCAATAAAAAGCCACAATCAAGATAAGATATGATAAGAGGACAAGAACTGAATTTACAGCATGCGTATATCTACATCTGTGTTTTAGGACATTCTGGATCACAGATAAAGTTTAGGTCATACTTTAACAATCAGCCACCAAAAAGGCTATACGTATGACTGGTGAATATCAGATTGTGGGGAAAATAATATCTTGTACGACAGTCAGCACAAGTTCGATCTGCTTTTATTACTGTAACTAGTCAATCCAAAACAGATTTTTTTCAAATATGGGTAGAAACTGTTGGACTAAATTGTCCACTGGCCCACTGTTTCATGGTGTGTTGCCTTTTGAAAGCCCCCTCCCCATTTCCACTTCCAGTAATGTAAAAAAAACAAAAAAAACAACCAAAAAAAAAAAACAGATGGCGATGTCAAAAGCAGGCGGGCTGAACTGTGAATTCAATCTACCAAAATTGCCCAAAACTGAAAGATTCATTTTGGCTGCCCTGGTTACTGAATGTCTGAATAATTTTTCTAAAATTACCTGAAGATGCATCTGTCTTTTTAGGCATCACACCTTCCTTTGACAAGTTGAAAACCTTCTCAAGCCTAAAGGAAATTTTGAACAACAAATAAGAACATGCAAGTAATATTCTATTGGGTTTGTAATGACAAAACCTTAATGCAAAAGTTACAACAGATGATGTGCACTATGCTAAAGAATATGTATTGAGTTCAGCATTGTAGGTTTATTACCAGCAATGGTGTTCATGCAGAAAAACATCTTTTAAACACAACGTGGCCAATTAAAAAAATAAATAAAATGCTTTTCATTGGCCAGGTACTTAGTGTGCCAAATCTGCTTTAGTAAGATTTCAATTAAATTCCTTTTTAATCTGATAAACACTGCAAGAGTAAGCCAAGAAATTAAACCAATTGATTTTAGTTCATTGCTCATTCATGATTTTAGGGAAACAAAACCTTGTTATGCTTACAAAGAGTACAGTATTATAAAAACAAATACCGTATTAAATTGCAAGCCACGTCTAGGACTATGCCCCTTGCATATCCACCCTGGCCACACAGGCCCCATCCCAGTAAAGATCAGATATTTTAGGGCTCCAGTTTGTTCTCCCTTAGTCCCCCTTTTATGCTCCACCCCCCCCCCACCCCTATTTTTATCTCTTCTTTTTTCCCCTTTTCTCTCTCTCCCCCTCCTCTGCTGCCCACTTCTTAGGCTCGGGTTCACAATGCCGCAACTTGGGATCAGACTTGTGAGACCCCAAGTCGCATCACATGTGAAATCCCATATTAATCAATGAGAATTGTCTTAATTCGCCCTACTGAAGTCATTCCGACTTTAGAAAAGGCTCCTGTACTACTTCAAGGTGACTTCTATCCAACTTGTGCTCATGGACTTCAATGGAAGTCGCCTCTAAGTCGGATGCTCATCTATATTGATATGATTGTAAGCTCCAAGGAGCAGGGCCCTCCTAACCCTCTTGTATTGAACTGTATTGTCTTCCTTTATTTTATAAAGCGCAGAACAAACTGCTGGCGCTATATAAATCCTGTATAATAATAAGATTTGGATCTGAAATTACAGGAAGATTACTCAGCCAAAGTTGCATGGCATGAAAATCGCACATCAGGCTGCATCAAAGTTGTACTAAAGATGCATCAAGTCACCAGCAAATCGCCAGGAAGCCACCTGGCAAAGTCACGCTGTAAGTTGTGTGGCTTTCAGGTCGCAGTAGTGTTCTAAAGGCACAATGTTTCTTACCTTCATGCATTCTATGCATGGAGGAAAAAAATCTTCTGTGTGCAGCAGCCTCCCAACACTTACCTGAGTCCCAGCTTGATCCAGCGATGTCTACAAGAGCCTAAATTTCCAGGGTCTCTCAATCCTTGACTGGCTGAGGCAACAGAGAAGTAATTGGCTCTCACTGCTGTCAATCACAGCCAATGAGCCGCGGCTTGGGAGTGCAGTGCTCAGGTGCCCCCATAGCAAGCTGCTTGCTGTGGGGGCACTCCACAGCAGGGAGGGGACAGGAGCACCGGCAGGGAACCTGAGGGGAGGATCCGGGCTGTTCTGTGCAAAACCATTACACAGAATAGGTATGACATGATATTTAAAAAAAAAAAAAAAAGATTTTAGCTTTCGTATATATGGTTTTTTAAATACTCTGCTCACATCTTACAAAAATATGCAAGAACACCATTTATGTACATGTATGCCAAGCACAAATCAGGGATAGATTTATTTATTTATTTTTAAATGTTCCCCTGAAGCTTCAACCCAAAGTCTCTGCAGATATATGTATCCACTGTCTGTGGGACTTTGAGTGGAAGCTGTGGGGATCAGAAGAGGAGACAATGGAGTCACGCTTTAAGATGACCATCAAGAAGCACAGACACACTGACTTCCAGTTTTCTTCTATTGTGCTCATATCACATGCAGGGTAGAATCTAAAGCTGGCCATAGCTGGATCAAAATTCTTCTGGTTTACAAGGACAAGCCAAATTGCAACCAATCGATGGCCATTCCTGCTTGTGAAAAGTCAATCTAATGGTCAACTTTTCATGAACTTGCTTCTTGGAAATTTCTGACTGACCAGCATATTCTGACTGCAGAGGAGTCCCTGTGGTCAAAACACAACACTGGAGAAAATTCATCCATTCACTTTGCATGTATGGATGGGGGAATCTGTTCAGTGTCCCTTGATCATCCCGGGGGCTGATTGAAAAAAAAAAAACTGATCTATGTATGGCCAGCTTTATTGAACTTATTAGTGAAGACTTAATTAATTAGGAACACTCTGCTTATAAATGGTCCTGCCTGTTTGTCCAGTATTATGTTCACACAAATATCATCATATTAGCACAGACAAGCTCCAATAGCCTGTGAAATAAGATTGTCACAGCACCACTAAGCAGCAAGGGAAACGTGAAGGACAAATGACACCTATAGTCCTTCACAGCATGGATTGAATATTTAAATATAGTTTAAAAAAGGAAACACCCTTGTAAAAATGCCACATGCCAATATCTGAAACTGCTTTACTCTAGTAAAGAAACCTATAATGAGAGACTTTGTTACTCTCAATATTGAATTACAGACCCATAACAATCACACAGTATAAGCATTCTGACTTTGCTGCATTCGTGTCAAAGGTCAGTAACTCAGAAGACCAGCAGGGCACCCAGGCAAGCAGACTTTTCATATGCAGGTGAGCAATTGCAGCCATATAAATGTACGTCAAGACATGTTTCCCTAAAAGATATCTTCATACAGACATATCAGCAAGCAAAACATCACTTTATACCAGTGAAATATACTTTAGGCATTTTGTATGGAATGCTTCTGTAGTACATACTTGGCTTGTATTCCCTTCCACAGCATTGTCTGCCTTTGAACTACATCAGGGTGCTTCTTCATAAAATCCTCATCGTAAGGCAACATGAACTCCCAGCCTTTGTTGATTCTGGGGATGGCCATATGATCCAGGAATTCCTTCACATCTTCTTGGCAAAGCTACAAGAAAAAGTCATCAACTTTTCTTCCTTCCTTTTTTTTTTTCTTTCACACTCATGTACTGCTTTAGAGTCGAATAAGTGACAAGTTTTGCTTCTCAAAGCTCTGGAAACTTACAGCCTCGTTTAAAGGGAACAGTTTGTGAAAACTGCATTATGCTAGAACAACCAAGCAAAAATCTTCTCTTAAAGTAGAACTAAACAGGCAAAACTTTTTTTTCCCCATTTTGGATGGCATAAGGGAGAGTAATAACAAAAGTCAGGGTTTTTTTGCCATGTGTGTTCCACTGTGGAGATTTCCCTGCACTTCCTATCCCACAGTCAAAACAGGAAGAGAAAATCCTCCCAAAATGAGTGACTGTTTGCTTGTCATCAGGGTCACTGAAGCTAGTGTCCTCATTGAAAGATTTCCCCTCTATAGCCTCTCAGGTGGCAACCCAAAATTAGGGTTTTTCTTTTAGTTTGGGTGATAATAGGAGAAAACAAATATAGTGCTGTCTCTTTAACTGGTTCCTGCCACCCGATAGCAGAAATAGTGCTACAGGGCGGCAGGGCTGCGCAAAATCACTTATATATACACGTGAATTTGCATTTTCGGGTAAGGGGCGTGCCGCCATTGGCGACCTCAGCTGTCAATCATCAGGTCCTGGCCTGTGATTCCCTGCCGGCACCCAGCGATCGACGAGTATCATCGACGGGAGAGAGGTCTGTATATAAACAATACAAATCTCTCCTGTCAGCTCCTGCACACTGCTTTGTATTGCTCTGCGTAGCAGAGCAATACAAAGCAATGTGCTGACACAGTAAAACAGCACATGTGAAAGTTATAGCAATTACAAATGTCAGATGAGAAGGCCTGGCTCACAGTCTTTGCTCTAATTCATCCCAAAGGTGTTCTATCAGGTTGAGGTCAGGACTCTGTGCAGGCCAGTCAAGTTCCTCCACCCCAAACTTGCTCAACCATGTCTTTATAGATATTGCTTTGTGCACTGATGGGCAGTCATGTTGGAACAGGAAGGGGCCATCCCCAAACTGTTCCCACAAAGTTGGGAGCATGAAATTGTCCAAAATGTCTTGGTATGCTAACGCCTTTAGGGCTCGTTCACACTTGACTGTTTTACCAATGCTTGCCAATCGCCCCTATAGCGTTTGGCAAGCGTTGCTCCGGCGTTTGCTGAGAGTTAAAAATGCCCCACAAACGCCTATAATGAAGTTTGAATGGTGTTACCGCTCGGCAAACGCCCCGCAACGCAAACACCGGCCGCTTGCGGAGCGGCACCATAGACTAGAATAGGAGGCTTCAACGCCTCCTGACTCGACTAGAGGAGTCCGTTGCGACGCAACGCTAACGCTCCCGTTAGAACAGCACTATGTGCTGCAATGTGCAGAATTGTCCGAGGCGTTTGGGAAGCGGTAAAAACACTTCCTAAACGCCTCTCTGCCGCCTGCACACAATGCTAGTGTGAACGTAGCCTAAGAGTTCTCTTCACTGGAATTAAGGGGCCAAGCCCAACCCCTGAAAAACAAGCCCCACACCATAATCCCCCTCCACCAAACTTTACACAATGCAGTCAGGCAAGTAACGTCCTCAAGGCAACCGCGAAACCCAGATGCGGCCATCGGATTGCTAGACAGAGGAACGTGATTTATCACTCCAGAGAACACGTCTCCACTGATCTAGAGCCCAGTGGCAGCATGCTTTACACCACTGCATCCGAGGCTTTGCATTGCACTTTGTGATGTAAGACTTGGATATAGCTGCTTGGCCATGGAGACCCATTCCATGAAGCTCTCTACGCACTGTTGTGCTAATCTGAAGGCCACATGAAGTTTGGAGGTCTTTAGCTTTTGACTCTGCAGACAGTTGGCGACTTCTGCGCACTTCAGCATGCGTTGACCCCTCTCCGTCATTTTACGTGGCCTACCACTTCATGGCTGAGTTGCTGTTGTTCCCAGTTGCTTCCACTTTGTTATAATACCACTAACACCTGACCGTGGAATATTTAGTAGCAAGGAAATGTCACGGATGGACTTATTGCACAGGTGACAACCTATCACAGTACCATGTTTGAATTCACTAAGCTCCTGAGAGCGACCCATTCTTTCACAAATGTTTGTAGAAGCAGTCGGCATGCCTAGGTGCTTGATTTTATACACCTGTGGCCATGGAGGTGATTGGAACACCTGAATCCAATGATTTGGAGGGCTGGCCCAATACTTTTGGCAATATCGTTTATTAGCACTTTGACTAATATGTGTGTATATATATATATATATATATATATATATAAATTTTTAATTTAAAGAGACAACGCACCATTGTTGTTTTCTAGTCTATGTTTATTTTGTATTCACATATTCACATATACAGTCATGGCAATAAACATTGGCACCCTTGCATTTCTGTTAATGTACCACTTCTCCCAAAAAATTGTTGCAATTACAAATGTTTAGGTGTTCTCATATTTATTTCTTTGTATTAGTATGAAACAAAAACGTGGAGAAACAAAAAAGCTAAATCTGACACATTCCATGCAAAACCCCAAAAATGGACTAGACAAAATTATTGGCACCCTCAATTTAATATTTGTTAGCACACCTCTGGAAAAAAATAACTGAAATCAATTGCTTCCTGTAACCATCAATGAGTTTCTTACACCTCACTTCTGGAATTTAGGACCACTCGCCAACTGCTCCAGGTCTCTCAGACTTGAAGGGTTCCTTTTTCAAACTGCTGTTTTGAGATCTCTCCACAGGTGCTCTATGGGATTGAGATCTGGACTCATTGCTGGCCAGTTCAGTATTCTCCAGCGCTTTGTCAGAAACCATTTCTGGGTGCTTTTTGACGTGTGCTTTGGGTCATTGTCCTGCTGCAAGACACATGACCTCTGACAGAGAACAAACCTTCTGACACTAGGCCCTACATTGCACATCAGAATTCTTTGCTAGTCTTCATATTTCATAATACCATACACGTTGCCAAGACATCCAGTGCCTGAAGCAGCAAAGCAACCCCAAAAACACCAGTAAACCTCCACCATGTTTGACTGTAGATACTGTATTCTTTTCTTTAAAGGCCTTATCGATTTGTCTGAAAACAGTAGAATGATGGGCTTTATCAAAAAGCTGTAATTTTGTTTTGTCTGTCCACAGCACATTCTTCCAAAAGAATTTTGGCTTCCTCAGGTAAGTTTTTGCAAACTCCAATCTGGCTTTTTTATGTTTCTGTGTCAGCAGTGAGGTCCTCCTGGGTCTCCTACTATAGCGTTCCTTTTCATTTAGATGGTGACATAGCGTGAACTGACACACACAGTACCCTGTGCCTGAAGGTCAGCTTGAATTTGTCTGGAAGTTGATCGAGGTTCTTAATCCACCATTCGAACAATCCTTCCTTGCAATCTTTGAACAAATTTTTCTTTTGTCCATGTCCAGGGAGATTAGCTACAGTGTCACGTGCTGTACACTTCTTGACAATGTTGCACACAGTGGACACAGGAACATTAAGATCTCTAGAGATGGACTTGTAACCTTGATATTGTCCATGCTTTTCCACAATTTTTGTTTTCAAATCCTCAGACAATTCCTTGCTGCTGTTTTTCTTCTCCATACTCCATGTGGCACACAGAGACACACAACGGAAAGGTTGAGTCAATGTTTCACCATTTTAACTGGTTTCCAGTGTAATCTCTATATTGTCAGCACCTGTTAATTGATACAGGTGAGTTTAATTACAAATTACAGGAGCATCACAAACTTGGAATGCAATTTTTTCTTACAATTTTGAGAACGTGCCATTAAATTTTGTCCAGTCTATTTTTGGGGCTTTGTATTGGAATGACACAAAAAAATAGAGAAACAAAAATCCAAGTCTGACACATTCCACATAAACAAAAGGAATAAACATGAGAATGCCTAAACATTTGTAATTGTAACGATTTCCTGGACGAACTGGTGCATTATCTGACGGAAATACAGGGGTGTCAATATTTTTGGCCATGACTGTAGTGGGAGCAGCAGTCTTGACACCAAACGCAGGTTTTTTTGGCTTTATAGTGATAATGGTAAACAGACAAATAAAGAGGGTGAATTCCCCTAACAGGGGCATAGACAACAATAAAAACCTGAGAGGTTCTAATCCCTCTCCACTCTTGCTTAAAGTATAAGTGACCTTTAGACATTCTTCAAGTAGACCATAGTTATCTTAAAAATTACTGGTTACTATAGTACCTTGGAGGTATCTTTTGTAAGTGGGGTGTTCTGCAGTGCTAACATACTTAAAATACTTCCTATCACAGGGTGACAATGAATACAGAAACACAGTACAGTGAGTGAATGTGTTTGTCACCTTAGGACAGGTAGTATCTTCAGGTGAAAATAGGGGGAAAATTCCTGATTAAATGCTTCCCGACCGCCTTATAGTAGCAATACTACTACAAGGTGGCACAGGTGCGCAAAATCATATATATATATATATATATATATATATATATATATATATATATACACACACATATATACACACACACACACACATATATATATATATATATATATATATATATATATATATATATATACACACATACACACACACGTGATTTTGCAGTTCTGGGTAGGGGGCACGCGTGCTCCCAACCCGCGCCGCCATTCGCAGCCATAGCTATCAATCACTGTGTCCCGGCCGGTGATTATTCAGAGATTGCTGAGCATCTCCGATGGGGAGGAGTACTGTTTGTAAACAAAACAGTTCTCCTCCCTGACAGCTCCTGCACACTGCTGTGGATAGTACAGCCATTCAAAAGCAGTGTGCTTACAGTGAAGCACACAGACACAGCACTTAGTAAAACAGCACACAGTTAACCCTTGATCGCCCCCCTATGTTAATCCTTTCCTGCCCAGTGCCATTAGTACAGTGTCAGTGCTTTTGTTTTTAGCACTGATCACTGTACTGGTGTCACTGGAGATGTCCGTGACACCAAGTCAGTTCCCCCCAGTGTTAGAATGCCCGCCACAGTTCCACAGTCCCGCTATAAGTCGCTGATCTACACCATTACTAGTAAAAAAGACATGCAAAGACATGTAGCAGAACACATAATTTTAGCCTAAATTTAATACGAAATTTGATTTTTTAAATTTTTTTACTGGGCATGTTTAATAGCAAAAAGTAAAAAATAGTGTAGTTTTTTTTTTCTAACAGTGCAAAAAATTAAAAAATGCACAGGTGATCAAATGCCACCAAAAGATAGCTCAATTTGTGGGAAAAAAGGACATAAGTTTCATTTGGGTGTAGCGTTGCATGACTGCGCAATTGTCAGTTAACGTAATGCAGTACCGTAATGCAAAAAATGGCCTGGCCAGGAAGGAGGGTAAATCCTCAGGAGGGCAAGTGGTTAAATAAAACTAATGCAACCATCGCATTCAAGGACAGCTACTCTGCAATGTATTGTATTTTGTTTACATACACTTTAAAAGGTTAGCAGAAAATGTTTTATTATCAAAGTGCTATTTTAAAGCATCAGCAGGAGGAGTTTATGCAAGCAAGTACAATTTCAAGCAAGAAGATGCATATGCAGTGGTGTTTTCAGTGACATGTCAAAACAATCAATTTTTGACACCTAGGAAGCTAAAATTATGTACACAGCCAAATTTCCCTTTAAAATTTGTTTACATCCTTGCCTGCCCTTCTCACTACATTAATGTCAAGTATAGTGTATTTTCAATGCTTGCATATTTGAGTTATTACATTGTTTACCTTGAGTAAATCATGTGACTCAGTTTTGAAAATTTGCTCTTCCATAGTTTTATTATTGTATTAACTATAGAGGTTTGTAGATTAGCCACCAGGGGTTCAGGACAATTACTTTGCCGAAATATGATATTCAACACACAGGGAATGCATTCCTTTCAGTCAGCCAACATAGTCTAGCATTGTGAGAAGGAGTAAGAAATCACAACCACTGTGTAAAGCATCCCAAAGCATAGAACAGAGTCAGCATTTGTTATACATAAACAGAATTTTTGCTCTGATTTACAAACGTAATTGCACATTTTACAAAAAATGTTTTTTTAAAACATTAACACATTATATGTCTTTTAAAGTGGTTGTAAAGACATGAAATATGAACAAAGCATATCCCTCTATAGTGTGTACTTGTCTCAATACAGAGCACTAAGCAGGGGCGTAGCTACAGGGGTCGTTACTGCAACCCGGCCACGAGCTGAAGGAGGCCCATGCAGTTCCCCTGTACGCAGGCAGCATAGGCAGCTGGGTGGGTGATGGGTAGCAATACCAGCGCCTGGGTGGCTTTAGGACGGGGGTGGGTATCACAGCTCCATGCCCTTCGCGCACTGGCTGCTACTCAGTCTCATATCCCCTGTGTCCTCGGCCGGCCCCTCTCTCCTGCCACATACAACACCGCTCAATTCAATGTCCTCCCAACCAGAGTCCCACCCCCAACCCAGTAACCTCCATTGCCTCCTTTGTACAGAGCTCTTGGACAAAAGATCTTCTAGCACATAGGAGCAACCCTAATAAAGCCGGCTCCCCTTAGGACACCACAGGCTTGTCTTCCAGGCCCCCCCCTCCTCCCTCCCATCATACACAAATCTCCCTCTCTATGGAGCAGAGAATGCATCTTCCCATACTGATTGCTCTGTCTGTACTGCTGGAGGGAGCCCAAGCAACCATGGATAAGTGATTGGAGAGAGGGCGGCCAGCTGCAGAGCAGTATACTTTCTCACCGACAGCCAGGTGGACATGGGTGGCACAGCCAGACCATACTGGCTGGGATTTAGTACCCGCATTCCAACAACTCCACCCAGCAGCTTGGTCATGGTGAATGAGAAGACGCCATCTCCCCCATACACCATCCCATACCCCACTCCATCTTTGCTGGGGACAGGGACCCCACCTCGCCTGGGGAAAGGGACCCCATCCCCAGACCATGCTTGCTGCCATCAGCCACCTCAGGGTGCCAGGAGGGGGCAGTAAAATCAAAATCCCCAGCCATTCGGGGGAGTACCAGCAAGGACACTGGATGTGGGGGGGGGGGGGGGGGCAGTACAGCAATTCCAGTGTGAGGTGGCTGGAGGACAGAGGGGGGTCTAGCAGTACCAGTGTGGGGTGGCTGGAGGAGAGAGGGGGTCTAGCAGTACCAGTGCAAAGTGGCTAGAGGATTGGGGGGTGTTAAAATGCACTTTCGCCTGTGTACACAAAAGTCCTTGCACTGTGGGGGAATTCATACCTACATACAAAATGCCTGTCAACTGCCATGGTGTTTACAAATCCTAGTAATCTAATGTCCCTCTCAGTCACACAAAACTACATGAGACCCAAGCTTGCTTTATCTTAAAAAAAATAAATAAAAAAGTGCTTATGCAATTTACCAACTAAATGTATATATTTTTTTTTTTTTCCTAAAGAAAACAATGCATTTTATTGTTTAGGCCCCTTTCACATAGGCTCACACAGGCTGAGTTTATATCAGCAGGGGAACGGTAGGCTGATTCCCTGCTGATTTGAGCAGAGCAGGCGGATGACAGTTCTGTGAAACAAGTCCGTTTACACCCGCCAGTCCATAAAGGGTGAATGAAGGGTCCAATCAGATCCGTCGGAAAAACTGACAGGTGGACCAGATCGGACCATTCATGTGAAAGGGGCCTTAGAAGGCATTAACATTGATTGCTCACAAGTCTTACCTTTGTCACAGCAGCCACCTCTTTCCTTACGACCCACCGATCCTGAGTGAACTTCCACATCTACAAAATTATATAAAAATTAAAAATGTTTTCATTATACTTTCTGGATGTGCTACACATATGGTTGAGAATGTTTTTGACAAACCTAAGAAAAGTATAGTTCTTTCACCTGTCAGAAGCAACACTTCCAGTTTTACACTAGGCAAAGCATTTCACAATGCAATGTAGGTGCATCAGAGACCATCTGTGAACATACCACAATCAACTGTTCTTATGTTCAACGTTCCGAAAAGTCCATACTTACACATTGGACGCTTAAGGTTCCAGGAGCACTGCAGAGATACTTTGACATGTATAACAGCAATCTAACACTGAAAGATGTCTGCTAGGAACGCACAAGGTTAGATTTCTGAAATACTAATGTCAGGTACAAGGCATTACAGCTTGTAACACTGCAGGAGCACATTACTTAAAATGTAATGGTGCTCAAGAGGTTGGCTATGCTATTGGCATACCACAACCCAAGTTTGAGCTATCAGATTGTTTGGAGGTGCTATGTGTTTTCAGTCTTTAGTAAACCTCCTCTAACTTCTGAATAGACAGTGCTGAAGTTTCAGTGGCTAGGGGGAAAGAAACATGCTTGTCTAAGCCCATACCACACACATATCAACAGCACAAAATAAAGGCTGCACATGACAGAGCAGCAAGGAAAGCAGCCGTGCAACTGTCATCAGTTCCAAACCTGAACATATAAACAGCAATCTGGATACACAAGCTTTTGTCCTGTTCACACTGAAATTTGTACAGCATTGCACTGCTTCTAATGAACGCTTACAACATAATCTCTTCCCCGACATAGAACTTCTGCTGGAACACCACTATGTGGGCTTGATGATTCCTTTGGATACACCACATCACTGGACAGGAAAGGAAACCAAAGAAAACATTAAATCAGTAAACAAATCGTGGTACAGCTGATACAACAACAGTTCCACACACTAAAATTATACATTTCTTTTGTTTAATAGATCCAGACTAATCACTGTCACCATAAGGACAGAGGTGTCTAATACATGCACACTGATTGACACTAAGGCGTCAACTCCTCAAGGATGTGTAAGATGCAAGATTGCAGAACCTGAAAAAATAACTGGGTCTCAAAAGACAAATTAAAGCAGTATCGGATCTATGAATAGGTGGGGTTTTAATCACTAAACAGTTCATATTTGGCAGCGTTCTCTGTAAACATAAATTAAAAGGGAAATTTTAAGTTTACAGGCCACTGGAAAACTATTTTTGATTCATTGTTATTACATTATTTGCGATTATAGTCAGCTTTGGTATTATAACTATTTGTAGTAAGATGCTAACAGAGAATGCTATGAAAAGAGGCATAGTTTTCTCTGCGTGAACTGTGATGTCCTATATTTTTTTTTTTTTATGTACATCGTTTGCCTCACCATTCACTCCATTTATCAAAGACAGTTCAACACTTTTGCACTCATATCAGTTAATTCACAGTCTCAGACAGAACTCGCCAATTCTGAAACTGTTCTTCAGCAATTGTGGCATATTTTGTGAAAGTAAGCCTGACAACTGGCACATAAACTGGCAAACTGAGTATACAGAGTTTAATTCTGTGCTGAGAAAGGTAAGCCTGTTTTGACAGTTGTCAGCACTCACAGTAATCCACTTTCTGTTCAAAGACTACCATAAATTGTTCCATTCACTCTTTTTTTTGTTTCTTTTTATAAGTCCCTAAAAAGACATCCAGAAAAATTTTAGTTGCAGACAAGATTCCATTAAACAGAAAATAAATTACCTTTTAACAACCCAGTTCCCTTGGACCAACAACGCCACCTGCTGTATACATCGAAGAACTGTAATGGATTCTGTTCCTGCTGCCATTAAGCCCATGAGATTTGCAAAAGGTATCACCTTAACTGTATTGATGAAAAAAAAAGGAAAGTGGAACATGTTATACCACTCAAATACATCCATATCTGTTACGTGTATGTGACAGACAAAGCCTTTTGGCTTTACTAAATATTTTGTGCAAAGTCAAAGAGCAAAGTGCAGTAAGTGGTTTCAACTGGTCACGCACCTCTTTGCTCACAACAAAATATTACAAAATTAATTGATTGGTTGCTGTCATTACTTTGCTATTTGCACTATTTTATTGAAATTCAATGTGGGGAGAATTTACAAAAAACAGTAGAAACTGTGTACAGTAACCAATTGGCATCTAGCTTTAGTTTGTTCAGTTAAGCAGTGAAAATGAAAGCTAGAAGCTGGCTGGTTGTGTCATGTGCATCTGCTCCAGTCTTTGTAAATTCCCTTAAAACTGATATGAAAACTCGCAGTGTTTAATTTACATTGTCCCTTCTATTTCTATTAAAAAAAAACAGCATTTATCTTATAATGTGACAATACTCTTTTCTGCCATTTTACATTTAGCACTCTCTCTGAAATGTAAAATCACCACCCTGCATGTACCATTTTTCATCAGAATCTTGATCTGGTCAGCCAATGGCAGAGTCCTCAGCTGAGCCATAGACAAGACATTGCTAGGTGCAACAGGCTTCTCTCTGTAGGGAAAAAAATGACATGATCATTTACAGTTAGAATGTTGTGATTTACCTTTCATTACATTAAAAAATAATGCAATTACTGTTCTGTAACAAATATGATATGCAGGTTAAAATTAAATATTGAGAACGGACTCAAGGTAAAACTCCAGTCAAAACTTTTTTTTTCTTTAAGCGCTTCCTTCAAATGGATGTGCCCATATGTCCTTGCGTTTCAGGGGTTATAACGGGGCCATCGCTGCAGCTGCAGACATGACCAGGGTATTAATCATTTCCGCTAGCGAAGCTGAATAATGTAAAAGTAATCCAAGCAGCTAAATAGCTCTGGATCACTTTTACATGTGGCAGAAAGGGGTCCACCCCCTCCAGTCACCTTCACGGGCTCTCCTGTCCCACTGGGGAGTCAGGGACTGAAGCCAGCAGTTCCACCGGCTTACCATAGAGATGACAGAGGACCGGAACATACACAGCCATCCGTATAGTATAAGAAATTGGAAAGGATGAGTATTTTGTCCCTTCTGGTTTCGGCCTCATGTAAACAGGCCATTAGCAGCTTGTGAAAGCATCTGCTCACACTGATCTGTTTGATCTGATTCTTTTAAGGGCAGAGGAGATGTCTCAGTAAAGAGAATTTGTCACTGCCCATGGCTATCACAACCCTTGTTGTTTATCCCTTGTGAAAGCAATAAATATAATTAATTTTTTATTTTTACAGTCTCTTTAATTGTATATTTTTTTTTAAATTTTAAAAAAATTAAACCATCCCTGTCCCTCCCAATGGTGAACGCATATGTAGGTCACGCACATATACGTAAACGGTGTTCACACCACACGCGAGATATCACCACATGTTATAGCAAGAACAATAATTCTAGCAGACCTTCTGTGCAACTCTAAACTGGTAACCTGTAAAGGCTTTTAAAGCACCGCCTATGGAGATTTTTGTAAGTACAGTAGTTTGTCACCATTCCATGAACGTGCGCAATTTTAAAGTGTGACAGGTTAGGTATCTCTTTACTCGGCATAACATCATCCTTTATGTTTTACTAAACAAGTGGGTATTATATTGTGTTTTTTGTGCCTTAAAATTTCCTAAAGTGTACTTTTTCCAAGAAATTTGCATTTGAAAAATAAATAAATCGCTGCGCAAATACCCTGTGACATAAATTGCAACACCCACCAATTTATTCTCTAGGACCTCTGTTTAAATATATGTTTGGGTAGTAGTTTTCTAGCAAAAAAAAAAAAAGCTGATTTTGTGTGAGAAGTATCAGAATAGGCTTTGGAACCAAGTGATTACTAGAATTGAAGCCAGCCAGGTTTTCATTGCTGTCTTTGGCATATGGAGATTATATATATATACACATAATAAAAAAGGCACATAAAGCAATGCACTTCAATTATTTTTTGTTAGTTGAAATGACTGCAAAACAACGAATCTTGCAAAAAAAAAAAAATGCTTACGTTTCTTCTTCAACACTGGGAGGCATCAGCATTTGAAGGTATTCACTAGAGCAAAGGAAAAAAGAATCCATTGTTAGTTTCCCTTGCAGACACTGTATAACCATTTGTCTGAATGAGGAGATTGTAAAGGTGCTGTAACTAGACTAAACACCTTCATACTGCAATCATTCTGTTCTGGAGGAATCTGAACACGGAATCTTTTTTTTTTTTTTTTAATGCCTTTGAAAGATTTATATTGACCTCATTATATAAGGTGTATTATAGAAATATGTAGACTATTGGACCCAAGATGCCCCCCCTGAGATCTGAGAGCTTCTTCCTGGACAACTGCCTGTATTCATGTTGATAACACATGCTGCCTTCCGCAGTAAACACTGCAGCATTAAGCACAATTGCTGACATTCCTATAAACTAAAAGGCTCTGATAGTATTAGACCTGGTTTACACAAATGTGACTTATCATGCGATTTGACAGCATCAAATCGTATGGCAAATCGCACCCTATGATTGGCAACGGAACCGTTCTAAATCGGCAAAGTCGGAGTTGCAATGATTCTAACGGCCAATGTCAAAGTCTCACCGATTTGAAAAGCAGTTATTGAATAACTTTTGCCGATTTCTGGTGCGACTTGCATTGACATCTGTGCATGAAGTTGCAGGTGTCTTACTGACATATGACTTTGAAACTGCGCGATTTCAAGTAAAGTCGCACAAATTCAAAGTTGTATTCAGTGTGAACCAAGGCTTATGCACCACCAGGTAACATATTATTAAGGCAGCCAGAAAGACAGCAACTGTAAGGGCCTGTGTTGATGGGCTTTTGTTCGCTTCAAGCATGACTTGTATTCTCAAACCAAACCTGCTTGAAGCAGGTTAACTACAGGTAAGGGGGATGATAACTGCAAGTCAAATGCACCCATTGATAAATTCTGAGATCTTCAACTAATATATAACTCATGCGATCTACACAAGTCTTTAGGCTTCATGCGACATTTTCCAAATTAAAAGCAGCTGGCAACACACTTTTAGTGGTACTGTCCTTTAAACTGGCCTGTGCCAGATTAAAAAAAATCTGTCAGCTTTTTTGGTTGCTTTAAAGTAACACAAAACCCCTTTTTTTAAATCAATCGTTCTAAAAGAAAAAAAAAAAAAGAAAAAAAAGAAAGGGTTTTTTGTTTTTACTAGCCCTTTCATTTCAATGGGTGCCTTAAGCCAAGTAAAACTAAGTAATTGTACAAAATGCCTCTTATTTTCATTCCAACATCCATTTTATACTGTTGCTATTTTTTTTTTTTTTAAGTACATTCCTGTGAGTGTCAATATTCTCATTTCCTAAATAATAATGAGTCTGGATCTGCAAAGTTTCAAGCCAGTGTGTTCTAGTGTAGTACTCATTTTGATCCCTGGATACTAGTCCTAAAAGAAGTGCAACATAAGCAGAAGGCTGCACAGATTAGCGTGACAAGGAAGCCTGATAATTGTGTCCATATTTGAGTAAAGGTTCATGCAGACAGGCATCAATGTCTTATAGCCTTTAAATTGCCATCTATAGAGTTCCACTGAAGTGAGCTGGAATCAGCTGACCTGAGTTTGCAGTGCATTAAAAAGCACAATAAAATGCAGTAAACCAAAAGCCTTGTACACAAAGCTGAGCTTCAAGCTCAAGAGAAGCAGTCAATGCATCAATGCAAACCCATTAAACATTTTAACCTGCTAACAGGTCCTCTTTAAAACTAGGTTTTGCATTGAGCAGATGACATCTCTCTAGTTTGCCAAACACAATGTATACAGCTCTGTATTGTATATGAGTAAAATAAATATTTACCTAGGGGATTTTATCAGCTCAGTGTTTTCAGTCATGCCTGGATTCTGACAAAGCAAGTACTGTCTTTCATGTTCAGAACGACTGTCCTTTAAAAAAATATAAGAACACAAACTGTAAGAATGTAAGATGTAAGAAGCATCTACTATACATTTAGAATTCACAAAGGACTCCCAGACTGTGGCAAATATTGTTGATTGTACAGTGGGTATAGAAAAGAATCATCCCCCTTATAAAATAATCGCATTTTGTTGCTTTGCAGCCTGAAATGAAGACACACACAGTTTTTGTTTTATCCAGTTGTATTTACTAAGTACAACTTATAATACCCAAGTGAAAGCTAACACCAACATGTCAGAAAAAATAAAACAAAGTTCAAAAACAGAATTACTGAGTTGGAAAAGGATTACCCCCCTCCTGAAAATGACAATCAGTTGTAGCTAATTATCTTATCAATGGCACACAAAGCTATTTACATTCAACTGTGATCAGCTGTGGTCATTTTGATTAGCTCAGCATGAAAAGCTTTCCTGGAGCATTTCAGTCCACGTTAGTGCAACTGAAGCAATCAATCCACTATGGGTGGCAAGGCACTGTCAAAAGATCTCTGGGATAAAGTTGTAGACAGGCACAAGTCAGGAGATGGATACCAAAAAATATCGAAGGCTTTATCAATGCCTAGAAGCACAGTGAAGTCTATTATTAAGTGGAAAGTATTTGGTACAACAGACCCTCCCTGGATCAGGACGCCGCTCCAAACTGGATGAAAGAGCCAGGAGATAACTGGTCAGAGAGGCTACTAAGAGGCCTACAGCAATTCTGAAGCAGTTGCAGGAATTTATGACAGAGTGGTCATTGTGTGCATGTGACAACAATATCACAAATTCTCCACAAATGTGGCTTGCAAGAAAAAAGCCACTACTCAAGAAGGTCCACATGCAGTCAAGACTGAGCTTTGCTAAAATGCACCTTGCAGATTTTAAAACTGAATGATCTGACCTCAACACTAAACAATATCCAATGCAGTTCACCATCCAAATAACACCATTTCTCCAGGAAAGCATGGAGTTGGGAATATCCTGTTATGGGGGTGTTTCTATGCAGCAGGGTCTGGAGCACTTGTCAGGATAGAAACAAAAATAGATGGGGCAAAATACCATCGAAATCTTGAGAACAATTTGCTGCCCTCTGCCTGAAAGTTGTCAATGGGTAGAAGGTTTACCTTCTAACATGGCAATAACACAAAGCGAAAATGACCACACATTGGTTAAAGGAGAAGGCGAATGTCCATGCATGGCTTAGTCAGAGCCCAGACTTAAACCCCACTGAAAATCTGTGGAATATCTTGAAGACTGCAGTCCACAGTCACCATCAAATTTAACTGAACTTGAGCAGTTCTGCAAAGAGTGGGCAAACATTGCAAAGTCTTGGTGTGTAGTTAGTAGAGACATATCCCAACAGACTAAAGGCTGTAATAGAAGCAAAAGGTGGTTCAACAAAATACTGACAAGGAGGTAATCCTTTTTAAAACGCCGTGAGTCTTTTTAAATTGTATTTTATTTATTTATTTTTTTTACATGTTGGTGTTATATCTTTCACTTGGATGTTATAAGTTGCACTGAGTAAATAAAGCTGGATAAAACAAACTGTGTCCATCTTCATTTCAGGCTGCAAAGCAACGAAATGTGATTATTTTAAAAAGGGGCGATTCTTTTATCAAAAATGGATATCCCTACATTCTACATCACAGATTCTTAATAAGGGAGTTATATAGCCCGCATGCTGGCGGTGAAGAATCCCTATATTTTATTGGCAGGGCCCTGCCACTTCAACTATAGATGGCGGATGCTATATGGTGATATTACTATGGTCACAAAGTTCATTCTATTCCATCACTCTGGATATGACTGTCTTTACTTAAGATCCTACCACTCATTTTGCTCTATGGTGCCTATTGTGGATTATTACTTAATTCTGTGTGTCACACAGTCAGTAGAATTGCAAATATACTGTTTTCAGTCTCTCTTTGACAATTTTCCTGAACTGTATGTTTAGGTTTAGTATTGCGTTCCTGAATTCATCCATTATTGGTACTAATGTACTTGTCATATACAGCATTGCATTTCTGATGTTTTGCCTTATGGTACAATTTTTTGAACACATCCCCTACATGGTGGTGTAACCTGTGTGTCAGTGCTGCTCATGTACTAGACCTAGTGTCATTACATTTACAGCACTTAATATTCATGACCGGTCATGACGTCTGTTTTTAACCTTCTGGTTTTAGGTCATACCTTGTTGTATTGTCTCATCTAGTGGTGATGGCTAACTGAGGTATTTACCTAAATGTCTACATATGCGATTTTTGTAATGAAGCATAATTTTTGAGGAATTTTTGAGTATAGCTTTCTGTTCATAATGTAACTGCTTTTCTGTGAATCTCTTTTCACCCCCCTTTTTTTTGATGTTTGGTCTTTGGTTACTTGGCAGATAATATACATTCAGCGATACGTTGAATTTATGGTGCCTCTTGCCCCTTCTTTTTTTTTTTTTTTTTTTATTAGTGTTGATTCTTTTTTATACCCACTTTATTCTTTACTAAATTTTATTAGCAACATCTGCCTTTAGTTATACTTTAAAGCTAAACTCCAGGTACATACCAAACACAGCCCAAAACATACCCTATAAAAATAGCCCAGCAGGAATTTGTAATTTACCTTTTTTCCTGCACAGCAAAATTCCCTTTCTTTAAGTCTGGGATGTCATCAAAGGCCTCCACAAATCCTATGCAGCAGAAGCAGTCAGGTGAAGGGGTCTGCGGGGCACAATGTAGGCTGTTTTTTTTGGGAGTGGAGGAGGTGCTGTGGGCAGTAAGGAGAAAAGAAATCTCCTGTCCTCACCCACAGCATCCCTCATCCATGTGCTGCTATTTGTACACAAAAAAAGAGACCCCACTTCACTTTGGGGAATTTAACACTGACAGTGAAGATCATAATTGTCATTCCTCTAATATTGGTGTTTATGGCATATAGGATCCTAAAGATAAAGGAAACAGACATTTCTGAGACGCTATGTAGGAAACCCATAGCTGTAACGTACTAACTGTAAATGATAGATATACAGCATGATTGTTTACATATGCTGAAACCCAAGACTAGCCTCTATCCTATGCTGGGGCAGCCCCCAATTTATTCATGGCTATATATGCTCAAACGATTGAAGTTCTGTAGAATTAGGATCCACACATCACAGAGGGGCCTTAGGAGGCAGTGTGACTTCCACATCTTTGGAAATGTGTGAAACTAATGTATTTTCTTTTGCTGGGTAGCTGGTAAGTGCGCTGGGAAATTTTTGTATTGTGTTTGTTTTGTGAAAAGCCCTTCATATACACCAGTGGTCGGCAAGCCGCGGCTCGCGAGCCACATGCGGCTCTTTGCTCACTTTAATGCGGCACTTCTGTGTGCCAGGCGCCCGCTCCCCTCCCTCCTCTCGGGCGGCCGCCCCAAAAGTCAGGACTCTGCAGCTAGCCCAGCAATGGGCAAACTACGGCCCGCATGCGGCCCGGCGGACCTTTTAATCCGGCCCGCGGAGTGTGGCAAACATTGGCTGTCAGGATGTAGGCGGGGCAGCGTGACGAACTCCTCTCACAGTCCGCCCTGAAGACCGGAACGGCGCGGGAACACGGCGAGAGGAACGCACGGAGCAAAGGTAAGTGAATTGACACAATATGGGGGATGAATTACTATGGGGGATGAATTACTATATGGGGGATGAATTACTATATGGGGGATGAATTACTATATGGGGGATGAATTACTATATGGGGGATTTATTTTCAGTTTTAAAAATGTGGCTCTCAAAATAAATTTCAATCGTGGTTTTGGCGAGATTTGGCTCAGTTGAAAAAAAGGTTGCCCACCACTGATTTACACCATTACTTAAAAAAGCAACAGTAGCTACAAATTGATTGCAGAAGTTACCATTCTTGTTTAGTTTGCTGCAGGGGCATACCAGAGGTGTTTTTTTTTTATTTTTTAAAGCTGCACTGGCTTTGAGCCTTTAACTCCATTCCGCCACCTCCTCCCAGCCCTTTCACAGGCTCTAAATGATGGGAGGCGGGCATTCCAATCATGTAACCATTGTGATTGGCAGACACATAAGCAGAAAGATATGCATATATGCAACCCCTCTGTGTTAAAGCTCACCCGCCAAGAGGCCACATACCACATATATGTGTACGGCTGGCAGAAAGTGGTTAAAGAGGAATGGGCTACATCCAGGCATACCTGCCCTTAAAATTATTCATTGCTATATATGCTCCAAGATGGAGGCTCTCCTATGTACCACATTTCACACAAGGGCCCTGGTGAAGAGGTGTGGCTTCCACACATTTCCAAATTCATGCAATGAGATCCTCTGTTTTTCACATAAGTTGTTAATCAGTGTAACTTGATTTTTTTCTTGGCTATGTTATGAATGAGACTTTTGAGGAATTTTAGAGTGGGGGTTTTTTGATTGCTTTAACTGCTTGCAGCCCAGCCACTGTAGATATACGGCAGCAGGGCGGCACTCGCAAGCAAAACCACGTTTTAAAACGTGTGTTTTGTAAACAAATAGGGGGCGCGCGCGAGGCCCGCCGCCGCCCTGTCCCGCCGATCACCGCCGCAGATGTGAGTCACCGGGTCACAGCCGGTCCTTAGCGGCTATGTCCCGGCGATCAAGGGCAAACAGTGACAGACAGCACAGCTGCAGTAGCTGTGCTGTCTGTCACTTCCCTGTCAGCTCAAGGATGAGCTGATTGAGAAAGAACAGTTTCTCTCTTGATCAGCCCTGTCCCGCCCAGTACACACCCCTGCCCCCTAGAAAAACACTCCCCTCACTCCTATAACCCTTCCCTGCAAAATAAAGTTAACCCCTTCCTCCCCATTGCCATTAGTATAGTGTCAGTTTTTTTTCTTTTGCACTGATCACTGTATTAGTGTTTTTGGGGATGTTCGTGACCTCAAGTCAGTACCCCCCAATGTCAGAATGTCCGCCGCAGTCCCGCCATAAGTCGCTGGTTGCTGCCACAAGTCCCTGATCGCCGCCATAATTTGCTGATCGCCGCCATTAGTATAAAAAAAACCCCTAAAAATCCCAGTATCTTTCCCGCCATTTGTAAACGCTATAACTTTCACGTAAACCAATTAATTTACACGTATTGGGTTTTTTTTTTTTAGCAAAGACATGTCGCAGAATGCATTTTGGCAGAAATTTGATTTTTGCATTTTTTTTTTACTGGACATGTTTTATAGCAAAAAGTCCAAAATATTGTTTTTTTTCCTCAAAATTGTCAGCCTTTTTTTTATAGCGCAAAAAATAAAAACCGCACAGGCGATCAAATACCACCGAAAGAAAGCTCAATTTGTGGAGAAAAAAAGGATGTAAATTTCATTTATGTACCATATTGCATGACCGCGCAATTGTCCGTTAAACTAGCGCAGCGCTGTATAGCAGAAAAATGGCGTAAATTGCAGTATTTATACCATAGTTTGTAGATGCTATAACTTCCACACAAAGCAATCAATATACACTTATTGGGATTTTTTTTACCGAAAACATGTAGCAGAATACATTTTGGCCTAAATGTATAACCAACTTTGAGTTTACTATATATTTTTTATAGCTGAAAGTAAAAAATATTGTTTTTCTTCAAAATTTTTGGCATTTTTTGTTTATAGCAAGAAAAATAAAAAGTGCACAGGTGATCAAATTACACCGAAAGAAAGCTCTATTTGTGTGAAAAAAAGGACGTAAATTTCGTTTGGATGCAGCATTGCATGACCGTGCAATTATCAGTTGAATTAGTGCAGCGCCGAGTAGCAAAAAGAGGCCCGGTCATTAAGGGGGGTAAATCCTCTGGAGCTCAAGTGGTTAATCCCTTCTCACTGTAACTTATACTGTTATACAGTCCTGTTGCGTCCAAAGCCCTGCTCCCTAGAAGCCTTGGTTTCCATACAATACACTTATGACAGACACAGCTGTATGCAGTTTGGAATAAATGGCCCTATAATAAATTTGGTTATATTTGCACTATACACTAGAGCAGGGATGTCCAACTCTTTGACTTTCCTGGGCCACATTGAAAGAAGAGGTATTGTCTTGGGCCACACATAAAATACACCAACAATCAGGATAGTTGATGAGCAGAAAAAGTTGGGCAGATCAGAAGTTAACGCTCACTGATATAGCTAATCTAACAGTAATAAAACTACTTTTTTTTTTTGGTAATATTTTTTTTTTTATATAAAAGTGTAAGAGGGCAATATAAAACTAGTGTGGTATTTAAAAGTTCACCTTTTTAGCAGGTAAAAAAAAAGTGCATTTATTAATTTTTTTTATTTCTGGAGTCTCTAAAGCATTGCACCAGCGATCAGTAGATCACTGGTGCCATGCAGGTCTCCTGCAGACCTGTCAGTATATCTGTTTGCCTGTACAGGAAAGCAGATATACTGACAGGAAGACTCAATGAACTACCACGGTGTGCACTGAGAACTACAAGCTGAGAGACGGAAAGGCTGGCGGGACTTGTAGTTCATTCATTCACAGAACACCATGAATGAATGATGTGGCTGGGTGGGCAAAGCCCCACACAGCTGTGTTTTTTAAAAACTGTGACAGCTAGTTTTTGATAAACACAGACATCAATATCTGGCTCGATAGATGTAGTAGCAATTCTTAATTCTCATCAGAGATTTTGGATATCAAGGCTTTGGATATCTTTTTATATCCTTTTCCATATTTATAAAAAAGTTAGATTACCTTGTTACACAGGTCTTTTGACAGTTCTTTTCCCATAGTTCAGTATCTAGCCTGCTCAGTACATCCAAACGGGAGATAAACTCACTGACTATTTATACACAGACACTAACTGTAATTTAAAAAGCCACAGATGTGGGAAATTAACCTTTAATTGCCATTCTGTCACCATGTGTGTGTCTGTACCAAGGCCAAACATTCGAGGGTATGTAAACGTTTGATCAGGGACATTTGGCAAATTTGTTATCATTATGATTTGAAAAGGAGCCAAACAACTATGATAATAAATGGCTTCATACAATCACCATCCTTAAATAAAAAGACATTTTGGCATGATCAGTTTTATTTTAAATATAAATGCCAAAACTTCACAATTTCTGCCAAGGTATGCAAACTTTTTAGCACAACTGTAGGTGAAGGAATGAACCCTGTGAACACGTTGTTTTAGGAAGACTTTACTGTGCTATGCATGGTTTAGAATAGGGGCTTTTTAATTTGTTTAGTTCTTTTTCATCATAACCTATACTGTCTCATGGTAATGAAATTTGCCCTGTTGGGGAGAATGAAAGACTGCCCAGCCACAGCTCTTTATACATATACTGTACAGACTTGAAAAAAAGAGAGGAAGGCGCCTCTACGTGCAGTATTGACAATTTATTCAGTAAACAATGGAAAATTTGCACTTACAAGATAAACGGTTAAAAAGGCTCATCGTGTGGTAATTAGATCCAGGCGGGACACCCAGCGTTCCAGCAGCAAACTATGCCTATAGGATCAGAAAGTAGAGACCAGGATGTGCCTGTGCATCAAAAATGAAGCTTGGAGAGCAGAGTCAGATGTAGCAGGTGAAGGGGGCGGTAATGCATTTCGGAGCATGCTCAATAGGCTCCTTCTCCTGAAGAAGGAACCTATTGAGCAAGCTCCAAAATGCATTACCGCCCCCTTCACCTGCTACATCTGACTCTGCTCTCCAAGCTTCATTTTTGATGCACAGGCACATCCTGGTCTCTACTTTCTGATCCTATAGGCATAGTTTGCTGCTGGACGGCTGGATGTCCCACCTGGATCTAATTACCACACGATGAGCCTTTTTAACCTTTTATCTTGTAAGTGCAAATTTTCCATTGTTTACTGAATAAATTGTCAATACTGCACTTAGAGGCGCCTTCCTCTCTTTTTCTTTTTACTGCATTAGAGCCTTGCTTCCACTCTAAGAAGAGCTGCCTAAGTGTTACTGCTCCCATCCATTCATCCCGGATTTCCATCTGGCACCTTTATCTTACAGCTACAGAGGTTGGGCTCCAACAAGCGCGCCCTATACAATATACATTTACCGTACAGACTTGACCTACCTTAACCCCGCAGTAATGCAGATGCACCCAGGACTCTTCAGCCTGCTTTTTCTGCAAGAACTCATAGGACTGTACCCTCCTCTGTTTTGCCTGCTCACTTTCCGGACGCGAAAACCGCACCTAAGTGTTAGAATACATTACATTTTTTACAAGCTAAATTAGACCTATGTTGCAAAACAAGACTCAAAAGTTCAATACACCAAAAATAAGATTTTTGTATGTACTGTAAATTCTTTTAACTGTAAGACCATTGAGTGACACAGCAATTCAGAAATAGTCAGTTATACTCCTGCCCACTGGAGGTTGGAACACTGGCAAACAGAAAAAGTTGTAAACCAGCCTTGTGTAACCCTTCCTCTACCCAGCATGCCTAAGGGTTGAGACCCGAGTTTGTTAATGGACTTTAAGAAAAAAATTTCACATTAAATACAAAAATCTTATTTTCGCCATCGTCCACTGAATTCAGAAAAAGTCAGAATGTCCGACAGCAGTCAAAGCGAGGTGTGGGCAACAGCCATTGACAAGCTCAAGGAAATCTGGAAATCATCCGTGTTACAGAAGTATCTAAGATCATTGTGGTATCAAATCTAGATGAAGGTGAAGCCCTTGCAAGTGGGAACTGTCATGACCAAAAGAGAAGGTCAGAGGATCAACCAACCTGGTGCCTGAGACAGGACAAAGAATCACGGCAAGGGGAGCTTTTCCATCAAGCACCAAAAAGGGCCCTCACCTACAAGAAGCTGAAGGACCAATCAACAATCCACTAAAAACAAGAGGAAAAAAAACTAACCAAATGGGAGGAAACTAGAGCAAACAATGAAATATGGTTAACAGTAAAATGTACTGTGCCAAACTCCATGAAAATGTTTAACAAACAATAGAAGCTCCATCCTGATATTCCAAATCCTTGGAATTCAGGAAAAGAGGTATCCCTGAGGAAAATGAACGTCTGTTTAGACAACCAATCACACAATAACAGTTATGAGATCCTTCACAACATAATATCTCAAAGGATAGAAAAAGTGATCCCTAAGACTGGGCGGAAAAAAAAAAGGGTATGAACTCTGAGGTCCTACTGAAGGAGGAAGGTAGGGTGAGTGGCCACACCGACACAAAGAGTAAACAGGGATGAGGTATACTGAACCCTAGACTGGTACACAAGAACACCAGAATCTCAATGTTGAGCAAGACTCCTTACAACGAAACACCCGGAAGTGTTCCTAAGTTTGACTAACACTGCAAACCTGTTTAAAGCTCACATTTTTAGGAAACTATAATAAATGCACATTTTTTGCAGATAAAATAAAAGTGTTTTTTTTTTTTAAATTCGGAGCCTGTACAGCACAGCACCCGAGATCAGCAGTTCCGACACGGGCAGGCAGTTACAACAAGGACAGGAAGAATCAATGAACTACTAGAATGACTAGAACAAGATTGATGCAATTCCTAGGGGCGTCGCCACTGCACAGACATCCATCCCACTTAGCATACCTTATACTAAACCTCCCTCAACACTTTCCTCTTTTGACCTCGCCACTACCGAAGAGGTCACTAAGGTTTTCTCAGAAGCCCGTCTCACTACCTGCTCCCTGGATCCTGTCCCCTCACAACTACTACGGTCACCCTCTTCTTCCATCCTATGGTCCCTCACTCACATCTTCAAGCTTTCCCTCTCTACTGGTGGCTTCCCCTCCCCTCTAAAGCATGCACACATCACTCCCATACTTAAAAAGCCCTCCCTGGACCCCACCGACCTGAACAACTTAAGACCCATCTCCCTGCTGCCATTTACCTCTAAACTCCTAGAACGCTTAGTCTACAATCGCCTGAGCTCCCACCTCACCGACATCAAAACCTTCTTGACCCTTTACAGTCTGGCTTTCGCTCTCTACACTCCACTGAAACTGCCCTACGAAAACTCACAAATGATCTACTAACTGTTAAAACCAATGGCCACTACTCCGTACTCTTACTACTTGACTTCTCTGCGGCTTTTGATACGGTTGACCATTCCCTTCTCCTCAAAAAACTCCACTCTCTTGGCCTCAGAGACTCTGCTCTCTCCCGGTTCTCCTCCTACCCATCGCAGTGCTCCTTCAGTGTTACCTATAACGCTGCCTCCTCTTCTTCACTCCCTCTTTCTGTAGGGGTCCCTCAAGGTTCTGTCCTTGGACCCCTTCTCTTCTCCATCTACACGGCTTTAAGTACCATCTCTATGCTGATGACACACAAATCTATCTTTCTAACCCTCACCTCACCCCTTCAGTCTCCACTCGCATTACTAACCTACTAAGTGACATATTGGCATGGATGTCACTCCACTTCCTCAAACTCAATCTTTCCAAAACTAAGCTCTTCGTATTCCCTACAGCCCGTGCCCCCTCCCCTGACTTCTCCATCAAGATCAATAACACAATCATCAGTCCCTCCCCTCATGCCAGGGTACTAGGTGTAACCCTAGACTTCCATCTATCCTTTCAGCCCCAAATCCAATCACTGTCCAAATCTTGTAGACTTCACCTCCGCAACATCTCCAAGATACGCCCGTTCCTAACTTCGGAAACCACTAAGCAACTTATTCACTCCCTTGTTATCTCACACCTTAACTATTGTAACCTTCTCCTCATTGGCTTACCTCATCGCAGGCTATCCCCTTTTCAGTCTATCATGAATGCTGCTGCCAGACTCATCCACCTTACTAACCGTTCTGTATCTGCCATCCCTCTCTGTCAATCCCTCCACTGGCTTCCCGTTGCCCAACGGATAAAATTCAAAACACTAACAACGTATAAAGCAATTTATAACTCTCCGCTCCTCGCAAGACCTCCTACTCTCTAGTGCCCTTGTCTCCTCCTCCCATGCTCATCTCAAGGACTTCTCCAAAGCTTCCCCCATCCTCTGGAACTCTCTACCCCAATTTATCAGACTATCCCCTACTCTGCTCACTTTTAGGCGATCTCTGAAAACCTGTCTCTTCAGGGAAGCCTATCCTGCCCTCAGCTAATACTGGAATCTTCTACACTTCCAACCAGCCCATCCCCCACAGTTACTACCTTTTGTACCACTAGCCCCACCCTCCTAGAATGTGGGCTCCAAGGAGCAGGACCCTCAAATCCCTCTTGTATTGAACTATATTGTTACTGTATTGTCTCCGGTTATATTGTAAAGCGCTGAGCAAACTGTTGGCGTTATATAAATCCTGTATTATAATAATAATAGAATGCTCACCAGCGTCCTGGTAGTTCATTGAGAACTACAAGCTGACAGCCACAACGGCTGATGGTAGATGTAGCTCTCTCATTCACAAAACTCTGTAAATAAATGTTGGACTGAGTGGGTGGAACCTTGCACTGCTGTGTTTTTAATTTTGGCAGCATGTCCCTCCTGTAGACAGGAGAATATCTGACAGATACAGAAGGCCCACAGGGATGTGGACTTGCTTAGTGATGATCGGATCTGAAAATCTTAGCTCATAAGGGAGCACAGCTAGACATATTAGAAGCCATATCTAGACAAGGTTTTCAAATGATGGGACCCACAGGACTCAGACAACAAGAGTCCAAGAAACTCCTGAGTGTTCTACAATGGGGATATCAAGAATACGCATTAGGGTAGACATAAGGGCTAGTGCTGTGAGAAGGACCAGTGCTGCTGAATGACACTAAAGGGTCAGGTCCTTAACTAGGGAAGGGAACAGCAGGAATTGGTCCTTGTTGGCCAAGAGTGAAGATGGACAGCTGATTGAAAAACCTGACTCAAAGATTTAGCTGAAGGCTACAGGGAGTAACATGAACACTCAAATTACTGGGGAAGGCAGAATACCAAAAGGACCCAGCTAGATGAACAAAACCACATGTAAAGTGAAGGCGCACCTTCATGAAGAAGGGTGGTGAGAAGCTAGATGACCCCTGCAGCTTGAGTGGGAGGTGGGCTCTGAATACCTACATGCTCCTAGTGCCATAGTAGATGAAGGATGGGGCTCCTCTTCTCCTTCCAAAAATATCCTGGGTTAAGATAGGAGCATGCCAGTGGCATTGCTAATAACGGTTATCAACAGCAGGCCAAAAGAGACAACATCCCTTGAAGGGTAACCGAGTTAGATGTTCCTTGGCTGTATCATTGGCATGCCAGGCTTGAAGCCAAAGAGCCCTACATACAGGAACCAACATTAGTTCCATGTGACACACAAGTTTAGTTGCTAAAAACAAGCTATCGCAAGAAAACTGCAAGGCTGCAGGCTTTTGCTTGGATTGCTCTATAAAACAAGGGCCTATCCCAGCGTTGAAGGAATTATCTCTAATGGATTTTAGCCATTCTGACACAGTTCAACATCTTAAAGTCACTGCCAAAGAAAGAGTCTTTTTAAGAGGGGAGTTTAACTGTCAGATAAATCCTGGATGGTGAGAACACAACCCGTTTAAGTAGTATGGCTGCTATTGTGGATCAATGGAGCATCTATGGTGGGAAGAGGCCATCAAGAAACATATTCTCTGTCAAAAGGGAAAACCTTTGACACCTTCTCTGTAGGGGCCTAGGATCCTTGTAAAATCAGGTTGCTGAAAAACATTCTCTCCAAAAGTATACTGGTGGGAGTCTGCATCAGTGGGTCACGGGCATAGAATAAATTGAAGGCCCAGAAAGTCTGCCACAGATCACACCTGAGCATGTTTAGAGCCTCTGCAAGCAGACTGCTCCAGTTGAGGATGACCTTATAATAATTTAAGCTCAGATTTTTAGCGTACAGGCATTGGCTTCTTCTAGGGATACCAGGTAAAGGCACCTTGAACAACTAGGGGCATTTGGACCGATGTTAAATGCAGCAATGGGATAGTCTTCTGTGTAAACTTGAGAAGATATACGTTATGCCATGTAGTGTAAAGCAACAAGATACAAGGTGAAGCAAAGCCCCTAGTACTCATAAATCTAGGCAGCTGGTAATAGGGGCTCAGATTGTAGAGTACAAGCATCAGCTCCTTCTAGGGATAATAGATAAAAGGCGCCCAGAACAACAAGGGGCCGAAATCAACTGCAGCAACGAGATCGTCTTCTGTGTAACTTTGAAAAAATATGTTGCGCCACATAGTGTTAAGCAGTTAGGTCCAATGTGAGGAAAGGCCTCTAGTACTCATAAACCCAATCAGCTGGTGCTGGGTTTCTGTCAGCCAGAGTGGACAGAGTCATGCTAGGTGGGCAACGGAATTAGACCAGATACTGAATGATTGCAATTGTGCTTCAGTAACCAGAGTAGCAGCAGGATGGTGCTTCTATAGGCTGAACAGCAGGAAAAGAGCAATGGGCGTGAACATGGTGCACTCCACACCTACCTGACATTACTGATTGGTCCATCGGCTTTTACCCTAATCACAGTAAAACCGGTGGTGTCTAACTGGCGCCTCTCAGCAAATCTTCAGAGACAGGATCTAACCAGAGACTGTGCCATGGCTCTGGACCCAGAAAGCACTCTGCAGCTAACCAACACACTCAAGTCTGCAGAGTCTAATGTCCGATGGTCACATTCCAGGCTAGCCTCGCAATTGTCCTTTACAGGGAGGTCCAGGTATGGCATTCAAAGTTTTTGCTGAGAATACACCAATCAGGATATCTGCTATATAAATATCAACAAAGGCAGAGATGTCAGAACCTTGTTGAAGTTACTGAGTAAAACACATTATCAATGTAACAAAAATCTAGATTAAAGTCACATTAAAAAAATAAACAAACCACAATGTATAAAGCTAGCAAAAAAGAATGACTTTTTTTTTTAAGCAGAGCTAAAGAAAAGTTTTCAAACCTCCTAGGACATTAGCAAAATGCTAAACCATGCTGCTTTTTATGTTCTCCAGTGTTCCAGCTTTCTTTACACCAAGTAAAACCATGACTGTCTGATTTTCTGTGTCCCTCAATGGGCAATAGAGAAAGTGATCGTTATTGAAGTGGATTGGCGGTCATAGTCAGTCCCCGGCTTATGTCAAATGCTTTAGGTTCCTGTGTTGAAGGTTATTGGCTTGTGTTGATGGCATCAGTTTAACATCAGTTTGAGATCATTTAGAATACAGAACAGTTCATATGGCCTGCAGCTGACCTTCTAACCTGCTTCAAATTATTTTACATATCCATAAACTTATATGGGATAGAAAACCCTGTCCGATGCCAACAAAAGTCAGCCAAAACAGACCAGCAACGGTGAGATCACTCTGATGTAATTCTGACCGAATCAATAAAAAAAACTGAAATATCAATGTTGTATGGACTGACACTTTAAGGGTCCAATCTACAATTGTGTATACCAGTGATGGCGAACCTTTTTGAGCCCGAGTGCCCAAACTGCAACCCAAAACCAACTTATTTCTTTCAAAGTGCCAACACTGCAATGAAACCTGAATATCGAGCTTTTGGTTTAGAAAAAACAACTCGTACAGTAGTGCAAACTAATTAACAGTACAGGGATGACCAGAGACTGCGGACACAGTACAGGGATGACCAGAGACTGCGGACACAGTACAGGGATGACCAGAGACTGCGGACACAGTACAGGGATGACCAGAACTGCGGACAGTACAGGGATGACCAGAGACTGCGGACACAGTACAGGGATGACCAGAGACTGCGGACACAGTACAGGGATGACCAGAGACTGCGGACACAGTACAGGGATGACCAGAGACTGCGGACACAGTACAGGGATGACCAGAGACTGCGGACACAGTACAGGGATGACCAGAGACTGCGGACACAGTACAGGGATGACCAGAGACTGCGGACACAGTACAGGGATGACCAGAGACTGCGGACACAGTACAGGGATGACCAGAGACTGCGGACACAGTACAGGAGATGACCAGAGACTGCGGACACAGTACAGGGATGACCAGAGACTGCGGACACAGTACAGGGATGACCAGAGACTGCGGACACAGTACAGGGATGACCAGAGACTGCGGACACAGTACAGGAGATGACCAGAGACTGCGGACACAGTACAGGAGATGACCAGAGACTGCGGACACAGTACAGGAGATGACCAGAGACTGCGGACACAGTACAGGGATGACCAGAGACTGCGGACACAGTACAGGGATGACCAGAGACTGCGGACACAGTACAGGGATGACCAGAGACTGCGGACACAGTACAGGGATGACCAGAGACTGCGGACACAGTACAGGGATGACCAGAGACTGCGGACACAGTACAGGGATGACCAGAGACTGCGGACACAGTACAGGAGATGACCAGAGACTGGGGACACAGTACAGGAGATGACCAGAGACTGCGGACACAGCACAGGAGATGACCAGAGACTGCGGACACAGCACAGGAGATGACCAGAGACTGGGGACACAGCACAGGAGATGACCAGAGACTGGGGACACAGCACAGGAGATGACCAGAGACTGGGGACACAGCACAGGGATGACCAGAGACTGGGGACACAGCACAGGAGATGACCAGAGACTGGGGACACAGCACAGGAGATGACCAGAGACTGGGGACACAGCACAGGGATGACCAGAGACTGGGGACACAGCACAGGGATGACCAGAGACTGGGGACACAGCACAGGGATGACCAGAGACTGGGGACACAGCACAGGGATGACCAGAGACTGGGGACACAGCACAGGGATGACCAGAGACTGGGGACACAGCACAGGGATGACCAGAGACTGGGGACACAGCACAGGGATGACCAGAGACTGGGGACACAGCACAGGGATGACCAGAGACTGGGGACACAGCACAGGGATGACCAGAGACTGGGGACACAGCACAGGGATGACCAGAGACTGGGGACACAGCACAGGGATGACCAGAGACTGGGAACACAGTACAGGGGATGACCAGAGACTGGGGACACAGCACAGGGATGACCAGAGACTGGGGACACAGCACAGGGATGACCAGAGACTGGGGACACAGTACAGGAGATGACCAGAGACTGCGGACACAGTACAGGGGATGACCAGAGACTGGGGACACAGCACAGGGATGACCAGAGACTGGGGACACAGCACAGGGATGACCAGAGACTGCGGACAGCACAGGGATGACTGCTGACCTTTGGGGAGGGAGGGGGATCGGGTACCTGAATTTGACAGGTACCCGCTCTTACTTCCGCAGAGTTTTTTTTTTTTTTATCTTACCTGTTCCTCGATCCAGCCGCGCGGTGTCTTCCCGGCTTCTGTAGTGTGGGCGCTCGTCGGACAGCCGGATGCCCAGTGCGCATGCGCGAGAAGCGCTGCGCTTTGTGATTGGTCCGGCGGCTTCTGGGATCTGTCATGTGTCCCAGGTACCGCCTTACCATTCACAAGGAGCACTGCTTCTTGTGCATGCGCACTTGGGACCCGGCTGTCACGCACACTACAGCCGGGAAGACAGCGCGCCGCTGGATTCTCCTGGCGTGCCCACAGATAAGGCTCGGCGTGCCGGCTGTGGCACGCGTGCCACGGGTTCGCCACCACTGGTGTATACCTTCCAACAGTTTCTTACGTCTCCCACTGATGACATTTTTTAAGGTTTGTGCACCTGCCAAAGCAATAACGAGTCAAACGCTTTTGATATTATTGAGAATGCAACAAGAATATTCAAAAATTCTCTCCTATTGCTGTTGGAGTGAGACAAAGAAGGGTAAAAAAAGATTGGAGGGCACCAATTAGTTTAAAGTGTACAGCTGGGTCAGGTTTTGATGTCAATATCTGCGTTTATCCTCTCCGTTTGTTCTGGTGATCAATATCACTAGGGCAGAAAGCAATGGAAAAATTCAAAATTAAACAGGAGGTGGGAGGTGACTCTTCACCTCCCCCCGAGTTTATTTTTCTTCTACAAATATGTGCATCTGTGCCTTGTTTCTATTCTGTGTTTTATTCAAATTTGTAGGTATAACACAAAAAAAATTAATTTTAAAATGCACACAATAAAAATGGATAAAAAAAAAACAAAAAACAAACACACACACACAACACAGGAGGTAGGAGGAAATCTTCCAACGGGGAAAAAAAGGCTGGAACCCATTCAATCAAAAGGTAGCAATATCTTTTTGGATCCTTCAGGTGTGTAATAATCACGAGTAGCCAAGATCAGGGCACAACAAATTCCATTTCAAGATTTCTCCAGCGCCAAGTTACGTTGCCCTCCTATGCTAAAACATGTACTGAAAGTACTCCAACGCTGACCTTTCTTGTGAATGCCAACTACCTGGCTGTTTAACAACTGCAATGACGTCAATAACTTTTGAGTCACTAACCCCGAACAACTATGCACATCAGGAATCTGACTTCACTTGCTTAAACAAAGTTCCAGTTCTCCCAATATTACTGAAACCGTTTTAAACTGCATTACAGGCAAGCAACTAGAGTTTTAATAGTAGATTAGCAATGCATTTTACATTACAACATATATAAAAAACAAAAAGCATGAAAAAACTAACCTAAAACACATTAACATTTGTTCCTCTCATTTCCACAGAAGATAAATATACCAGCAGTAATATAGCAGTAACCAAAATATTATTCCAATAATATACAAACCGATAGCACAACCCTCCTTAGGTCCTTTCAGACGGGGCGGATCCATCAGTTTATCCAGCTGTTCAGTGGGCGATCTCTCTGTTGATCCCCGCTGAGCAGACAGATGACAGTTCTCGGTCTGCTCTGCTGATTTCCATAGGACAGTCAGATGGAAACGGGCCGCCTGTCCGTTTCCATCCGATCCGATGGACTGATGGGGAACGGATCCCCATCTGTCTGTTTTTTGCGTACTGGATTGGATCAGATGACAATGGGTGTCAGAGGACTATTGTTTGCCAACACCCACCGGTCCATAGAAGTCTTTGGATGAACCAATCGGGTCCGCCTCAAAACCAGACAGGTGTACCCCATAGATCTGCTCATGTGAAAGGGGCCTTCTAATTAAATAGTTGATGAGACACTTGATGAAGAGTGAAAAACATAAAAAGCAATAACAAAGATATGCTGTATGTAAACTTAAAGGTGACCAGTACTCTTGGCAAGTCAGACCAATTAGATGAAGCATTAATAGTGCAAAACGAGACCAATACCAACAAGACCAACACTATGCCAGACTTACAGTAACTTGCTTTACGTCGTCCTCACCTTCATCTTGTGAAGAATCTCCAGCTGAGGAAAAAATAAAATGAGCTACAATGAGAACAATGATTTAGATACCATGGCAATTAGAAAGTCCCATGACCCCAGGTGAAATCATAATGCACACAGTAGTGTTTTATTTATGGCAGAGTCTACATTTCCATGTTTAAGAAAATCCCAAGTGTGGAAAACACAGTTGTTATTACAGCTTACCATCATTTGCAGCTTCTCGCTCTTTGAATTTAGTGTCTGCTTTGTCCAGATACGTAAAACTGGGACGTAACTGAAGAATCCCATACAAAGGAGTTAGGTGAATTTCACCTGCACAAAGAAACGTACAGATGTAATCTATTAAGAATGGACAAAATCAACCTTATTCCATGTCTTGCATCAAACCCTGAATGTGGAACTATACTTAAAAGTTATACTAAAGGTTCAGACATTTTGTTTAAAAAAACAAAAAAAAACACACACACATTGTATTTACCTGCTCTGTGTAATGGTTTTTCACAGAGCAGCCACAAACCTCCTCTTCTTGGGTCCCCTGCTGGCACTCTTGATTCGTCAACCCTGCTGAGTGCCCCAGAGCAAACTGCTTGCTCTAAAGGCACTCGTGCGTGCTCTCTCCCAAGCCACCCATGTGTGCATATAAGACACACAGAGTGTGGCTTGCCACCCCCATTGTCACTGGATGTGATTGACAGTAGCAGAAGCTATGGGCTCCCACTTCTGTGTCTCAGCCAATGAGGGAGAGACCTGAGACAGCTGCTGTTCTTGTGCACATCGCAAGCTGGTGAGGGGGTGGGAGCTAGGGAGGTGCACTGAGGACTAAGCCAACTGCTGATCAGGCATCAGGGTGTCAGGATCCTTCCAGAGCCTAGAGAGGCTCTGGGACATCTAAAGCATGCTGTGGGCTGGATTCTGGGTCACAGGAGAGCACAAGTAAGTGTACTTCTGTAACCAGATTATTTTTTGATTAATAAGTATTGTTTTCTTTACATGAAGTTGCTGCATCAAGACCTCACATGCTGCAGTGCTCTATGCTGGCATATCTATTTAACAGACACTATACAGAGAGTAAGAAAAATTTTGTTTTTATAATGCAATGCCAGCATATCGAGTTCTTTAAAGCGGAGCTCCGAGCTCCACCCAAAAGGGGAAGTTCTGCTTTAAGCCTCCGTCCCCCATTGAGGGTTGGAACCTTTGGGGAAGGGGGGGGGGGTGGACACGTGACAGGTCCCAGAAGACTACGGGGCCATTCACAAAGCACAACGCTTCTTGTGCATGTGCAGTGTGCACCCAGGTGTCAAAACCGCAAGCTGTCACGGCCGGGTGCCCACACTGGAGATTCCGGCGCAAGCAGATGGCCTGTGAAACCAGCTGTGGTGAGGACATCACTGGACCGAGGGACAGGTAAGTGTCTGTATTTTAAAGACTTTTTTTCTTTTTCAGCTGGAACACCGCTTTAACTATAACTGGACGAAGGATGGCTGTTCTCAAGCTGCAAAAAGGTAATAAATATTAAGCACAACAGTAATATACCTTTTCTATATAATGCAGCTGCATAGCGATTTGTGTTACTTGCAGCTTGTATGGATGAGAATGTCTGTTTGTCCATAAGTTTCCTAGGGGGAAAAAAAAAAAACACATTAGGAAACCATAACTTAAACACAAGATACAAAATACACCCATGAAGTTTCACAACATCTTAGAATTAACCATTTGCAGAACACTCGGGACTAAAGCTGGCCATAGACTGATCAAAATTCAGTTGGTTTAGCAGGGGGCAGCTGAATTTTGACCCGTGTGTTGTCGTCCTCATTTCCTCCATCCAACTTGTTTGTGTGGATGGAGGAATCTGTTAGTTTTGTTTTCTGTGGATGCAGGAATCTGTTCGTTTTATTTTCTTTCAACTTGACAGCTGAGTGGAAAATAAAACAAACCATGGCCAACTAAAACTGCCTAACTTGTGACTTTAAGAGTAATAAGAGAAGTCATACTTACATAGCAGGAGATGAATGGAAGAAAAATAGGGGGAAGTGCCACTGAAGCATATTTCAATGTACTATTTATTAAGCACAAAATTTAAAGCACTCACAAGATACTGCATAAAACGCAATCATCATAATAAAACATGTGGGAATCGGCCGCTTGTCACCGTCCTGGACAACCACTGTGGTGTATCAGATGGTGTTGAAGCATGGACAAAGAAATGAAGAAACAGGAAGTCCTCCTTGGACAGCTTGGAACGCAAAAGCATAAGTGAGTCACCGGGGAGTGAGACGGGCTGGATATAAAGGCTAAATGCTCGGAGCCTCTGCTCTTTCTACAGGCCTGTTCCCACATGTTTTATTATGATGAGCGAGTTTTATCTTCTATCTTGTGAGTGCTTTTAATCTTGTGCTTAATAAATGGTACATTGAAATATTACACTTAGGTGGTGCTTCGCCTATTTTTACTCCATTTATCTCTATATATAGAGCCTGAGAACAGCTGCCAGTGGAGAAATTAGTTCCGTTCATGGACTCTAATCAACTTTTATGAATGTAATAGCCAGTTGAGCATGCTCACCTAATCCACTGATCCTCCCAGCACAAGACCAGTCCCAGCTGCTCCGGTGCGGAGGACTGTTCCTGACGTCATTATGCACATAGACAATGGACACGAGGCTATCAAGAACTGTACACAGCTGTACGTGAGGGATTGACGTTTTCCGGAGGATAGGACTGGGCGAGTATAAGCTCTGTGTTCACCCCTAGACAAAACGAGCAGTTAACCCATGCAGTGCGGGCACAGCCCCACTACATAGGAAGTTTTGCTTTAATATTGCCGTTACTGGTTCCTCATACCCAAATTAGCCCCCACACATGAGTCATTAAGAACCAAAGATTTAAAGCAAAGTGTAAAAAAGGATGAAAGCAACACAGGTTAGTTCAAGTTCAGTAAAAGTTTATTAATCTTAATAAAGTCAGAAGAAGAAGCCAGTGCATTTCTGGGGTTCAAGGCTCCCTTCTTCATCAAGGCTGAGAAACAACATGACACAAATATCATATAAATCAGAGTATCATTAAAGTTTGTGTGCATAATAAATATGGTGTATTAAAAATCATATCTCAAAGTCGAAAGCCAGCCATACATGGATCGAAATTCAGCTGGTTTAGGAAGGAGCCATCCAATCGCTCAATTGACTTGTGTACAACCAGCCTGTTGGGTTTTTCCCGATTCATCAGTGCCGCCGGATATAGCCGGCAGTGCTGATCATTGTATTCTGACAGCAGGGAAGGTTCCACGCTATCAGAATACAATAGTACCACAGAGGGCAGGATTCAGTTCACTTTTTTTTTTTTGTTTAATTCACTGGTTGAACAAAAAAAGATTAATGTATAGTCTGCCAAACTTCATCTCTGATGATAGTATGTGTTGTGCATATCCCTTGAGATGACTGCAAGCACAATTACTGTATTTTTCGCTCCATAAGACGCACTTTTTTCCACCCAAAAAAGGGGGGAAAATGTCAGTGGGTCTTATGGAGCGAATATGGAGCGGCAGGTCCGGTATTTCCGCCGCCACCATGTCAGAATACCGGGCCGGCCGCTCAGCTCTTCTCTCCTGCAGGACCTTACCTGTTCCTCTGTCCATCGCTGTAGTCTTCCCGCGCCGGCTTCTGTGACAGCCGGGTGCCCACTGCGCATGCGTGAGAAGCGCTGCGCTTTGTGAATTGTCCAGCAAATTCTGGGACACATGACAGGTCCCAGAAGGCGCTGGGCCATTCACAAAGCGGGCACCTGGCTGTCACGGAAGTTGGCACGGGAAGAAGCCAGCGTGCCCACACTAAAGAAAGGACAACTTCAGGTACCCGCTCCCCCTCCCTCCCCAAAGGTCCGCAGTCTCTCGTCATCCCCTGTACTGTGTCCGCAGTCTCTCGTCATCCCCTGTACTGTGTCCGCAGTCTCTGGTCATCCCCTGTACTGTGTCCGCAGTCTCTGGTCATCCCCTGTACTGTGTCCGCAGTCTCTCGTCATCCCCTGTACTGTGTCCGCAGTCTCTCGTCATCCCCTGTACTGTGTCCGCAGTCTCTCGTCATCCCCTGTACTGTGTCCGCAGTCTCTCGTCATCCCCTGTACTGTGTCCGCAGTCTCTCGTCATCCCCTGTACTGTGTCCGCAGTCTCTCGTCATCCCCTGTACTGTGTCCGCAGTCTCTCGTCATCCCCTGTACTGTGTCCGCAGTCTCTCGTCATCCCCTGTACTGTGTCCGCAGTCTCTCGTCATCCCCTGTACTGTGTCCGCAGTCTCTCGTCATCCCCTGTACTGTGTCCGCAGTCTCTCGTCATCCCCTGTACTGTGTCCGCAGTCTCTCGTCATCCCCTGTACTGTGTCCGCAGTCTCTCGTCATCCCCTGTACTGTGTCCGCAGTCTCTCGTCATCCCCTGTACTGTGTCCGCAGTCTCTCGTCATCCCCTGTACTGTGTCCGCAGTCTCTCGTCATCCCCTGTACTGTGTCCGCAGTCTCTCGTCATCCCCTGTACTGTGTCCGCAGTCTCTCGTCATCCCCTGTACTGTGTCCGCAGTCTCTCGTCATCCCCTGTACTGTGTCCGCAGTCTCTCGTCATCCCCTGTACTGTGTCCGCAGTCTCTCGTCATCCCCTGTACTGTGTCCGCAGTCTCTCGTCATCCCCTGTACTGTGTCCGCAGTCTCTCGTCATCCCCTGTACTGTGTCCGCAGTCTCTCGTCATCCCCTGTACTGTGTCCGCAGTCTCTCGTCATCCCCTGTACTGTGTCCGCAGTCTCTCGTCATCCCCTGTACTGTGTCCGCAGTCTCTCGTCATCCCCTGTACTGTGTCCGCAGTCTCTCGTCATCCCCTGTACTGTGTCCGCAGTCTCTCGTCATCCCCTGTACTGTGTCCGCAGTCTCTCGTCATCCCCTGTACTGTGTCCGCAGTCTCTCGTCATCCCCTGTACTGTGTCCGCAGTCTCTCGTCATCCCCTGTACTGTGTCCGCAATCTCTCGTCATCCCCTGTACTGTGTCCGCAGTCTCTCGTCATCCCCTGTACTGTGTCCGCAGTCTCTGGTCATCCCCTGTACTGTGTCCGCAGTCTCTGGTCATCTCCTGTACTGTGTCCGCAGTCCATTGGTTCAGAATATTTTTTTTCTTGTTTTTCACCTCTAAAAGCTAGGTGCATCTTATGGTCAGGTGCGTCTTATGGAGCACGAAATATGGTATATTTGCTCTAGCTGTCTTTTAATGAAAGACATTAAACTGTTTATTCTACTTTTGCTTTGTCTTTTGACTTTATCAAGATTAAAAAACTTTTACAGGACTTGCACTAACCTGTGGCATGCTCATCCCTTTACACTTTGTTTATGCCTAGTACACACGATCAGAAACAAAATACATTAATATATATTACATTACTTCTGGAGTTGTATTCTGTCATACGAAAACTTTCATAACCTCTTAATTTTCGATATGAAACTAGCATGCAGAGAAGAAAAAAAAAAAAAGACGACCATCTTTAGGTCACACATGCTTTTCCCTTTTTGGATTAAGCACTTGTAACACACATTTTGCAGTTCAAATTATTTTAGGTAATAAATGCTAAATGTTACAAAAAACAGACTTTCCTGCCGTGTTGAGTGTCAGCAACATAAGCACAGGATGGCAACAATTTTACCAGAATAAGAAACCAAAAACTGAGATTAATATTTACATATTTTACCATTTCCATGAATGTGGTCTCTATAAAATGATTTCAAAAACGGTTTTATTTTAATGAAGTTCACACATAGTTTAAGTAAGCAGGAAAACATGGGGAGGTGAAAAAATAGGAAACGCCCATATAAGGCAGCTGAAAACGTACGTGGAATAGGTACTGGTCTCATCATTGCTAGTGCCATCAACGTTGAGGGCAATCTGTTCTCCTTTACTGCGGCAATAATTAGGACTCATCGTGTTAATGGCCATATCAATCTCCACCTGGAAAGTGATGAATAAGAAACAGTTATATTTTATTTAATTTACACTCAATTTTTATACAGCACATCTAAACACACTTAACAAGGCTATACATGGATGACCATAATCAGTAGGATGAATCGCGAAGTAGATTCACAGATCAGATATTTCCTACCTTCTGTTGCTTTGGCTTTATTCTTGCTGCCAGATGTGGCACGCCATCATAGGTCATCGACGCTGGCCGGACTGGGTACTAAGGAAGAAAGAAACTCCAGATTTGTCTAAACTAGATATAGACAATATTAAAAAAAAGGGTGAAGGAGACTCACAATGGGATTTAATTGGTGCCACACCCCTTAATATCCCTACACTGAAAGATACATAACCCTAACTAGAAAAGCTAATGGGGCTTTGGAGGCACCATACCACAAAATTAAGTATTCAAAAAAGTAACAAAATATAGCTTTATTAATATAATTCAAACCACGGTTGTGGTGTTGAGGGATGGACAGAACGTTCATCTTAAAAAGCACACTGTGCTAGTAACAAACACAATCAAAATAAACCATTACAAAATATGGTCTTAAACAGTATAAATGCCATGATAATTATGTTGGTTCCAAGTTAATACTTTGCTGGTTGCTCTGAAACATTTCGCGGAGCACAGCCCACTTCTTCAGGGAGAAAAAGTATGTGATTCTAGAATTATATAAAAATGCCAAAAAAGTTATCTAAAACCAATCTTGGGGAGTAGGGGTGTAGCTTGTAATGCTCTGGGAAACAGCTTCATGTTTTGATCATTTTTCAGCTTCCTTTTATGGATTTGTAACTTTTTCCAACTGGCGGATATCCATATTTCTGACTGAGTGATCCTTTTCTTCCCTTCCTTTTGGGATCCATTGTTCATGTTTTTTTCCACTGGCCTCCCATAAAGTCCATGATGTCATCAATGAGTAATATGCCGATAGAGCATTTGTTAGATCTATCATTATCTCTCTAAACATGCTATATATTCATTTTTACTTTTTTGGCCATTTTTTAACAATTCTATAATCACATACTTTGTCTCCCTGAAAAAGCGAGCTGTGCCCTGCGAAATGCACTGGAGCGACCAGCAAAGCCTTAACTTGGAACCATCATAATTATGACATTTATATGGTTTAAGACCATATTTTGTAATGGTTTATATTGATTGTGTTTGTTACTAGCACATTGTGCTTTTTAAGATGAACATTCTGTCTGTTCAACCCTCAACACCACAACTGTAGTTTGAATTTTTATAAATAAAAGCTATATTTTGTAATTTTTTTGAATATTTAATTTTGTGGTATTGTGCCTCCAAAGCCCCATAAGCTTTTCTAGTTAGTGTTAGGTATCTTTGAGTAAACTAGATATAAATGTACATTACAGCTACATAATCCATATTAAAAATGATTTTTCAATTTTAACCTGCAGCCAGTGTAGATTTTCAAAAACTTAAAAACCCCTTCCCAAAAACTAAAGGAACAATACAGCATTATAGGAATCCCTGCCCACACTTAATTGACTTGATACTTTTCCAAAAACTATGTACATAACCTAGGTAGAACTAAACCGTCCTCTCCCTTTCTGTCAAGGATGGTGCCACCTAAGCCTCTGTTTAGATCTGCAGTTGCCATGGTGCTGCACACATGACCAGCAAGGATGAGCTATGTTCTATCCAAACTCAGTTTAGATTCGTTCAGCATAACCTGTGGGAAGCAGTCACATGATCACATCCCTAAAAGCCCAATCAACTGCAGCTGGGGCATTGCCCACCCCGACTGCATGTGCACAATGGGAAGGGTATGCGAGTGATGTCATTGACCTAATATTACTCACATGTTCTAGTTTATATGGAAAAAGGTATAGCATTTATATTGATGATTTAAGTGAGCTAGGTTTATTACTATACGGATTTTCAAAACAAAGGTGCCGCTGTCTTCTGAAGTACATGGATTGCAGGAAAGTAAAAATTTGATACTCTCATCATATCAACACAGTCAGTGTTGATGGGGGAATCTCTCCCACAGGGTTATTGTGTTCTCTCTGCAAGGGGGGGTGGGGGGCATGGGGAGCCATCCCTGCCAGGGGAACACAATTGTTGTTAGCGGCTATAACGGTAGGCAATAATCGCATGTAAAAATCCGACATGCTGGTTGTACTTCGGTACAATCAGCCTGCACATACAAGGATTGAATCTAGGTCGGTCCCTGCTGAACTGGCCAAGATTCGAAAACTCTATGGCCGTCTTAGGGGCTGGAGTCAAAGCATTGAGATGTCAGTCTGGAAACTTCATTTTCTAAAGGAAATGTCAGCATACATAATTCTCTCATGAGATGTGTACATTATCAAAGTTCTTAGGTGTATTGCAGTGGTTGCTCCTTCTTTGGTTGTTGAATGCACAGATCGTACGCAGATGTATGGTTTACTACAATGGACCTGATGTGATTACAGCAGACCTGCCTAGTTAGCATTAATTCAGATTTGAGTGCAATAAAATGGCCGATTACAATATCTAAAGATCAAACGCAGTTTCGGCTTTGTGATTAAAATTACTTAAACCCCTGGACTTTTCAAAATGCATACTAAAATGCAGCATAACACAGTAAGAAGCAGCATTTTTTATAGGACATGATAAACAAGCACCTGCTGGTAAAATGCAGTTGAAAAGCAGTTTTTTTAATTTATTTTGTTAGTCCACAAACTTATCGGTCAGAAGCCTAAAGCTGGCCATATACAGCTTGAATGTTGGGCGAATCCTGCTGAATCAAGTGAAATTTGAGCCATGTGTGGCCCTTTTAAGCATCACACAGCTTGACAAAAATCAACTTAAACATCAACTGAGCCAAGTGGAAAATAATTGGTCTAACAGTGACTGCGTTCCATCAGATGCAGTCACTGTTTGGGTGTTAAGGCAGCAACAGGTGCTGTGGTAGCCTGGGTTGCTGAGGTACTGTCTCTGGCAGTGGAGATTCTTCCATCAATGCTTTTTAGCATATATGGGGAAATCAAATTATTTTCTCTTGTACAGCCCACAGCTGAATAAAAGAAAAAGTATATGTGTGCAGCTAGCCTAAAAGTGCATAAAACATAGTCATGTTTTGCTTTCTCTCGCCCAGCTTGTTTTAGGCAGAAGAAAAAGAAAAAAAAAGGAGAGCAGAGTAGGACAGTTTGCAGAACAGGTTTCTGGAAGAGATGGACAAATGTCAGGGAACATAAATTATTTCATGAACATTCTTTCTCATAAACGAATCAGCTGCAATCAACAAATATAAAAATATGTAACATTTAGAATCCCAGTCAACTTTCCTGAGACAGAAAAAGAAGATGTAATCTGTGTATGGTAAAATAACAAAAGTAATTTAGAATTTAAAGGACAATTTTAAAGTAAAAATATAGGCAAAACCATTTTTTTTGGATAGAGCAAGGGAGGTTTATAACCCCTTTTAGATTTTATTTCATCATCTATGTCCCATTGTTAAGATTTCCCTTCACTTCCTCTCCTACAGCCAAACAAGAAGCGAGAGGAAATCCATGCAAATTAAAGGAATTCCTTGGTCACCAGAACTAGTGTCTTCATTGGAAGATTTCCCCTCTATTACCTTTCTGGGGACAACCCAAAAAGTTGGGATTTTCTTTACTTTCAATGATAATGTTAAACAGGACAATTAGAGAGAGTGAATCTCCCTAATGGGGACAGAGACAGCAATATAAACTAACAGGAGTTCTATTCCCTCTCACTATATCCAAAACTAAAAAAGTTTTGCCTTTAGTTATACTTTAACACAGTACCTGGAATAAGTACAGCTTCTCTGCCAAGCTCTTGGCCAGGAAAAGATCAATCTGAAAAGAAAAAAAAACAAACAAAAAAACAAGTGCATCAGTTAGAAAAATCGACTGTGCTGGGAGGACTGCTTTAACAAAATACAAATGAAAAAGTGGCATAAGCACCCTCAATCTATGCAATTTTATATTTGTGTACCAACAGCTTACAATCTGTGTCATATATACTGTTCTGTCAGTTGGAACAGATGAAACTGCATGTACTTTCACGTCAGTCGTTGTAAACCTCTGACATGAAATATGAACAAAGCACATCCCTCTATAGTTTGTACTTGTTCCAATCCAGAGCACTGAGTGTTATTTCTGTCCCCTGCCTTGTTCCTTTGCTATCAACACAAGTCACTTCTGACAGCTCGCAGCCTGCAACTGACAGTCCCAGCTTTGTGAGAAGGGGTTTGTGGATCAGGGAGGAGAGTCTCTTCAGCCTCCCACCCCTGCTTTCTGAAAGCTCAGACAAGCTATATAAATTCTGGACTCTGAAGAGTTGTAGAGAGGTAATGGCTTAGATAAACAGGTGCAACTTATGTAGGAGGATGTGTTTCATCTCTGCATATCACCTGAGCTCAGTCACTTCACTGGGTATATGTAAGGGTTTACAACCACTTTAATAAGCAAACTGCTAAGCACTGTAATCCATTGCAACTAATTGCCTTTCAATTTACCTACAAGCTTTAAACCAAATAAAGGTGAAACAATTGGCTCCTATGAGTTATGGAGCAAAAAATCTAGACAGCTCCTAGGTGTTGCGAATACTCCTTTATGCAATATTGGTATTGAAACAACACTGTGGTTTGATAATATACTTTTTTGTATTTCTTGAACAGTCCTGATCTTAGAAAATGCACACAACTATTATGATAACTTCTGACAGCACCAGGTTTTAGAATGCAAATCACAGTATCCATTAAAGGTCCTGACCCACAAAGCATAACGTTTCTTACAAATGCTCTGGAGAAGCTGATAAAAATTCAGCAGCCACTATACAGGTAATTGATGAACTATGTACAGGTTTCTACATTTTGCACAAATTATTTGCATAACTGGTTGCTGATCCATTCTTTCTTCCTTCAATGAAAAGGTCTAACATGTCATCTGGGACTCTACTACATGGCTACTGTTCCTCTGCAACTTCCAATGTGCCCCAGCCATAAATTGGACTAGACTAGTGCTGCTCACTATACACGACTCAACTCTCTGACTTTAGTTAGCTGCCACTGACTGCCCCTGCAGAGAAGCTGTTAGTTGCTCTGAGACAAAACCACATTGGCAGCTGGAAGCAGAATGTGGTCAGACTATTAGCAACATGGTTTCAAGCAAAGGAGAAGAACTTAGTGACAACGAAGGCCCACGTGAGCTGTAACATTAAATAAACCAGAACAGTCTCGGTCAGAAAAGCAATGCCTGCCAATGTAAAGCACAGAAGAGAAAACTGACATGACATTAAAGTAGAACTATAAGCAAAACGGTTTGTTTTCATTTTGGATAGAGTAAGGGAGGGTTATAACCTATCAGCTTATCTTTTGCTATCTGTGTCCCCTTGGGGAGATTTACCTTCACTTCCTGTCCCATAGCCAAAACAGGAAGGGAGAGAAAATCCCTGCAATTTAAGGGAATTCCTTGGGGCCCTCCAGGTCAGCAGAACTAGTGTCCCCATTGGAAGATTTCTCCTTCATTACTTTTCTATGGACAACCCAAAAGTTGGGATTTTCCTGCACTTTCACTTTCAATGATAATGGTAAACAGGGGCACAGACAGTAATAAAAACTAACAGTTGTTCCAATCCATCTCCACTCTATCCAAAACTAAAAAAACCCAAAAAAAACCAAAAAAAAAAACACAGCAGAACACCGATCGCTGTACAGGACCTCTGAGTGGGGTCCCGATCATGTGATCACTGATTAGCAATCAGTGATCACATGAAAAGTTGTAAACAAGATGTCACTTGCAGACATCATTGCTTGCTACTTGTGAAATCTGTGAATGATCACAGAGGTCACATGGTACAAGGCTATTCACAACAGCCTTGTACCATGTGGCAATCTGTGACCAATCACATCTCTCACAATATTTCTCAATGGCTGCAAGTCTGCAGTGGATGCAGTCAGAGAGAAGGATAAATGATTGCTTTTACAGCCTTTATGGGTGTAAAACCAATCAGTCTAAAAACAAAAAACAAAAAACCATCACCCCCCACAAGTAGTACAGTGTCACTATAGTGACACTGTACTGCTAGGGTGAATGTATAAAAATAATAATAAAAAAAAAAAAAGTTTGAAAAATTATAGTTTTCGTTTATAAACAAATTTGTTTTTTTTTATTTTTTGCTAAAAAGATAACTGAATACATTTTGGCCAAGATTTATGAAGAAAGATTTGCAAAATTTTAGAAATTTTTTTTTTTTTTAATTTTTAGATTTTTTCATTTATATAGCAATAAAAATAAAAATCCCAGTGGTGAATAAATACCACCAAAATAAAGTTGTATCTGTCTCAAAAAAATGCTAAAAAATTCATATGGGTACAGTGTTGCATGACCGCGCAATTGTCATTCAAAGTGTGATAGTGCTGAAAGCTGAAAATTGGCCTGGACAGGAAGGGGGTAAAAGTGTTTGGATTTGAAGTTAATAATAACATTACTAGCCATCTCTCCATACATGGTAAATTATTTGCAGTAGAAAGGTGCCATTTTTGATAAAAGAAATGGTACCGCTCCATTGGTGTAATTGTATTAAACAGCTGGTGACCAGAAGCCCACATTTACACTAGTGTAGCTTGTGAACATGTACAAACATCACAATTTTGCACACATTCTGAAAACAACCAAAAAATGCTTGTTGTGTCATTAATTGCACTCCAAATGCACCCAGCTGTTTAGAGGCACTCAGAATACACTGTGGCAGACCTCGCCCACTCCTGTTTTCACTACTGCAGTGCATCTATGGCCTTAAATATGGCAGCTTTATAGGTGTTCTCAAACTGCCTGGAAATAACCATCTGCTGGGTACATGTGAGGTGACCTACATCACTCTGCATAAGGGCCTGTGTTGAGGGGCTTTTGTCTGCTTCAAGCAGGTTTTGCATTCCCATAAGTCTACAGAAATGTAAAACTTGCCTGAAGCAGATTGAATGCAGGGCAAATAAATCGGTCAACAAATTCTAAATGTTCCTAGGAGTATTTCACAATGATGCCAAACTGATGTCATTTACAAAAGCCCATCAATGCAGGCTCTGAGGGTGCAACTACACATGAAATATTTAAACCCATTCTGCTATCAGAATAACTTCTTGTTGTTAAATTCATTAAAAAATTATAGATTCAATTCAGTGTTACAAATTAGCGAGGGCTCATTCACACCTATTCCTGCATTTTCTGCTCAAGAAAACACCATTCTTTATAAACAAAAAAAAGCACGTCTAACCAGCATGTGTAGCAAATTGGAACTAATAACAGCTTTTGGAGATTTTCCCCTTCTTCCTGTCCCAGAGACAATTCTAACACAAAGACAGAAAGCGCGGGCTTCCACATGGATTCAATTACAACAAAAAAAAAAACCTCACAGGGTCAGCAGATTCCACATTGAGTGTCAATTTCAAAATCCCAACCATGGCACCACCTGCCTGGAGTTTGTATGTTCTCCATGTGCCTGTGTGGGTTTCCTCCGGGTACTCCGGTTTCTTCCCACCCTCCAAAGACATGCTGGTAAGTTTATTGGATCCTGTCTAAATTGGCCCTAGTATGTGTATTATGTATGAAGGTACCTTAGGGACTTTAGATTAAGGGTTAGGGACTGATGTGAATATATATATATATATATATATATATATATATATATATATATATATATATATATATATATATATATATATGTATGTATTGTGGCAGTGCGGTGTCCTGCCACGGTCAAAATCAAGCTGAAAACCCTGGATTCTCAACCAGGCAGGTTGAGGGGCTCCAGAAAGTTGATGTATTGCAGAGGAAACTGGCTTTTCGGTTTCCTCATTTATTCATTAAGTCTGTTTTGGGATCTGGAGCCAGGAGATTTCAAAGAGATCTGGGAGGGATGAAATCTCCTGGCTCCAGATCCCAAAACAGACTTAATGAATAAATGAGGAAACCGAAAAGCCAGTTTCCTCTGCAATACATCAACTTTCTGGAGCCCCTCAACCTGCCTGGTTGAGAATCCAGGGTTTTCAGCTTGATTTTGACCGTGGCAGGACAACGCACTGCCACAGTATGTATATGTAAAGCCCTGCATAAATTGATGGCGCTATATAAGTACCTGTAATAAATAAACACATTTTATAAGTATTAGACAGCCAGTGTGCCAAAGAACACTAGCGCACCATAGTCCTAGGACTACGCACCTTTAAACTACACCACAGTCTACCTCATATCATCTCCAAGGCAATTTAAAAACACATGGTGTTTACATGCATACCTGTTGCAGCTAGTGATTCAAGAGCAGGAGGATAGACAGGTAGACGGGCAGGCTTTTTAACAACCGATGTCTGCTGCCATCGGCAGGACAAGGGAAGAAAGCTGAAGGTCAGAGAGGTGGTTAGGCCACAGAGGCTGAAAGGTAGGCCCGACTTTGTAACGAACAGCCTAGTTAGCTGTTGATTACAGACTATCGCAGTTGTGCTTCAGGGAGCAATTGTATTAACATGCCCGTTCTAGGTTGCAAATGTCTAATCTAATTCTTCCCCACTTTATCCAAAACCAAAGTTATGTCTAGAGTTACACTTTAAATGAGTGTGTGAAATATGCAAGTGGCCTTTTACATTAACATTAGCTCACTTGCATTCATCTTTGTCAATAAAATGTTCTGTGTAGCAGAGATCCTATCATAAAAGTTTTCCCATTTTCCTGATGAAAAATTAAACATCCTTAACATACAAGCAGTGAAGAAAGGAAAACAATCAGTAACGTATGTGTTCCTACGAGTAAATTACTTTACCTCTTGTATAATTGGATCGTCATCTTCATTTTCCATACTAATTGGACACACACCAACAGCCTATGTTCTTCAGGGTGCCGGGTAGAAATGTATTTTATCTCCTACAGAACAAAGCAAAAATATTCAATTACAAATTCAAAAATATCTTGACTTACAGTAACAACCACCTGTATGGAAAGGATCGGTGCTTGTCAATCACCTGCTATATGAATGGCAGACACACCTACTCCACCAGCAACAAAGGTTCCTAGGATGGCTAATCTCATCCTGTTAACTCATGCAACACTTCAGGAAAAAAAGCTGCAAGTCCCAATGTCACCTGGAAGACCTGCTTTGGCACAATTGTTTGACATTCTAGTTGATTGGAACAGACGATTTTCCACTTTAAATAAAAAAAAAAAAAATAGTTCAGGCAGTAAATCTTCAGCAAATTCTTTAGCATTATGTGATGACTTTTTTAGGGTCAAACAATTAGTGCACCTAAACATCTAAGGCTACACTCTCACATATGATGGGATGTGGATAGTTTGCTGTGTTCAAAGGTGTATAAAATGCGTGCTGCCAACACTTTGCAGAAACATGGACCCTGGACACAAACGGGCTGCCTCCAGGGTTTGTCAGAAGGTCAATATGCATGTAGCATGTAAACAGAGGCAGCACAGGCCATTGCTAGGTGGAGAACAAATATGCCACCAACACCTGCGCACACTCTCTGTGTGTACAGATAGTGCTTACAAACACCGGCAACAAATCTACCGATTCTTGCTGGTGGCTGCCTCTGGATGCTGCTATTTGGCCATCTGAATACAGCCTTACAGTAGAGACTAATGACTGATAGGTCTGAAGAGGGGATGATCTACTATACGAGTTCAAGCCAAACTGGGACTTTTAATTTTACAGGTATAAAAAGGGATGCTAGCGAGGCGGTACTACACACAGTAGAATGTGGCAAGTGTGTCCTGATAGGCGGCCCACACTTCGTGGACCAGTCCAGAGGCCGTTTATCAAAATGGCAAACATCAGTGTTAGCACATGCAGGGAACAGCGTGTGGGGATAAAGTTTCTTGTGAACGAAGGCGTAAAATCTGCCTATATCTACAGAAGACATCAAGCACAGTACCGTGATGAGACGCTCAACCACAGTAAGACATTTGAATAGTGTAGACATGTCAAAGATGGCCGTACGTCTGTCAGTGACAATCCTGGCCATGGTGGTTCCCAGCCCACAGCAATCATTCAGCTCATGGAACACCTGATCCTGGATAATCAACGCATAACCTGTTGTGAAATTGCACAAGAGATGAATATTTCTGTGGAAACAGTGACCACAAAGTGACGCAGGATGTCCTACGATGGTTCAGATGTACTGACAAATATTTCTAAGCTGAAGCTTTCCAGGCATTAGTTAAACACTAGGATAAGTGTATAAATGTAGCAGGGGAGTATGTCAAAAAATAAATGCAGTTTCCACTCCTTTCATTTATTATAAAAACTTAAAAGTCCAGGTTTGACTTGAACACCCCCTCATAGTAACCATTTGTTGTTATTGTTTGGATCTCCCAAAACAAGTACAGATATTTTCATCCAATAAAAATGTAAAATTAAAAAGCTCACAGCGTTAGTGTTCCGTACATTTTATTATTTTTGTTATTATGTGACTGATACTTATTTCCTACTGTGCTGAATCAAGTACCTCTCTGAAGATACAGCCTTGGCCAATACTTCTTGTACTTTGTTATTGTTTTTGCTATTGTACCTGTATTGAATGGAATTCATAGGGAAAGAAAAGCTGAGACGCTAAAATCCTCCCTCCGTAAAATAGCACAAAGCACGTACATTAGTAAAAAGCTCCCAGTCTGTATTTCTTGTCTGATGAAAAGTAAAATCACACAGATCATTGTATCACAGACACTCCCAAGTTACAGCACAAATTGGCAATTACCTTAATGCTAAGCAAACACCTAAACTGTGGAACTTCAACATAAAGACCAATTAAAGCCAGCAAAGCATAGCAACAACACACCTTTACTGGGAAAGTCTGCAACAAATAATGAATGAGGACAGGACAATTGGTACACAGCTTAGACGTTACCATAACTGTAAGGCCTCTTGCACACGGTACTGATATTTAAGCATCTACTTTCTTTTAAACGTTCAGGCACTTGTTTTGTGCGTATTATGCACATATTTGTACACACAATATATTCTTAGGTAAAATTGATTCATATTTATGCTCATATTTGCACACAGGCAGTGTAAATTACTGACCAAAAAAATTGTTTACCAAGAAAAACACGGTGCTTATTTACGCGCCTGTGTGCAAAGGCACACTGTAAATAATGGGCTACGTTTTACCTCAGTAAAAAAATAAATAAATAAATGCTGTACTGAGCTTTTTCAAGCTGCAGTGTGCAAGAAGCCTAACAGATGCGTTCTAGTGGGCCATATACTAATGAATTTGCATGATTGCTACCATTCTGGACAGTTGTGTTTAAGTGCAAAGATAAGGTCAGAGCCAAAAAAAAGTGAAAAGTATTGAAAGAGATGATCATTTCCATCAATGTTATGTAAATCATTCTTGGTTTTCAGACATTGGGAAAATTATTATTATACAGGATTTATATACCGTATTTTTCGCTCCATAAGACGCACTTTTTTCCCCCAAAAAAAGGGGGGAAAATGTCAGTGCGTCTTATGGAGCGAATATGGAGCGGCCGGTCCGGTATTTCCACTGCCGCCGTGTCAGAATACCGGGCCGGCCGCTCAGCTCTACAGCGGGACCTTAGAGATGACTGCTGACCTTTGGGGAGGGAGAGGGAGCGGGTACCTGAATTTGACAGATACCCGCTCCCACTGCCGTGGAGTTGTTCTTTCATCTTACCCGTTCCTCTATCCAGCGGCGCGGTCTTCCCGGCTTCTGTAGTGTGGGCATGACAGCCGGGTGTCAAGTGCGCATGCGCAAGAAGCGGTGCTTTTTGTGAATGGTAAGGCGGCACCTGCGACACATGACAGATCCCAGAAGCCGCCGGACCAATCACAAAGCGCAAGTGCTTCTCGCTCATGCGCACTGGGCACCCGGCTGTCATGCCGAGCGCCATTACAGAAGCCGGGAGACAGCGCGCGGCTGGATAGAGGAACAGGTAAGATGAAAGAACAACTCCGCGGAAGCGGGTATCTGTCAAATTCAGGTACCCGCTCCCTCCCCAAAGGTCAGCAGTCATCCTCTGTACTATCCAAAGTCTCTGGTCATCCCTGTGCTGTCCGCAGTCTCTGGTCATCCCTGTGCTGTCCGCAGTCTCTGGTCATCCCTGTGCTGTCCGCAGTCTCTGGTCATCCCTGTGCTGTCCGCAGTCTCTGGTCATCCCTGTGCTGTCCGCAGTCTCTGGTCATCCCTGTGCTGTCCGCAGTCTCTGGTCATCCCTGTGCTGTCCGCAGTCTCTGGTCATCCCTGTGCTGTCCGCAGTCTCTGGTCATCCCTGTGCTGTCCGCAGTCTCTGGTCATCCCTGTGCTGTCCGCAGTCTCTGGTCATCCCTGTGCTGTCCGCAGTCTCTGGTCATCCCTGTGCTGTCCGCAGTCTCTGGTCATCCCTGTGCTGTCCGCAGTCTCTGGTCATCCCTGTGCTGTCCGCAGTCTCTGGTCATCCCTGTGCTGTCCGCAGTCTCTGGTCATCCCTGTGCTGTCCGCAGTCTCTGGTCATCCCTGTGCTGTCCGCAGTCTCTGGTCATCCCTGTGCTGTCCGCAGTCTCTGGTCATCCCTGTGCTGTCCGCAGTCTCTGGTCATCCCTGTGCTGTCCGCAGTCTCTGGTCATCCCTGTGCTGTCCGCAGTCTCTGGTCATCCCTGTGCTGTCCGCAGTCTCTGGTCATCCCTGTGCTGTCCGCAGTCTCTGGTCATCCCTGTGCTGTCCGCAGTCTCTGGTCATCCCTGTGCTGTCCGCAGTCTCTGGTCATCCCTGTGCTGTCCGCAGTCTCTGGTCATCCCTGTGCTGTCCGCAGTCTCTGGTCATCCCTGTGCTGTCCGCAGTCTCTGGTCATCCCTGTGCTGTCCGCAGTCTCTGGTCATCCCTGTGCTGTCCGCAGTCTCTGGTCATCTCCTGTACTGTGTCCGCAGTCTCTGGTCATCTCCTGTACTGTGTCCGCAGTCTCTGGTCATCTCCTGTACTGTGTCCGCAGTCTCTGGTCATCTCCTGTACTGTGTCCGCAGTCTCTGGTCATCTCCTGTACTGTGTCCGCAGTCTCTGGTCATCCCCTGTACTGTGTCCGCAGTCTCTGGTCATCCCCTGTACTGTGTCCGCAGTCTCTGGTCATCCCCTGTACTGTGTCCGCAGTCTCTGGTCATCCCCTGTACTGTGTCCGCAGTCTCTGGTCATCCCCTGTACTGTGTCCGCAGTCTCTGGTCATCCCCTGTACTGTGTCCGCAGTCTCTGGTCATCCCCTGTACTGTGTCCGCAGTCTCTGGTCATCCCCTGTACTGTGTCCGCAGTCTCTGGTCATCCCCTGTACTGTGTCCGCAGTCTCTGGTCATCCCCTGTACTGTGTCCGCAGTCTCTGGTCATCCCCTGTACTGTGTCCGCAGTCTCTGGTCATCCCCTGTACTGTGTCCGCAGTCTCTGGTCATCCCCTGTACTGTGTCCGCAGTCTCTGGTCATCCCCTGTACTGTGTCCGCAGTCTCTGGTCATCCCCTGTACTGTGTCCGCAGTCTCTGGTCATCCCTGTACTGTGTCCGCAGTCTCTGGTCATCTCCTGCACTGTGTCCGCAGTCTCTGGTCATCTCCTGCACTGTGTCCGCAGTCTTTGGTCATCTCCTGTACTGTGTCCGCAGTCTCTGGTCATCTCCTGTACTGTGTCCGCAGTCTCTGGTCATCTCCTGTACTGTGTCCGCAGTCTCTGGTCATCTCCTGCACTGTGTCCGCAGTCTCTGGCCATCTCCTGCACTGTGTCCGCAGTCTCTGGCCATCTCCTGCACTGTGTCCGCAGTCTCTGGTCATCTCCTGCACTGTGTCCGCAGTCTCTGGTCATCTCCTGCACTGTGTCCGCAGTCTTTGGTCATCTCCTGTACTGTGTCCGCAGTCTCTGGTCATCTCCTGTACTGTGTCCGCAGTCTCTGGTCATCTCCTGTACTGTGTCCGCAGTCTCTGGTCATCTCCTGTACTGTGTCCGCAGTCTCTGGTCATCTCCTGTACTGTGTCCGCAGTCTCTGGTCATCTCCTGTACTGTGTCCGCAGTCTCTGGTCATCCCCTATACTATGTCTGCAGTCCATTAGTTCAGAATTTTTTTTTTTCCTGTTTTCTGCCTCTAAAACCTAGGTGCGTCTTATGGTCAGGTGCGTCTTATGGAGCGAAAAATACGGTAGCGCCAACAGTTTGCGCAGCGCTTTACAATATAAGGGAGACAGTACAATTACAATAAATTTCAGTACAGAAGGAATAGGAGGGCCCTGCTCATGGAGCTTACAATCTAAAGGAGGAAGATGATCACTTAAAGCAGTAGTTAAAAAAAAAAAAAAAAACCCTGCAAGGAAATCTCATAATGTGCTAGTATGTATCACATACTGGCACATTATGACGGACTTACCTGAAAATGAAGCCCTCCAGCGGCGCACTCACCACCGTAGAGGCTTCCATCTTCACTTGGTCATCCCTCCAGGTTCGTGAGCTCCGGCTGTCTGACGGGCCGAGCCGCAATGACGTTACTTTCGTGGATTCCCAGGCCACGGCACAGTACTCTGAAGGAATGGCATGCTTGTGCCATTCCTTTAGAGGGCATGCACCGCCTCTAAAACAGAGTGAATATCTCCTAAACTGTGCATGTTTAGAAGATATTCATTTTACCGACATGTGGGGTTAACTTTGCACATAAACAGTAAGGATACAGCCGCTCATGTCTGTGCACATGCTGCAGCCACACTGAAACAGAATGCTGCTTTCAGCAGTCAATGCAGCATTCAAACATGGCTAATAAAGTTCTATGTGACCGCCCTGAAACCGCATCGCAACCATGTGCAATTCATGCGATTGTGGCATGGTTGTATGGCATAAAGAAAAGTATACCTGATTGCACCACTCCAAGCTATGGATGGAAGGAAAAGGATCACCCCACCAGCAAGTGAGAAGAGGAGAGCATAAGTCTAAGTGATTCCAGACAATACAAGTGAAGGGATGGACGCTGTTCAACCGACCCCGGGAATCCAATGTTGAGGAATGGCTGGAACGGCAGATGAGGCCATTCCTCAAAATTGGACTCCTGGAGTCAGTTGAGCAGCGTCCATCACTTCAATGGTAGTACGGCAAATATACGTTTAAAGTGGTTAAAGTCACAAGGTTTATTACCGTAATGCATTCTACGTGTAGCGAAGGGCAGAAAATATATTTCTTTTTTGTTTGGTTGAAATCAACAGAGTGAAAAGCAGTCAGCTTGTCTGCTTAATTGATTTCTTGCAGCTTGACTGAACTCAAAGGACTATGGGGTCAATTCACTAAAGGTTATCGCATGTGATTGAGAAATATTACCTGAGATAATAGAAGAGTCAATTCATCAAAGTAAAATATCGAATGTGAGGTAAATACCGCACATTTGTTAAAATAGCAAGATCAATACTGCAAAAAAACATGAGATAAATCATTAAAGTCAATTCATTAAAAACACACATCCATTATTTATCACCTGGTGTTTCTGGCGGTATTTTAGAAATGTACAAAACAATTAGAGGAACTCTGCACTCGCCAGAAAGTGAAAATTATACAATGTATCAATGTGAAAATGTTCTCTGAGCTCAGGTATGAAAATTGTAACATTTCTTCAGAGAGAGCTCATATTGTGGATGAAAGCACACTGGAATGTTTTCATACTTTCACAGAATTGCTGTGTGCATTTTGGTGCAGTGTTAGCCTGCAAAACAAATTGTGAAAAAACACCAAAAATAACACAAAATTTAAGTGCTTAATATCACAAAACAAATATTTAACGCATTCAGGAAATAACATTTTTTTTAGTGAATTGACTACTTTTGAAATAAATACTGCATGAGTCATTGTAATTCAAAAATTCATGCGGTATTTATCTCTTCGTGAATTGACCCCAATATATAATATCCCTATGTGAGCAGAAAGCGGCAGACTGTTCAGAGCTTACTGCAGTGATGGACAGGGGAGCTCATGGCTGGAGGTCTCATAAGAAGGAGGTAGAAGATGCCTAGAACTGGTGAGAAAGATAGCTCCGTATGGACTGGTCTTTGCTTTCTGCACTGCTGGGACTTGTAGTTCTGTCTGTCTGGTCCTGAAGCGGAGGCCAAGACACAGCGATGGGTTTGTGAAGAACCTCTGCCTCTGGAGCTCCTGCCTGGACTTCCTCTGTTGAGACTACTGTTGGCTGTTGAGTCCCTGAATTGCTGCCCTGTGTCCCTGGAGTTTACTGTAACAGACTGCAGCCTGCTACTCACTGTGCCTGGATCGTTGCCTGTGACTCTGGACTAAGTTCCTGCTCTGTATTCGATTGCTAACCTGTGTGCTGACCTGTACCCTTGATGGACCTAACCCCTTGTCCACCCAGATCTCTGTCCTGTGCTGGACTTAACCCCCTTGTCTGCCCAGATGTCCGTCTTGTGCTGGACTTAAAGCGGAGCTCCACCCAAAGGGGAAGTTCCGCTTTAAGCCTTTGTCCCCCAATTGCCATTAAGGATAGGCACCTATGGGGTGCGGGTACACGAATCTGACAGGTACCCACTCCCACTGCGATCGCCTTGGCGATCGGAAGCGGACGTTGTCCTCCCTGCCCGTAGTCTTCTGGGACATGTGACAGGTCTCAGAAGACTACGGGGCCATTCACAAAGCACAGCGCTTCTCACGCATGCGCAGTGGGCACCCGGCTGTGAAGCCGCAAGCTGTCACAGCCGGGTGCCCACACTGAAGATGCCAGCTCCAGGGAGAGAAGACGGCCTGTGAAACCAGTGGTGGTGAGGACACCGCTGGACCGAGGGACAGGTAAGTGGCTGTATTTTAAAGGTCAGCAGCTACAGTATTTGTAGCTGCTGACTTTTTTTTTTCTTCAAGGTAGAACTCCACTTTAACCCCTTGTCTGCCCAGATCTGTCTTGTACTGGACTTAACCCTTTGTCTGCCCAGAGCTCTATTCTGTGCTGGACCTAACCCTTTGCCTGGATCCCTGCCCTGTCTGTTGGAATTAACCCTTGCTACGTCCTACCCTTGTCTGTCTGGATCTCTGCCCTGGGTGATGGACTTACCCCCTGCTATGTTATACTCTGGTCTGTCCAGATCCCTGCCCTGTAGGCTGGGTACATTCCCCCTGCGATATTGTCCAGTGGCCCTGTTTACTGGTTCCCCATTTTGCTGGGCCATTCTACTAGGACTATGCTTGTGGTATTACATTGCTACTCGGTGGAATATTCAGTTGTACTGTGTCTTGCTATCCTTACTGTGTCCTCACGCTCCCCAATAAATGCCCATATGTCAGGTTTTGTGTGATAAGTCTCAGTGTGCTTGCTCTCTGCGCTTCTAGTTTGTCACAGTCAGGGTTGATGTTGCAATCCCTCCCGTGTAGCCATTGTGTGCTCCTGGGAAGGGGACGGGGGTTGTAACACAGTGGTTATTGCTAGCAGGCATAGCCACTGGCAATAATCACATTAAAAAAATATGGCATGCTGGTTCTACCCAAGTTGTAGAACAATCGAAACGGGTACGATAAGTCTGCCAATAGATCAGGGCTCGACAAATCCCAGGCGCTAGGTTGTCATGACGACTAGAAATTTGGTCCTGGTACCTGGGTTCACACACACCACTTCACTCTCCACTTGATTTCGATGCAAAAACGTCTGTCCAGAACAATCCTATGTGAATTATCTCTTGTCTGGAATGCACCACTACAAACTCGCACAGGACCCTTTTTGTAATGGCACTCAAAACCCAATGCAAGTGGATCGCATCTGTGTGAACCACTTCAATAGCAACACGTAATATCTAGCCTGTCATGCAAATGTGTGAGTTTGAAAACACATCCAGAATCACATGTGTGAGAACCAGGGTGGCTCCATTCACACCTGGGAGTTTTGAGATTACAGCAGAATCGCAGTGATCACAAAATGCAGGTTCAGGTGCCATTATTTTCAATGGCACCTAAAACATGGTGTGGTTTTGCTGTGATTATCGCATGGCAAACCGCATCGCGTGAAGCTTGTCACCCAAAAGTCACCTTACTCCAGGCACTGGCATGCTAAAAAAAAAAAAAAAAAACAGGCTCCTATATTCAAAGCAAATTTGTCAAGCCCTGCCATAGATGATTCGAATCTCATCCTGCTGAAACGAGATTCAAACCATCCATGGCCAGCTTTAGTCTTGGACCCTCTCGTGTTCCCTTAATTACATCCCCACCGCCCTATAGCAGAAATACTACTACAGGGCAGCACGGGTGCGCAACTCCATGTGTATATATACGTGATTTTGCATTTTGGGGAAATACTGCCGGTAATTACTCGCCGGTGCCCGGTGATTTCCGAGGATCACAGACGGGGAGGAGGACTGTTTTGTTTACTAACAGTTCTCCTCCCTGTCAGCTTGGGCACACTGCACAGCACAGCCATCCAGAGCAGTGTGATTACAGTAAAGCGCACACACACCGCCCCCTAGTAAAACACTCCCATCACACAGTTAACCCTTTGGTAGCACTGATCACTGTATTGGTGTCACTGGGGATGTCAGTGACACCAAGTCAGTTTCCCCCCACTGTCAGAATGTCTGCCGCAGTCCCACTATAAGTCGCTGATCGCCGCCATTACTAGTAAAAATAAGATATTAAAAAAAAATCCCAGTATATATACTGCCATTTGTAAACGCTATAAATTTCACGTAAACCATTTAATTTACACGTATTGGGATTTTTATTTAGCAAAGACATATTTTGGCGTAAATTTATGACGAAATTTGATTTTAAAATTTTTTTTACTGGACATGTTTAATAGAAAAAAGTCAAAAATATTGTTTTTTTCTCAAAATTGTCAGTCTTTTTTTTTTATAGCGCAAAAAATAAAAAACACACAGGCGATCAAATACCACAAAAAAAAGCGCAATTTGTGGGAACAAAAGGATGTAAATTTAATTGGAGTGTAGCATTGCATGACCACGCAATTGTCAGTTACAGTAAAGCAGCGTCGTAGAGGAACTTCACCCAAAAAAGGAAGTTCTGCCCCCAATATTGGGATTTTTGGGCGGGGGGTGTACCTAGTTTTGCCAGGTGCCCACTACCACTTCCCCTCCGATCGCCAAGGTCAGTAGTCTCCCAGCTGCGGCCATTTTGCTTGCCTTGCCCTCCATCTTTATTTCTCCCACTGATAGGTAGCACTATTCCTTCCTGTCACCAAGGTTGAGGCACCATTCCTCCCACTGACACCAATGATGGCTCACTCTTTCTACCACTGAAACCAACGACGGGGCACTATTCCTGCCACTGACACCAACAGCGGGGTACTATTCCTACCACTGACACCAACAGCGGGGTACTATTCCTACCACTGACCCCAACGGCGGGGCACTATTCCTACCACTGACACCAACGGCGGGGCACTATTCCTAACACTGACACCAACGGCGGGGCACTATTCCTAACACTGACACCAACGACGGGGTACTATTCCTACCACTGACCCCAATATTGGGATTTTTGGGCGGGGGGGGTGTACCTAGTTTTGCCAGGTGCCCACTACCACTTCCCCTCTGATCGCCAAGGTCAGTGGTCTCCCAACTGCGGCCATTTTGCTTGCCTTGCCCTCCATCTTTATTTCTCCCACTGATAGGTAGCACTATTCCTTCCTGTCACCAAGGTTGAGGCACCATTCCTCCCACTGACACCAATGATGGCTCACTCTTTCTACCACTGAAATCAACGACGGGGCACTATTCCTAACACTGACACCAACGGCGGGGCACTATTCCTACCACTGACCCCAACGGCGGGGCACTATTCCTACCACTGACCCCAACGGCGGGGCACTATTCCTACCACTGACCCCAACGGCGGGGCACTATTCCTACCACTGACACCAACGGCGGGGCACTATTCCTACCACTGACCCCAACGGCGGGGCACTATTCCTACCACTGACACCAACGTCGGGGCACTATTCCTACCACTGACACCAACGTCGGGGCACTATTCCTACCACTGACACCAACGTCGGGGCACTATTCCTACCACTGACACCAACGTCGGGGCACTATTCCTACCACTGACCCCAACGGCGGGGCACTATTCCTACCACTGACACCAACGGCGGGGCACTATTCCTACCACTGACACCAACGGCGGGGCACTATTCCTACCACTGACACCAACGGCGGGGCACTATTCCTACCACTGACACCAACAGCGGGGCACTATTCCTACCACTGACACCAACGGCGGGGCACTATTCCTACCACTGACACCAACGTCGGGGCACTATTCCTACCACTGACACCAACGTCGGGGCACTATTCCTAACACTGACACCAACGGCGGGGCACTATTCCTAACACTGACACCAACGACGGGGTACTATTCCTACCACTGACACCAACGGCGGGGCACTATTCCTACCACTGACACCAACAGCGGGGCACTATTCCTACCACTGACACCAACGGCGGGGCACTATTCCTACCACTGACACCAACGTCGGGGCACTATTCCTACCACTGACACCAACGTCGGGGCACTATTCCTAACACTGACACCAACGGCGGGGCACTATTCCTAACACTGACACCAACGACGGGGTACTATTCCTACCACTGACACCAACGGCGGGGCACTATTCCTACCACTGACACCAACGACGGGGTACTATTCCTACCACTGACACCAACGGCAGGGTTCTATTCCTACCACTGACACCAACGACGGAGTACTATTCCTACCACCAATACCAATGATGGGGCATTATCCCTCCTCCTACTGATGCCTGAGGAATTGTTTACTCCCACTGACGCTGGGGCATTTTCTACTTCCATTGGACACACAGTAGACTGGCCCTTTGCTTAGAAAGTTTGGAGACCCCTGGCCTAGGTGATCGGAGCTGAATTTCGCCTCCTGCGCAACCTTCTGGGACGCATCACAGGTCCTAGAAGGCGGCGGGGACACTCCAGACGTTACATCTGGGACGCATCACAGGTCCTAGAAGGCAGCGGGGACACTCCAGACGTTACATATGGGACACATCACAGGTCCTAGAAGGCAGCGGGGACACTCCAGACGTTACATATGGGACACATCACAGATCCTAGAAGGCAGCAGGGACACTCCAGACATATACAACACAGGTCCTAGAAGGCAGCGGGGACACTCCAGACATTACATCTGGGACGCATCACAGGTCCTAGAAGGCAGCGGGGACACTCCAGACATTACATCTGGGACGCATCACAGGTCCTAGAAGGCAGCGGGGACACTCCAGACATTACATCTGGGACGCATCACAGGTCCTAGAAGGCGGCGGGGACACTCCAGACATATACATCTGGGACGCATCACAGGTCCTAGAAGGCAGCGGGGACACTCCAGACATTACATCTGGGACGCATAACAGGTCCTAGAAGGCAGCGGGGACACTCAAGACTGCGCGGCGGGGACACTCCAGACATGTACATCTCGGGAGTCAGCTGTAAGGAATCGCAGCCGGCTTCCCAGAGTTAACATGGAGGTGTTGGGAACCCAAAGACCAGCGAAGAACCATCCCAAGTAAGGATGGCGCTGGATCCTTGGACAGGTAAGTGGCCTTGTATTAGAAGTCAGCAGATACAGGATTTGTTGCTGAGTTTTAATATTTGGAAGCCTGAGTAACACTCAGCACACACCATACAATCTGATTGTACAATCTCCTTCAGTTCCACCAACAACTACACAGAGACGGGCCTGGCTGAGTGGATACAACTGGACTGTTGGGTAAGTCCTCAGCAGACATAGTTGTTGGTAGATGGGAAGGTGATGGAAAGGTGTGTGGTGCCCACTGATCCCCTGTCCGGTGCCTGCTGTCCTGGCTTCCTGTAGTGCGGCCTGTGTCCTGAGGTGTCTAGACTCTCCCCTCCCCCTATCTCCCACTATAAGTCCCAGCATGCCCGGCCTGTGCTCCGTGTCGTCCTACAATCCAGGCACAGCACACTTCCGGCAAGTCTGATGGAAGCTGACCGTCAGGCCCGATACAGATAGGTGGTGTCACCTAAACACAGGACCGGCCTCAGCTCCCGCCTGTATACCCCAGCCCAGGCCACCTCACCGCTCCGCTCGTACCTGCCACACCGTCCTCCCTCTCAGTCCCCGGGCTGGTCACTAACGGCCTCTCCGGCACTCAAGCAGCAGCCATACTGCTTGTAATACAGACACGTGGGAGCCGCTGCCGTTACCCACAATCCTTAGAGCTCCTCACTGAGGGCACTAGTCGGAAGAGGGCGCTGTTGTCTTGTAGTAAGGAAACAAAAATTAAGCATGAGGGAAAAACGAATGTGGCAGCGGTGGGATTCGAACCCACGCCCCCGAAGAGACTGGAGCCTTAATCCAGCGCCTTAGACCGCTCGGCCACGCTACCGTCTGAAGGATTGCTGCCCTGCATTACTTGTAGTATGGAATAGTCAGCTACTGCTACAGAATAATGTGATGTATGATAAACTGAAAGCAGAAAATATATAGTAAATGCCTATCTTTGTTTACACACTCATATTTACTGTACTACGCCTGCAGCCTCTGACGCTCTCCTGTACTACGCCTGCGGCCCCTGACCCTCTCCTGTACTACGCCTGCGGCCTCTGACCCTCTCCTGTACTACGCCTGCGGCCTCTGACCCTCTCCTGTACTACGCTTGAAGCCTCTGACCCTCTCCTGTACTACGCATGCGGCCTCTGACGCTCTCCTGTACTACGCCTGAAGCCTCTGACCCTCTCCTGTACTACGCATGCGGCCTCTGACGCTCTCCTGTACTACGCCTGAAGCCTCTGACCCTCTCCTGTACTACGCCTGCAGCCTCTGACCCTCTCCTGTACTACGCCTGCAGCCCCTGACCCTGTCCTGTACTACGCCTGCAGCCCCTGACCCTCTCCTGTACTACGCCTGCAGCCTCTGACCCTCTCCTGAACTATGCCTGCAGCCCCTGACCCTGTCCTGTACTACGCCTGCAGCCTCTGACCCTCTCCTGTACTACGCCTGCAGCCTCTGACCCTCTCCTGTACTACGCCTGCAGCCACTGACGCTCTCCTGTACTACGCCTGCAACCTCTGACGCTCTCCTGTACTACGCCTGAAGCCTCTGACGCTCTCCTGTACTACGCCTGCAGCCTCTGACCCTCTCCTGTACTACGCCTGCAGCCTCTGACCCTCTCCTGTACTACGCCTGCAGCCTCTGACCCTCTCCTGTACTACGCATGCAGCCTCTGACCCTCTCCTGTACTACGCTTGAAGCCTCTGACCCTCTCCTGTACTACACCTGCAGCCTCTGACGCTCTCCTGTACTACGCATGCAGCCTCTGACGCTCTCCTGTACTAAGCCTGCTGCCTCTGACGCTCTCCTGTACTACGCCTGCAGTCTCTGACCAACTCCTGTACTACCTCTGCAGTCTCTGACCAACTCCTGTACTACCTCTGCAGTCTCTGACCAACTCCTGTACTATACCTGCAGTCCTGTACTAACTGCAGTAACCTCTAGAAACCAATCAGTGAGCGGTAATGATGTGCTATAACCTCTAGCAACAAATCAGTGAGTGTGAACTAGTTCTTTATGTTTACATTAAGTTTGTTTAGATAAGTCTGTGATTGTGTTTGTTTTTTTGGAATGTTGGGGTGGACAGCAAAATTGCATGAGGGGGGAAGCCCAAGAGAATCTCTGACTATTTAACCACACCCCTTTTTTATTCACAAATCAGAATGCAGCTGCATTGTTCTTAGTGGAGACATTCACACAGGTGCATCAACCTGCACTTCAGATCCATGACATAAAATCCAAAAATCTGCTTCAGGGGACATGCGTATACAAGTGTACCACTGAAAAAAAGACTAGCAGAAATAATACACATTAAACAACTGATCTATTTACTGATCATTGACGCAGGAACGTTTGTTTCTTGCCTTATGATCAGTAAAATGTTTATAGCTGTGTTTCGGTCATGTGAATGCACCCTCATACAATTTCCCTATTTTAAATGAAGGATTACTGTGATCAGAAACCAAAACAATGTTGGTTGCCATAACAGCTAATAAACTAAAGTGCAATAAATGCAAACAAACCCTAGTGAACAAACCAATATATGGTAATATCACAGTGCAATGTGCAATTCAGCAATAGTGTAATAAGTGCGTCTGTAATAACCAACAGCAGTCACGGATCAACATACTGTATACACTACTGTGCAAACGTTTTAGGCACGTGTGAGAAATGCTGTACATTAAGAATGCTTTCAGAAATAGAAGTGTTCATTGTTTGTTTTTATCAATTAAAAAAAAATGAGTAAAAAAATAAATGAACAGAAGAGAAATCCAAATTAAATCAATATTTGGTGTGACCTCCCTTTTCCTTCAAAACATCATCAATTCTTCCAGGTACATTTGCACACATTTTCTGAAGGAACTCTGCAGGTAGGTTGGTCCAAACATCTTGGAGAACTAAGCACAGATCTTCTGTGGATGTACAATGAACCAGCAAACACAAATGCTCCTGTGCTTGGGGATGGATTCGATGCAGGCTACAACCACATTAAGAATGTCCTGGAACATGCACAACTTGCTGCCCTCAAATGGACCGGGGGAATCCAAATATACTGAATGAGGAAAGAACAAAGAGAGGGCGTACAGGCCTAGTGCATTACCATAAAAACTTTTAATAAGAAATAAAGTAGGTGTTGTACTCACAAACGACAATAAAGTCAAGGCACATCATAAAAGAACAGCTGGGTCAACACCGCGCTGAGTAACAGTCCGCAATGGGGAGTGTAGACATCCAATAGGCTGACGCGTTTTCGAGGACTTGCCTCTTCCTCAGAGCCCAGGACTCTACACACCCCATTGCGGACTGTTACTCAGCTCAGTGTTGACTCAGCTGTTCTTTTATGATGTGCCTTGACTTTCTTCTCATTTGTGAGTACAACACCTATTTTATTTCTTATTAAACATTTTTTATGGTAATGCACTAGGCCTGTGTGCCCTCTCTTTCTTCTGTGGATGTAGGCTGCCTCAAATCCTTCTGTCTCTTCATGTAATCCCAGAGACTCCATAATGTTGAGATCCGGTCTCTATGGGGGCCAGACCGTCACTTCAAGGACTCTTGTTCTGTTTTACACTGAAGATAATTCTTAATGACATTAGCTGCATGTTTGGGGTCATCATCCTGCTGCAGAATAAATGTGGGGCCACTCACATGTCTCCCTGATGGTATGGCATAATGGATAAATATCTGGCTGTATTTCTCAACATTGAGGGCAACATTGCTCCAGACCAAATTTCCAACTCCATTTGCAGAAATGCAGCCCCAAACTTGCAAGGAACCTCCACCATGCTTCACTGTTGACTGCAGACACTCATTATTGTACCGTTCTTCAACCCTTTGGCAAACAAATTGCCTCCTCATACAGCCAAATATTTCAAATTTTGACTCATTAGCCCCGAGCACCTGCTGCCATTTTTCTGCACCCCAGTTCCTATGTTTTAGTGCATAGTTGAGTCACTTAGCCTTGTTTCCACATAGGAGGTATAGCTTTTTGGACACAGTTCTTCCATGATGACCACTTCTAGCTAGACTTATCCAGACAGCAGATGGGTGTACCTGGGTCCCACTTGTTTCCACCAGTTCTGTGCTGATAGCACTGCTGGATATCTACTGATGTCAAAGGAAAGTAAACATAATGGGGTTTATTTACTAAACCTGGTTGACTCAGAATCTTGTGCACTTCTGCATAAAAACCAATCAGCTTCCAGGTTTTATTGCTGAAGCTTAACTGAACATGCTAAGGTTAGAAGCTGATTGGCTACCATGCACAGGTGCCCAAGATTCTGAGTCAACCAGGTTTAGTAAATAAACCCCAATGTGTCTTTCACCTGCTGCATTAAGTTTCTTGACTGACCACTGCATCTACGGTCCTTATCATTGCCTGTTTATTTGTGCTTCTTCAAAAAGAGCTTGATCAACACATCTTGAAACCCTAGCCTGCTTTGTAATTGTTGCCTGGGAGAGACCTTGATGACGCAGTATAACTGCCATGAGTCTTGTTGCTGTGCTCAGTCTTGCCATGGTGTATGACCTGTGACATGATACTGTCTTCCACAATGTCACCTTAGTAGCAGAGTTTGGATGTTCCTCACCCAGTGTTAATGGAGAAGCATAGTCAAAGCCCTTTTGGCTATACTTCTCCTATGGATCATAGGAGTACAGTTCACTCTGCACTTCTGTGATCTGTTTTCAGCTGTCAACAGGCAAAATTTGGCTGTTGGCTGATGCCACTCGGGGGGTCCAGGCTCGGGAAAGATCCAAACTTCAGCATGCCAATGAGAGCCTGAGCCAGCCCCTTCCTCCCCCTCCATAGCCCAGCACTCCAGTGAGCGCTGGAGGGGCAGAGCAGAGATCTGCTCAGAGCAGAGAGGGAGAACTGAGCAATCAGCAGAGTTTTTGGGTAGAGCTGGCAAGGGACAGCTGCAGCTTGGATCATACTTTAGCCATCTAGGTGAGTATGATTTTTTTATTTTTCTGTATTCCTGCACTTCTCTTTTAAGCCTCTTACACAGCTTTTCTGTTTCAGTTAATGACTGTGTCTCAGTCTACATTTGAAATTGATCATCATTAGCCCCTGCTTGGTATAATTGGTTAATCATACACCTTACTCTTAATCTTAGAAAATCCCTGACTTTGTGCAAGTGTACAAACTATGCAAGTATAAGAATTGATGCTGGTTTGAAGCCAAAGTATAGTCATACCATACAAATTATGGTTGCCATTAGTTACTGCACATGGATATTTAGCATGCTTGGTAGTTTTTTAATTTGCAGATGGAGTTTTTGCACTATTAACACCTAAGTGAAGACAAATTTAAAAATAAATTACAAAAATCAGCACAGGGGACATAACTTACAGTCAGTAGGATGTGTCCCTTGTGTTAGTTGAAATTCTCCTCCATCAATTACCCCCCCCCCCCCCCCGCTCCCATCACCACCACAATCTTCCAGGGACTCATAGGTTAAAAGAACTAAGGGACTGCCACAGGCCGTCATCAAGAGGGCGCAACTATGGCCACCCTTTCCATCCACCTTTACCCTTCAAAGAAGCCTCAATACATTCTATGAATGCACCTTGATCTATAAATGGAGGGGGAGAACCTTCCAATCGTCCATCCGTCCTCCATTCATAGATCATGTACCATTTATAGGAGCTGTAGTATGGAAATGCCAAGCCCCCTTATCCCTAGAGTTGCATATAAACCTTTTTGGTGACTCTTGTAATTCCGTGCGAATTGGAAATAGCTGTTTTACACTTTTATAAGGTGCGACATTTGTACAGTAATGAGTGACGTTCTAAACAGATGTAGCAATTTGGGCAATATTGCCATTTTAACAGTTGCAAAACAGCCTATGGAAGATCTGTGTCTTCCATGTATCAAAAGACCTTCTATTTTCACTATATCACGGCAAAACCTTTTCCTTATAAAGAGCAGTAATGAACTAGGAGTGCAGAGATAGAGTACAGAGAGGCAAATCACAAGGAACCTCATGCGCGGACATCTATTGGGGAACTCGGGTATGGGCAGTAGGAGAATTAGTCCACAGAAGTAGGCCCAACAATGAAGAGTGATTCTCAGGACCACAATATGGAACAGCAAAGGGAAGATAGTCCACAGGGCAAACAGAAGGCACAGCTAGGGAGCGCGTTCCTCAGAATGGCAATGTGGGACAGCAGACGGGGGAAATAGTCCACAGCGTAGGCGGGAGACACAGCAAGTGAAAATGTTCCATAGGCCAGCAATATGGGACAGCAAACAAGGGAGGTAGTCCACAGGACAGCTAGGTGACACAGTAAGGGAGAATGTTCTACAGGACGGTTATATAGGACAGCAAACAAAAGAGATAGTCCACACGGCAGCCAGAAGCCGCAGCAAGGGAGAATGTTCTACAGGATGGCAATATGGGACAGAAAAAAAGGGAGATAGTCCACAGGGCAGCCAGAAGACACAGCAAGGGAGAATGTTCTACAGGACGGCAATATGGGACAGAAAAAAAGGGAGATAGTCCACAGGGCAGCCAGAAGACACAGCAAGGGAGAATGTTCTTCAGGACAGCAATATGGGACAGCAAAAAAGGGAGATAGTCCACAGGGCAGCCAGAAGACACAGCAAGGGAGAATGTTCTTCAGGACAGCAATATGGGACAGCAAAAAAGAGAGATAGTCCACAGGGCAGCCAGGAGACACAGCAAGGGAGAATGTTCTACAGGACAGCAATATGGAACAGCAAACAAGGAAGATAGTTCACAGGGCAGCCGGAAGACACAGCAAGGGAGAATGTTCCTGAGGATAGCAATATGGGACAGCAAAAAAGGGAGATAGTCCACAGGGCAGCCGGAAGACACAGCAAGGGAGAATGTTCTTCAGGACAGCAATATTGGACAGCAAAAAAGGAAGATAGTCCACAGGGAAGCTGGAAGACACAGCAAGGGAGAATGTTCTTCAGGACAGCAATATGGGACAGCAAAAAAGGGATTGAGTCCAGCACAGGGCAGGGATCCGAGCAGACAACAGATTGAGTCCAGCACAGGGCAGGGATCCGAGCAGACAACAGATTGCGTCCAGCACACGGCAGGGATCCAGGCAGCAGAGTATGACACATCAAGGGTACAGGACAGCACACAGGGCAGCAATTGGATACAGCAGGCACTTAGTCCAGAGTCCAGGACCACAATCCCAGCAGAATGAGGGACGAGCAGCAATAGATACAGCACGGGTTCATGGACTCAGCAATCAACAGCTGCCACAGCAGAGGAAGTCCATGCAGCGTGGCAGGGGATAGGAGATCTGGTGGGCAGAGGTCCTTCATAAGCCCATCATGGGTCCTGTGTGTCCTGTCCATAGCATTTGGACCACACAGACAGGAGTTGCTGGAAGAGCAGAGAGGAGAGCAGAGTCCCAGTGTCCAGGAAGCCCCATACACAATATGGAACTACAAGTCCCATCAGTTCAGAAAGCAAAGCACAGCCCATACAGAACACTATCTGTCTCAGTAGTTCTGTGTATCTTCTAACCTCCTTCTAGGAAGACATGCAGCCATCAGCTCCTGTGTGTCCATCACAGGAGTAAATTCAGAAAAAAGGCCTTGTCCTTTGAATTCTGCCAAGCCTTAAGCACCCGATGGCGGCAAGTCTGGCTTTTTCCAACTACAGGACACTGTGCTGTTTGTACTCCCTATGGAGATCTCCTACCCCTTGCGGAGCACAGGAACTCATAGATTAATTAAGCAGACAAACTGATTGTTTTACACATTGTTGATTTCAACAAATCAACACGCAAAAAAAAAATAATATTCTGTCCTCCGCTACAAGAGTGTTGCATGTGGGAGTTAGTTTTACAACTAGTATTTAAGGGAGTTGGCTTTCCAGGTATACGGGAGCGGTGATGATAGTTTGAGCATTTGGGAGGGTGCATATTGAGAAACAGCAGTTCTGTTTTTGAGTTACTGCTTTTATATCCCTAGAATGAAGAGTACAAGTCAAATGCTTTATGTAGGTCAGGGAGTGTTATATGGTTTTAAATCAAAGTCAGCAAGATATCACCTACATAGAGGGAAATTTTGACTTCTCTCCTTTGAACTGGGATGTCATGAATGCTGGGATCATTTCTAATGTGACCAGCTAAAGGTTCTATACACAGGGCAAAAAAGGGGTGAAAGGGGGCATCTCTGTCTAATCCTGAAGATAAAAGGTCTAGAGGTAGCATATAGAGTCTTAATCAGTGATATAGTGAGGGAGAGAGATGTAAGATTCTCTGAAAAAAGGACCAAAAGGAAAAGAGAAAGGGCCAGCTAAGAGAGGGTGCTTTAATGTGGCATTAAAAGCACAATGGAAAAATAGAAATCCTTTAAATTACATGCTTGGGAAGATGCCTTTAAGAATTAATAGATTTCCATTTTATCACAGATACTTTACAGGCTCCCGTGTAAAAAAAAATAAATACATTTCTTACCAGCAAAATTATGTGAATTTATTATTTTTTAATTAAAGCGGAGGTCCACCTAAAAGTGGAAGCTCCACTTATCTGCCTTATCTGCCTCCTCCCCCCCCCCCCGCCACTGCCACATTTGGCAACTTTGGGGGGGAGGGGCTAGCGGGTATCTGGTTTTGATAGATACCAGCTCCCACTTATGGCTGAGCTGGAAGTTTGGCCCCCAATACCCCCCACCTGCAGCCCTCTGGGACACTTCACAGGTAGCAGAGGACTGCGGCCCATTTTCAAAGTGCAGCATGCTTCATGCATGTGCAGTAGGAAATCAGTTGTGAAGTCACAAGGCTTCACTGTCGGTTTCCCTTATTCAAGATGGTGGCACCAGACGGCTGATTGAAGTATCGGCTCGGGGTGAGGACACTGCTGGATACCTAGTGCCCTAATATTAAAAGTCAGCAGCTACAGTATTTGTAGCTGCTGACGTTTATTTATTTTTCCGGTGTAGGCCATTTACGTACCTCCTGAGGCTTGGCCAAAAAGCTCCCAGTGATGGCATCATCCCTTCCTGTCATGTTGCAGGGACATTGCGAAGATACTCCTAGTCATTACACCGCACCATCATACTGCTAGCTCTCAAACCCTCCGCACATGGATTGTGTATTTCACATACATATAATAGGGAACATTTAGACCAATTAATCTATCTGCATGTTTAGAGGGTAGGAAGAAACCAGAGTAAACTACACAATCACAAGGAGAACATGCAAATGAAGCAGATAGCACAGTGGTTGTAAACATAGAAAAGTGACGGCAGACACAATAGACAAAGTGGTCCATTAAGTCTGCCCTTTTTTTTTTTATTTTTAACTTAACTCTTTGTGTATATAGCAACCTCCTAGTTTAGCTAGGGGAAGCTAGAGTCATTATTGTCAGTGAGGAAGGCTGAGTAGCAGCCTGGGTGTAATAGCTAGAAGGTCAAATTGCAGCCAGGAGCTGAGAGATTCTGCAGGCAGGAATTTCCCCCTGCCCTGCTTTGGAGGAAGACCCTAGAGGCAGTGGGTGGATCTGAGGAGTGGCTGGCTTGCACTCTTGAGGGGTTCTAGCCAATCCCCAACAGAAGGCTTGGCAAGGGGCTGGACACCCTTAAAAGTGTTGGAATCTGCTCTGCTGCAGGGAGAGTTCAGGTGGAAGATAGAGAGGTAGATATGAAGCTGAAGGCAGGAGGCTTTGAGGAAGCCCAGTGGGATGGGGCCTACCTGCAGGCCTGGAGCTGGCAAGGGAGAAGCTCAGAGACTCACTGGCCCCCAGAGTGAGGACCACCTGTATGGCAGGGAAGGAGTAGCTCAGCTGGAAAGGCCTGGAAGTGGCCACCAACCCACCAGCGGTACAGGAGAGAACCTGAGTGAGTACCCCTACACCCCCTGGGTGGATAGGGGAAGGAGCACTCTGGTGGGAAACCAAATTTGCCACCTTCCAGTGACTGTTCATCTTCATTAAAGTGACAGGAACCAGATCCCCTGTTCAGGGATACCTCCAGATTGCTGGGTGAAGAGAAGTTCATCTAGGGTCTGGGGTGATACACTGGGAGAAGCTGGCTGGCTCTCCATCAGAGACTGTGCTGCAGAGAAGGCCTGTAAACAGTTCCAGGAAGTTGTCCTCAGTTTATCGGTTTCCTTGGGCATCCTGTAGACCCCTAACCCTATCCCAGTGCAGTTTTCCTAAATAAAACAACAAAACCAATGAACTGACGTCTGACTCTGGATGCAAGTCTTAGGGAAGATGTGTGGTGCCTGGCTGTGCAGGACTGTAGGGGGACCCAAATTTTCTAGCGACTCCTAAGGAGGTAGTGCTACATATAGATCTACACAATATTGCCAAAAGTGTTGGGACGCCTGCCTTTACACGCACATGAACTTTAATGGCATCCCAGTCTTAGTCCATAGGGTTCAGTATTGAGTTGGTCCACCCTTTGCAGCTATAACAGCTTCAACTCTTCTGGGAAGGTTGTCCAAAAGGTTTAGGAGTGTGTCTATGGGAAGGTTTGACCATTCTTGCAGAAGCGTATTTGTGAGGTCAGGCACTGATGTCAACTAAGAGTTGACCATGGAATATTTAGTAGCAAGGAAATTTCATGGATAGACATTTTGTACAGGTGGCAACCTATCACGGTACCACACTTGACAAATGTTTGTAGAAGCAGTCTGCATGCCTAGGTGCTTGATTTTATACACCTGTGGCCGTGGAGGTGAGTGTAACACCTGAATCCCTTGATAGGAGGGATGTCCCAATACTTTTGGTAATATAGTGCATGTTTGTCCCAAGCATGTTTGAAACCACTTAAGCCAGGAATACACGATAAGAAAATCGTACGAAAAATGTTGTTGATCAAATGATCGACCAATTTTCTCTTTGTTGATGAGCAGGATGTTATAACCGATAATGATATTGTGAACAAAAAATCCGGTTGAACAACAGTGAAAAATTTGTCATTTCACATTCAAACGACCGATTTTCTATGCGTCTGAAAAAAATCTATCAAGCACTATCATGCATGAGTGGAAACAGAAGATGACCCTGATGTTTATGTCCAAGGATCCATAAATCCAATTTATTCCAATTATGTCCAAGTATCCATAAATCCAATTAATTCCAAGGATTTACAATCGCTCATTCTGGGTGGCAGGGCATTGAACACTCGTTCTGAGTGGAAGAGCATGGCTACAAGGTCAAACGCACACTGTACGGAAGACGTCAACACTACGTATTGCTCGACAAATTTTTTTTTTCGATTTGTTAATGTCGGCCACGATTTCGACCAACGAACGGTCGTCGGATGACCGATTGGTTGATTTTCTTACCGTGTATACCTGCCATTACTGTTGACTGACTCACTACCTCTGCTGGAAATCCATTCCAAGCAATTAAAATAATACTTTCTAAGGCTACATGTACACTGGTACTGCCTTAGACGTTACTGGCAGCAGAAAAATGCTAATGGCTGCAAAAACATATGTAAACAATTTACCGCATTTAACGGTGTTTACCCATGTTTAGCCGCAATTAGTGCTTGGACATTTATTCATTTAATTGGCCAGAGTACTTGCCATTGAAATGAATAAACGCACAAGCGTTTGGCATTTTTTGGCCAAAAAGTTCTCCTGAACATGATTCTTTGGCACTCCGGAGAGGGATTTTTAACTGCACAGGCCTGAACAATTGTAAAGCGAGACAGGTTTGGTATCTATTTACTCGGCACAACATCATCTTCTTTATTCTACAAAAATCAGGCAATGTATTGTGTTTTTTTTGCATTACAATTCAAGAAAGTTAATTTTTTTCTCAAAAAATTGCATGTGAAAAATGCTGCACAAATACCATGTGATATTAAAAAATGCAACACCCACCAATTTATTCTGCAGGGCCTCTGATTTTAAAAAATATATAATGTTTGAGGGTTCTAAGAAATTTTCTAGCAAAAAATAAAAATTAAAAGTTTAAGTCGCCATAAAGCCACTTTTGTTTTCAAATGTCCCAGACATTCCCTAAAATCACCCTTCATATTTTCTATCCTGGCAAAAAATTATTTTTTTATCAGGACAAGTAGATTGCCATGAGGGACAAGTAGATTGGGACCCCCATTTAGTCCCTTGGACAAGTAGTTCTTTAAAAAAAATTTCCACACCCGTGTTGCAATATTATAATATTTTTAATATACATTTTGGGTTTAGTATCGCTTTAAAGCTGATCTCCAGCTTTTAGTGAAGTTTTAAATAGTTTGTTTGGATCAAGCCGGTCCAAATGAACTAATACCTTCACCAAGAGAAGCAACGGCTGGAAGCGCTGTATAGACTGTATTTAACCTCAGCTACATACAGCGCTGTGTCCCGGCAGTGGGATGGGAACTTCCATCCCACACCTGAGTACATTCACCTTGGGCCTTTCACAGGTGGCTTTTTATTCTATGAATGAATACATACAATGGCTAGCCGAGGAGGAGAGGTAAACAGATTTGACTCAGCTTCCACTACTGAAGGGGGAACCTTCCCTCCTGCAACATTTTTGATGAATTTGTCAAGTGCCTCACCAAAAAGACTGGGAATGTCTTTTTTAGATTTATCCTTGTGCTCAAAGGGGCATGACGAGATGGAGAGATTCAAGTGCAACAATGCCAAGGCTTTTGACCAGAGAAGTGAGCATATCAACATTGGCAATCATACTGCATGCAACTGCAACTTCAGGTGTATAGGAGTGTGAGGGTGAGAAATCTTCTGCTGCCTCCTCTAGCATTGCCTCCTGGTCCTCTTAATTCCCTTCTGTGTCTGCATCTTCTAGAGCAGGCATATTGAGATCTGAATCGTGTAAAGACAGTAGAGCTGGAGAAGGAGCTTGGTACCTTGGAGTCCTGGACAGCAATGGCTGCATCAAAGCTGTTAGGCCCCTTTGACACTGATGGTCCAACCGTATTTGCCTGTCAGTTTTTCAGGTGGACCCGATTGGACCATCCATAAACCTCTATGGACCGGTGGGTGTTAGTGGACAAGTCTACTCTGACACCCACCATCATCTGATCCTGTATGCCAAAAACAGATGGATGGGGATCTGTTCCCCATCCGTCTGCCGGATCGGATGACAGTTGGATGGAAAAGGACAAGTGGTCCATTTCCATCCAACCGCTCCATAGGAAAAAGCAGGCCGTGTCTGCTCTGCAGCAGCGGAGCAGACATAGAACTGTCATCCGCCTGTTCTGCAGCCATCAGCAGAGAGATCCCCCGCTGAGCAGGAGGATTCACTGAAAGGTCTGTCCCATCTTAAAGTGGCCTTAGTTTTTTGAGAAATTGTGACATAGTTTCAGAAAAATCTGCCTTTGTCAGGTAGAGTGCTTGTTGCATGGCTGAAATAGTACTAGAGTCAGATGCAGAGACAAGTGTTAAGATCAGATAATGCTCCGGAGCAAGGGAAGCATTGTCACACTGAGACTGAGTGTAGTGCAGGTCTTCGGCAGAGCAAATGTTCATCTGTGCCTTTTGCTGTGGGGGGGGGGTAACTCACAGAGTAGGGTGTGTAATATAAGGTGTGTCCGGAAGGAAAATGCAGCAACCCAGGTGCAAATCAAATTACATAGCAAAGTCCTCAAGGCAAAAGGTTCCTCCTCTTGCCCTGAGTACCATATAAAGGCTCTAGGTGGAAGTGGCTGTAAAGTGCGAGACCTGTAGTGTGATGTAACACTAAATCCTCTGGAAGGCAAGTGGTTAACACCTATGTGGATGTGTTCAGGTGCATTATGACACACATATAAGCACACCACAATATGCAAATGTGAACTGTGCGTTGGGTGTGCCAAAATATTCCAGGTATGCATTTTTTAATGAATTGGGTTTGTTAAGGGCCCTCTCAAAGTGAATGAGCTAATAAAAGAGCTTTATGGACAATAGGCTGCTGTAAGGTAGAGACTGGTGTGACTGGTTTTATGTATTGAAATCCCTGCTAAAATATGCTAAATGAAAATACATAGGGAGAAATTCTAGAGCCACACGTTCATCAAAAAGTACAAGTGCGCAAATGTATGAAACAGTATTACTGTTTATTTGACAAAATAAAATAAAACATTGAGACGATGAGTTAAAAACTCATATTACATGCTCTTTGCACATAAAAGTTATTTTGCACATTCTCTCAAACAAGCTGCTCTGTTATCAATAAAACTTAATCTAGACATAATATCTGCTTTTATTTTTTAACATACAGCTTATTGTAACAAACATAGTTTTTGCCAAACAGGCATCGCGAGCAATATCCCTATAGGATTTCAAATACATTGCATATTTTTGTTTAGTTTTTTTTGTTTTGTAAACATTACATTTGGAACTACCCATCACATTTTGGATTAAAGTTTTTTTTTTCAAAACCATTTAATAAAGGTGAGCTTGGATATAATAAAAAATAAGCATCTGCACAAAATATGAAGTGTGTGTAATTAAAAAGGTAGACAATTACATTCAACCTTGAATTCTAAGTATATGAAAAGAAACAAGTGATAAACTGCAAAAACGCTTACAAAAAGTGAACTACAGAAAAACACAACTCCTGAAAATCTCAGTTTTGTTTGTAGGCTAGTTATAAACAGATCATGGGGCAATGGAGTTTAGCAGATTGGGTGTTGTCAGACTAAATTTCAGACAGGGTTCGGGTTGGATTCAGGGAAACAGAATCCTAAATCTAGATTTAAATTTGTGAAAGTCATGGACAGTCCTAATTCAAGTGAGCCTAGTTATAGTTAGGAAGACATTTTGTCAAAAGCAACATGTAATGAAAAGTTTTCCTGTAATTAAATCCCAACTCAGGGAAAAAAGCCCACACTGCAATGGCTATTTGCTCTTTTATGTCTAGGAAAACAATAAAAGGAAATATACTTGCTCGCTCCTCCCCGCAGCTTCTGCATCCCTGCACTCTAGCGGTCCAGAGTCCTGACACCATCAAGACCAGAGCAGGATCCATAGGCCTTGTTCTGGACATGGTGATGCTGAGCGACAGCCCACGACCAAATCATGGGGGAGTAGAGGATCAGGCAAGTAAAATTCATCTCCCCTGGACAAAACAAACCTTGCAGTGCAGGAACAAGCCCACTGTTAGAGACTTTTTTTTTTCACAACAAAAGAATTTGACATTTTAGAGGGGGAACATACATTTGTCAAATATATCTGAAGAATGAGGCATCACACCCTTCTGAATGAAGTCAAAATACAAGATTTCAAGGCCGCTCTTTCCTCGGGTCAGGGCAACTAAGGAACAAGTATAAATACATCCTCATAAAGGATAAGTTTACCTTTAAAACCATATTCAAGGTGTAACGCAAGGGTGTCAAACTGGCGGCCCTCCAGCTGTTGTGAAACTACAAGTCCCATCATGCCTCTACCTTTGGGAGTCATGCTTGTAACTGTCAATCTTGCAATGCCTCATGGGACTTGTAATTTGGCAACAGCTGGAGGGCCGCCAGTTTGACACCTGTGGTGTAACGTGTTACTGTAGCACTGACCCATGCAACCCCCCTGATCCTCCCGTGTGAATGGGAAACTACAAGTAATGACAGCTTTGCGGCTGTCGGCTTGTAGTTCTCAATGAACTACCATGGCACTGTGAGCACTTTGGTAGTTCATGGACAGCTTACACTGACAGTCCGTATAAGTCCTGCATGGCATCTGCATGTGCTGGTGCAATGTTTTTCAAGCTCCTACAAAAAAAAAATTGTAAATGAACATTTTTTTTTACCTTAAGCAACTTATCCTTTAAAAGTTGCTTAAGGCATATTTCCACTTTTGAAAAAAAAAAAAAAAACACTATAGGTTTGTTATATGTTTCTATTTGCACAGCATACTTTTTTTTTTTTACCTAATAGATGTTTCTGGGGAGAAGGTGTCATGGCTGACTGCAAGCATTTCTCAGCTAGCTCAGCGTGATCTGTCCCAATAGCTGGGCTGGGGACTTGCTGAGATTAGTTCTCATTAATGTACAAGGCAGATGCCCAGCACCTAAATATTTAACCCTCCAGAAGAGCATGTAAAAAGCTAAGCTGCAGTATTTTTTGCTATATGAATGGGAACATGTAACAAATACGACATATTATCCCAAAAGTGGAAATGCCATTTAAGTAAACTCAACGAGAAATAAAACATCTTTTTTTTTTTTAACAAACACTCTGAAATTGCAAGTTAAAGCGGAGTTACAGCTGAAAAAAAAGACAAAAAAGTCAGCAGCTACAAAAACTGTAGGTGCTGACTTTTAAAATACAGACATTTACCTGTCCCTTAGTCCAGCAGTGTCCTCACCACCGCTGGTTTCACCGTCCATCTTCTCTCCCTGGCATCTTCAGTGTGGGCACCCGGCTGTGACAGCTTGCGGCTTCACAGCCGGGTACCCACTGCGCATGCACGAGAAGCGCTGCACTTTGTGAATGGCCCCGTAGTCTTCTGGAACCTGTCACGTGTCCCAGAAGACTACGGGGAGGGAGAGGGGAGGACAACTTCCTCCGCTTCTGATTGCCTTAGTTGATCGCAGTGGAAGTGGGAGTGAGTACTTGTCAAATTTGGGTACCCCCCCCCCCAAAGGTGCCAATCCTTAATGGGGAGCAGGTCAAAGTGGAACATCCCCTTTTGGGCGCAGCTCCGCTTTGAGAATTGTATATGCATTCATCTGCATTACTGTTTGCATCATCTGGGTTTCATATTAACTATATACTGTACAATCTTGACTAATTTGTACATATACTTTGCCAGAACCGGGCATGTAATAGGGCAGTTCTATCCTCACCCAATACTTCCTCTCTCCTACTGCTTATAAGCTATTACTTGTTACTCCTTTAAAAAAAAAAACACAGGGCAGGAGTAATCTGTTATGTGCAGTAATGATCTCCTCCCATATGCAAATATAGGAGAGTAAGGACATACTAAAATTGCCCATACACGAGCAGATTTTCAAACAAATGTTTGTTTGAAAATTCTCATCAGTACATTCAATGACTTGATTAATGATGTTCAAAACTACTTTAAAATTTTGTGTGCTTTAACACTCGCTTTTGGAATTAATGTAATTTCCTGAGCAGAAACACCATTCACTGCTAGAAATTAGTTGGGAGAAAAATTTCTCATCCTGCTTTTTCAAATTTTCTCATCTCTGTTTTGGAAAATAATGGTCGATATTACCCCACTAACGAAAATCGAATGACTGTTCCTGAAATTAAAGTTTTCAAAAGAAATTCTTCTATTGTATGGCATGGAAAAGCCACAAAACACTTAGCTTTGCATGCATGATTTCTTTAAACTTGCAATATAGAAGCATTTGCATAAAAAAAAAAACAAAATCCTATTGTGCTTAGTATGGCCAAATACCACTTAGTCCCCTTCAATGCAATTACAGCCTCACGGTCATGTAATATTGTAAAAGATTGGTAGAACATTTCAGTTTCCTGGGAACCTTGGTTTTCCATTGTTTAGCAAGTGCCAAAATTCCTCTTATTTTCCTGTGTGTAAATGTGTATATACCTGAAATTACACATTTCTAGTATTCATTTTTTTTACCTCAATGCATTCTGTGCATTAAGATAAAAAACCTTTCACTGTTTTTGCCTCAAACCCCCCCCCCCCTCTCAATATTTACCCTGCCTTGCTCTGCATTCTCTTCCTGCATTCACGGGCTTTACAGAGAGCAGAAGGGACCTTTGGCTCCTGCTGCTGTCAGTCAAATCCAGTAAGGAAGGAGTGTTGGTGCTGAGCCGTACTGTGTGCATGTCTATAGACGCACACAGCCCAGCTTGGGAACGATCCAGGACCAGTGCCCCCATAGCAAGTGGCTTGATATAGGGGCACTTGGAGAAGAGAGAGTGGCAGCAGGGGGACCCCAGAAGAGGAGGTTCAGAGCTAAATACAATTGCACAGAGCAGGTAAATAGAATATGTTTGTTATTTTAAATAAAAAATAGCTTTACAATCACTTTTAAGGAATTTAGTAAAAGGTCTGTATATATAGAAATAGCTATTCAGAAAGGTTACTGAACATTTTTGTGGTATTTACCAGCAGCCATTTTGTTAAGCTTACTCCAAAACCAGAATCATGATTTGCTTAACAAAGTCTGTAGCATAAGGCAAATATAGAATATATAAAAAAGTGACAGGAAAGGCTGCTACCAAGAAGACAAAACATGTCCCATAGACATATTATGTATTAGCACACTGACTCTCATGCATACAAAGTGAACAGCCAAGAATATACAAAATTGAAATCAACATCTCTTGTATTGCCATAGGCCACAGATAATGTTCTTCAGTCAACTGACATCACTATGCTTTTCCTTATTTTTTACTGATTATAATACATCAATTTCTCATAATAATTATCAGTTAAATATTCCAAAGGCTTTCTGTTGCATATTCGTCTGCAGCACCTAACAAATATTAGTTGTAAACATGGCATTACATTTTGTATTCCCATTTCATATTTTATTAACCTATCAAGTGTACTTAAATATTACTTTATAATCCTTGGCTTAGCTTTTGTAGCCTTTGAAAACCTAAAGAAAAATTCTACAGCAACCTCAGTGTTGATTAAAAAATAACCCCCCCCCCCCCCCCAAAAACACAGACATCAATCAATTGATGTTCTTTCAAACTTTTCAGATCAGAAGCTTAGAATATCACTTTTTCAGTTTTGTTCAACAAGAGAAAACAATTTTTGCTAGGACAATGAAATGATTAAGCATATTCTTGAAAATTAGAGGAAAAAAGCTGCAGGCTAAATTTTGCTAAAGCACAACTAACAGAAGTGAACAGTGTTTTTGTTCCCAGCTGATCCCATGTGGTTTGATTCCTTACCAAATTGCAGGACAGTAGAAATTGACGATGAATATTTAACATTAAGTTTGGTTCCAGTTTGCACCACCTTATCTTATCTGGGCTCCCTGAAACTTCTGCAGTGTTTTGCAATACCTCATTTATTATAGGTGCTTATTTAGCATTGTCAATTTATGCATCACTTTACATATATATATATATATATATATTACATATCACATCAGTCCCTGCCCTCAAGGAGCTTACAATCTAAGGTCCCTAACATTCATACATACACACACTAGGGCCAATGTAGACAGGATCCATTTAACCTACCAGCATGTCTTTGGAGGGTGGGGGGAAACCGGAGTACCCGGAGGAAACCCACGCAGGCACAGGGAGAACATGCAAACTCCAGGAAAGTAGTGTTTATGGTTGGGATACACATTAACGCATTATATGTTAGCTGGTTGAATGGGTCTGAATAGGCCATCCAAACACTACAAGGTACGATAACATGGGCATGCATTTTTAATCACACTACACTGCAATGCACACTCATTTGCAAAGTGTTCCCAGGTGCCATTCAACATTGCCAATGAAGCATTTCTGCAAGGCACAGATGTAAAGCCCGCCTTAGTGGGGTATTAGTGTAGGCACATTGTTCAAGTTTTCAGGGTCCTTCAATATATAAACCAGGGCCCCAAAAAATATCTACACTACCAATAACGCCTACCATTTACATATTCCGCACAAAATAAAATGGTGACAAGGAAGTCTATTTCATATAATATAATGATCATGACGAGGTTTCCATTGGTGAAATGAAGGTAAAACCGGAGATAAAGTCCCCATCTCGCCTAACTTGTGGTTGCATTACTCTAGTAATCTGTAGAAGTGAAGAAAGTCAACTTACCACATCAGAGGAGGTACATATTAAAGGAATGCTAAATAATATATCCTAAAACCAATTCTAATAGGTAAATTAGCTATTTAAAACGTAAAATGATTGTTCAGAAACTATACATGAAGCATGAGAGGGTAGTGGCAGTAAACGTACATATCAAGGGGTACTGGAGACAAGCTAATCCATGCCAGAGGGTACTTGGTAAACACGGACATTTTTGTGGTTTTGTTAAGGCATATGCAGTCCAGTAAAAATAAAAAGAGCTGGTTTATGCAAAGTTATTTGTTGGCAGGATGTTGTTTAGTATAATTGTGAACATTACCAAGAATAAAATTGGCTTTCATGCCCCTAATTAAGTCAAACTTCATATATTTTCCTGCAGTACTGTCTATGCTTATATAAAAAAAAAAAAAAAAAACAGGACTACTCAATGAAGTCTGCACAAAGCAACCATCATAGGCAGGAGCAGAACAAAAAGGGGGCACAGATTTTAAGCACAATAGCCAACATCTATGTACCTGAACACAACCTGCTAAGCCTTATGGATAAGTAACCCGGTACGGCAAGGGAAGTCAGTCCTAAATCTTTAATTGTTGCAGTAATTTATTTGTAGTTAATAAAAAAAATAGACGTTTTGAGTAACTCCAAGAGCTGTCAGTCTGGGCCTTATTTTTAAGCAATAGGAGAGTAAAATTTTTCTAAAAATTAAATATACCGCCCCCCCAACCCCCCAAGCTTTTGGGAGACAGCAGTAGTGCCTTCTTCCACAAAATGTCACATGAGTATTTTATAAGCTACATGGCAATTTCACAGTTTTAGTAAAAGATATCATAAATGATCTACAATAGGCAGTCTTAGGTCTTAAGTCAACAGGCATTTTTTTCCCTGCATTTGGAATGCACCTTAAACACAAGCCAGCAAAACAGAACAGTACACATTGCAGTTAAGAGGCCGCATCTGACCTGCTTTGCGCTGCGTTTCCTCAGATGCAACGTGCTACTGGGGTGTGTTTAAACTGCTGGCAAAGCAGGTCAAATGTAGCTTTTTCTTGTTAAACACTGCATTTTCCATTCAAATGCAGTATTTGGCTAGAACATCTATTGACATAAACCTCTAAAGAAAGGTGCCACAAAGCCTGCAACCCATTCTATATGAACAAATCAAAATATATCAGCACCCATCATCTTTTCAGTTTAATCCCACCTAATTGTAGAGCTATAAAAGTGAGAAGTCAGTGTCAGCCCTTTTTCAGTAATACAAAATATGTCAAATAAAAATGAAAAAGACAAGTAACATATTTCTACATTATGTTTGTTTCACTGCCCTCTATGCTTATACTAATATCTCTATTAGCTAGTAGTGGGCTAAAGCCAAAGGAAACCATGAATCCCCTAAGTAAGGTACAACATGATGCCAGATTCTTCTTTCCATCACCACCTCTCTTTGACCAGTCAAGCACTACTTGAACTATGTAGTGTACAGATGGTGCTGCCCCATACAGACTTGTGCATTGTTGAGGTACAGATTCTGTATATGTATCATATATGAATGAATGAGAAGCAAAAGTGAGCAACCTGAAATCTGCACAAGTCTAATGAATTTGCAATACTTTAATGAAGTCAGTCCACCCAAAACTGGCATGTACACTATAGGCAGGTGCTGATGGTCAGAATGAGAATTGGTTTCTGAGTATCCCTAAGCATTTCAGTGCTGGAATCCTAAGCAAATACTAGAATGAATATTCAAGCCTCTAGTTTTGTTCAACTTAAAAGAAAAAAAAAAAAGAGAGAGGTCAACCCTATAACACAGTGAGAAGCACGTGATACTGTGACTGGAACTTTATTCCTGAGAGATGGTGATACACCTCAGAGTGTAATGGGACTTCGGCCAGCAGTTAGATTATGTGAGGTCTGTTGATTTTTGCCAATGCAGCAGAAGACAGCAGTGTCACTTACTGTCACATAAGGTATGCACCGGAACAGTCATTCCACATAGGTTGTACTGTTGGATCTGCACGCATTCGTATACTCTATACAACATCTAACAAAAATACACATTTTTTCTTTTTTTTTTTTTTTTTTTGGTCAGTGTAAACAATCAAGAAGGAAATCCAGAAAGAAAACATTTTGTAACATCTACAAAATAAACTCCTTATTGGATGAATAGCTGAAGCTGCCATTGTCTTTGCTCTGAGTAGGGCAGATCACTCCTCCATGGCTGCCCAGGCTTCCTCTGCCTTCTGGTAATACTGATTTGCCAGTCTTCCTTTCATAGCCTCCATTGCAGCTTCGGCAGCCTCTGTGTACAAGTCACCTAAATGGAAAGGAAGACAGTGTGAGTGTCCAACAAATTAGACTGACAGAAGAACATAATTCCATACATGTGTGCTCACATGTAATGCAATGCTGGTGTCTTGACAACAAATTACAGGGTCTGCACTGCACTGCATGGAGCCAGTCACTATATGATCACTGCACTTTCAAATCAGTGCACTGTGATAAGCTTTAACCAGACACAGGTGCATAGATCAGTCATTAAAGAAGAGTTCCAGTTATGGCATTTTTACATAGTTACAATGGTCCAGATTGGAGCAATGTAACTATGCATATACAGTTGCAAGAAAAAGTATGTGAACCCCTTGGGATTACGTGGAGTTTTGCATGAATTGGGCATAAAATATGCTCTGAACTTCATCTAAGTCACAACAATAGAAGAACACAGTCTGCTGAACATAATACTACACAAACATTAGATGTTGCCATGGTTTAATTGCACATAACATGTAAACATTCACAGTGCAGGGGGGAAAAAGTATGTGAACCTTTGGACTTAATAACTGGTTGACCCTCCTTTGGCAGCAATAACCTCAAACAAACGTTTCCTGTAGTTGCAGATCAGACCTGCACAACGATCTGGAGTAATTTTGGATCACTCCTCTTCACAAAACTGTTTCAGTGTAGCAATATTCTTGGGATGTCTGGTGTGAATCGCTCTCTTAAGGACATGCCACAGCATTTCAATCAGGTTGAGGTCAGGACTCTGACTGGGCCACTCCAGAAGGCGTATTCTGTGCTGTTGCAGCCATTGTTTTGTTGAATTACTTGTATGCTTTGGGTCATTGTCCTGTTGCATCACCCATCCTCTGCGGAGCTTCAGTTGGCAGACAGATGGTCGTACGTTTTCCTGCAAAATGTCTTGATAAACTCTGGAATTCATTTTCCCATCAATGACAACAATCCGTCCAGGCCCTGAGGCAGCAAAGCAGCCCCAAACCATGATGCTCCCTCCGCCATGTTTTACAGTGGGGATGAGGTTTTGATGTTGGTGTACTTTGCCTTTTTTTCTCCACACATAGTGTTGTGTGTTCTTCCCAAACAACTCAATCTTGGTTTCATCTGTCCACAGTATATTTTGCCAGTAGTGCTGTGGAACATCCAGGTGCTCTTTTGCAAACTTCTAACGGGCTGCAATATTCTTTTTGGACAGCAATGGCTTCCTCCGTGGTGTCCTCCCATGTACTCCATTCTTGTTTAATGTTTTCCTTATTGTAGATGTGTCAACAAAAATGTTAGCATGTGCCAGAGATTTCTGTATGTCTTTAGCTGACACTCTGGGATTCTTCTTTACCTCATGCAGCATTCTGCGCTGTGCTCTTGCAGTCATTTTTACAGGACGACCACGCCTAGGGAGAGTAGCAACAGTGCTAAACTTTCTCCATTTGTAGACAGTCTGTCTTACCATGGACACATTAACATCAAGGCTTTTGGAGATACTTTTGTAACCCTTTCCAGCTTCATGCAAGTCAACAATTCTTGATCGTAGGTCTTCTGAGAGCTCTTTTCTGCAAGGCATGGTTCACATCAGACAGTGCTTCTTGAAACCAGTAAACCCAAAACAGGTGTGTGTTTTTTAAGGGCAGGACAGCTGTCAGCAACACATCCAATATCATCACACTGATTGGAGTCAAGGTTGGCTCACTCCTGGCTCCAATTAGCTCTGGGAAAAGTCATTAAGCTAGGGCCTCACATACTTTTTCCTCCCTGCACTGTGAATGTTTACATGTTATGTGCAATTAAACCATGGCAGTATCTAATGTTTGTGTAGTGTTATGTTCAGCAGACTGTGCTCTTCTATTGTTGTGACTTAGATGACGTTCAGAGCACAATTTATGCCCAATTCATGCAAAACTCCACGTAATCCCAAGGGGTTCACATACTTTTTCTTGCAACTGTACCATATCTGTGGGGTCCATTTAGAAGCTGGAATTCATTGCAATAGAGACACCTACTTCAGTGATCTCCACTAGTTTCCAGATCCTGTGGCTGACCTGCTTCATTCTAAACACAGGAAGTCAGCCGCTTGGCATGGGTGCCATTCAGAGATGCTTTGCAGGTGCTCAATGAATGCAAAGTTTTCTCTGATTGGGCAAGATGCAGAGGCTGAGCAGGATCCCACAGGTATGGTATGGTATATGCATAGTTACATTGCTCCAAGCTGGGCCACTGTGACTTAGAAATCACTCAGTAGAATAATAAAAGGTGTCTGTACAGCCGCTGTGTCCCAAATGAAATGAATGGGATTGCTTGCATGTGGATTCATGAAACACCTGTGCATCCCATGCAGGAAAAAAATGGTCCACACACAGGTGTATGCTTAAGTACGCCTCATGTGAATGAGGCCATAAATGGGCACCATATGTCAGACTCTTAAAGGATAAGTTCACCTTTAAACAAAAAATAATAAAAATGCACATTTTTTGCAGGTAACAAAATGTGCATTTATTATTTTTTGTTTTTGGAGCCTCTAAAGCACAGGTGTCAAACACAAGGCCCGCGGGCCGAATCTGGCCCTTCCAGCCATTTCATGTGGCCCCTGCACCTCTCCTGCAGGTACTCCCTTGTCTCCACCCCCACCTCCTCTCAGCAGTCGGCAGCAGAGAGGAGAATAGAACTCCTCTGCCAAATCCTGCACCTCTCAGTGCAGCTGCAGCACTCCCTCATCTCTGCCTCCCCTGGTCAAGCATTCAGCAGACTCTGGTAACTGACTCCACTCCTCCTCTGGTCCTCCTCCGGACCCTGCACTTCCTGCTCTGCCCCCAAAGGGGGTGCACGGTGATGAAAGGAAGGGCGTGGGATTCTTGACATCTGATATCATGGGGGTGGGGTGCTCTTGACATCTAGTCTTACAGATACAACCGGCCCTTTGAGGGCAAGCATAATGCTGATACGACCCACGATGAAATGGAGTTTGACACCCCTGCTCTAAAGCATTGCACCAGCAATCAGCAGCTTGCTGGTGCCATGCAGATCTCCTTCTGACCTGTCGGTACATGCTTGCTCGTACATCCCGTTCTATGCATGAAGGTAAAATCTTTCTAAGCATCCCCCCTCAGTCTCCCGTTATACTCACCTAAGCCTGATCTTGATCCAACGATGTGCACGGGAGCGGAGGCTCTCTAACTTCCTATTGGGGTAGAGACAATGGCTCCCGTAGATGTCAACCACAGCCAGTGAGGAGGGAGCGGGTGGCAGGGCTGAGCCATGCTCTGTTTGTTATGGACACACAGAGGAGGCTCAGAAGCAAACCCGCACGAGTGCTCCCATAGCAAGCAGCAAAGAAGAGGAGGATCAGGGCTGCTATGTGCAAACCTATTACACAGAGCAGGTAAGTGTAACATGTTTGTTATTTTTAAAAAAATTAACATTTAAAATAATTTTAAGGGCATATTTATAAAGCAGTGATTGCGACTATCATGAAACATTTACTGCTGGTGAATGAATCACTGCTAGTTATAACATTCAGCTTGACTATTCACCAGCAATGGATCCCTTAGGGCTCATGAACATGGTTGGAAAGCATCCAGAGCTTTTGTAAATGCTATCCTGAGACATGCAGCTACTGTGTACAGCCAGATATTCTAATTTCTGCGACAGTCTGCATTTGGAGCATATGCCCGAGGGTGTGCTTAACATATCCCCCAGCGCATAACCACATACAGCCTAAACATTTATCTGCTGTCTATTGGCAGCTGTGCACAGGAAACCTTTTTACAGAGGCTCTGAATGCTGTGTAGCCCTCTTACAGCCATGTACATTAGCCCTAATAGTGAAAGGCCAACCATCTGTTTCTAGGGAAAGAAGCACAGTAGCCAATTTCCATTTTCTGCTCTTTGTTTTTAGGAACTTATATCAGACTGGTTACCTGATGTTTGAAAATTCCACATTCTCTGAAGCATTAATAGGAGTAAGCTGCACACAAAAATATATGGGACAGGACAAACCGCCGAAAGGTAAGAAAAAAAAAAAAAAGAGAGAGAGACTGGCAGAATAAAGAAGCTCCAAAGTATGTCTAGAGGCTTGTCAGAAGAACACAGAAAAATTCAGAGTGAATCAAAAATGAACACATGCTAAAGCTTAATGACAGTAATTACTGGCTTGGAAAACAGATATATAATATATGCTGACTAAGAGACACTGTCAGTGACCATGCTTTCTCCCTGCCCCCCACCACAACTCCTTAAAATAAAAGCTTTAACCCCCCCCCCCTTTTAAAAAGGTTAATTATATGGGGTTAAAATTTTACCTGATCGTTGTGGGTCTTTCTCCAAGTTATGTTCCCCAGAGAGCAGCATTTCAGCCTCCCTAGCCAGCAGTAGGTATTTGGGTTCATCTTGGGTGCCATCGTATTCTCCACCTTCATCATAATCAGTCATGTTCAGAGCAGAATTGTACCAGTGCAGAGCTTCGTGCCAGTCTTGTGCCCTGTACAGATATGTTTATTAGCAAATCATAGGCCATCAAGCTGCAGATAGCCCATAGCCCATTATATTATCCATAACAAGGGCAACTCAGATATATATTCAGCAAATCAGATCTAGAATTAAACTAAAACCCCAAAACCAGGTATGTCAAAAGAAATACTGGACACTGATATACATTATTGTTATTATTGTAGCAGAAGGTATATTTATAATCTTTAGTTATTACCTGTCTACTGCAAGATTCATTCCTGTGTCATAAGCTCGAGCAATGTGTATCATAGAAGGACGGTCACCAGCTTCTGCCGCCATCAATAAATAGTTAAAGCCCTTAGTTCTGTTTTCTTCTGTGTCCTTTAGGTAAAGAATGTAAAAAGCTTATATAAATTCAGGGGTCACTGGGCTTTTTTTTACACAGTAATGCTATGGCCAACCAAAGTTGAACTTCACTCTCTCAATCAACATTGACTATGTTGAATCCTTATGCTGCTAGCATTAGTAAATAGATAGGGAAGTATTTTATATTTACTTGTTTTAAACATTTTGTTCACATTTCTTTAGATACTTCATACATCTAAGGAGTCTTCAGGAGGGGTTCTCCCAGCTAAGCACAGCCTCCTGCCTGAGGGCCTGAGCTAAGGGCAGATAGATTCCAGGAAGTAAATGCTCCATGAATCATCTGCCACAACCAGTAATGCTAGAGGGTGTTTTTCAAAGTGATTTCTCAGCAAAATAAAGCATGGAGACATGGATGGATAGGGGAGTTTGGGTAGAATATTAAAACTAAATTAAATAGCACTTTTGGTTTGTGGTGCTCAGATACAGTGTAGTTCCACTTTAATTAGTATTTGTTAGCCCAGATTTCAGCTTCAAAATCTAAATAGTTTCTAAGCAAGCAAAAGACACAAACCCCTACCCAACAAACAAGTACCAAAATAAAGATATTGAATTAAAAAAAAAAGCCTTAGCAACGCAGAAATGACTTATGATGGTTTTCCAGAACAGTGTAACCCATGACATTCATTCACAAGGACATATGTGTTTATCTTTGGAAAAGGATTTCACCTGCACAGAAACTTCAGTCAAGATATGATGAGGCAGCTGAGAGTACATGAGACCAAGGCCGATGATGGCTTCCAGTTCTCCACAATGAGCAGCATGTTCAAGATGAAATATGGCAGATTCCTGATCCCAGTCCTGATCCTTCTCACAGAAACGCCCTCCTTCATGGTAGCGTACCATAGCCAAGTGAACCTACCAAGCAATTAGAAAAAACAGAAATATAATAGTGTAATAAGTGGATTGGAGGTGGATTTAAACTTCCCATTCTCATTACTGCAGATTTCAGAGTAGCATGCTTTTTGATACCCATCCTTTATACAGTACTCTTTCTTGGAGTTGTCTGCAAACACTGTTTTCTGTCTGCTGTAATGCAGGCAAGCTTCTAGGCACATTGAAATGTTACCTGACATTTTATTAATATGGATGATCCCCTCAGTTGTTAAGCCTGACCCTTTGAAGCCATGATGAGTTCCAGCTCTCTCACATCAACAATAAGCTGCAAATTTGCTTCCTTCCTCACCTTTTCTCAGTCCATGATGAGCTCCCTTCTCAGGTTCCTCTCTCTTTACCCCCAAGTCAATGACAAGCATCTTCTCCCAATGGAAGATCAGCTACAGCACCTCTCCCCCGTACACAACTCAGCATCAATCAATCCTCCCACCTCCGCTTTCATTCTAACTATTCTTCCAACAGTCCACAGTGTGTTCATGATAGGCCTCTTGTGTTGTATGCCCTGTCAACAATCAGATTTCGCTCTCCCTACTCTTGCTTCCCAACAATCCTTGGTCATGCTATGTTCCAGCAGCTCTATTATTTCCTTCCCAAACCCATGATCAGCTCTTGTTTTCCTTTCCAATATTCCATGGTCAGCTATAACTACCCTCTTTCTTCCACTCCATGATTTTATCAGGTTCCTCTCTAACTCTCTGTGCCTTCCTGATCTAGTCTCTGCCTCCTATCTAACCATCCCTATGTCTACAATCAGCTGCCACTTTGTCCCTCCCTATAATGTCCATTGTCAGCTCCCATTCTCTCTCTCTTCTCACAGTGGTGCACAATCTGTTTCAGCCACACCTCCTCTAACCCCACTACCACCATGTTTATTCAGCTTCCACTCCAACTCACCACTAGTCCATGTAAGACAGCACCACCCAACTTTATGTCAGACGGGTGATTAATCGCCGATACAAATCACTAATGCCATTGTTTAACAGTTCTATGTAACTGGTAATGTAAATGGTATATTTCTGACAATTTCTACCAAAAAGTGACTTAGCAGAGTTACAGGTCAACGTCGTGCTACATCAAAACAGTAACATTCGCTGTTAGAAATCACTCTCCCACTTTTCGCTAAGCAAAAGAGGTGAATACACAGCAGTGGTTGGTGACAAAAAAACATGGCAAAAACTCAGTTGATAAGCTATAAATTTGTAATATAAACAAAATGTAGTCACAATCTTTCTTGTGAGAAATTGTTTAACCTCCCTAGCGGTATGATTATTTCAGATTTTTGGTGCTGAAAGCGGTACCATTATTTTGCATGGAAATATGTAGTTTTTTTTATTGTAGGCTGTAATATTTAGGAATAACTCACTGAAATCTGTCCGAACAAGAGTCTATTAAACATCCCGGGTATGATAAAATTTGAAACACAAAATCATAAATTATAATTTAATAAATAATCATAAAAAATAATATAATAATATTACATTTAATTCAATAATATAATCAAACAAAAACACTGAAATTTGAAATATAGAGCCAAGTTCGCACATCGCTGAGCAAAGTCGCAAAATCGTTTTCAGTGTCTGATGACGAATTTCTCCACAAATCATTATCACTCAATTCTGCAAGTAGTTCTGATTTACTATCGCTGTTCTCTAGCTGATCTAAACCCGCTTTTGACCTAAAGGGACACTTTTTGGACGCCATGGACATTTCTAAGTTTCCAGGCAGAAAGAACAGTCAAAATGCAGACAGGGGACAGGACAGAGCACTAGGGACAAAATGTATGTGAAATGGGTTGAAACAGCAATGTTTTACTATGTAAAATCGTTTTGAAAAAAATGACATTTTTTTTTAAATTTTCAAATTTCCCGCCACCGCCGGCGGCGCCCGTACGTCCCGACGTCACAGGGACCGGTACACAGGAGCCAGATGCCGGCATCAGCCGGAGGAGATGGCCTGGGACGCTGCAGGGGACACATCGCAGGAGTGAAGGACAAGGTAAGTGCTGCAGGGACTCTCTATGCAGCGCCGCATGGTAAGCCTGAGTGTAGCTCGGGGTTACCGCTTTTGGTACAGACATTTTACCCCGAGCTACACTCGGGAATACCGTTAGGGAGGTTAAAAAAACAAAAAGAAAATGGATTGCTGCAAATAAATCACCAGTGTGACACGGCCCTTAACATGCTAAGTTTTAGCAAATCAAAGTTAACGTTTTACCAGCCTAGATAAGGAAAACAGATAATAGGATTAAAAGTGCTTAGCCAAAAATTTATTTTAGTGAAAACTGAATGTAATAGTGATAGATCCAGATATACAGGCAGCTCGAAGGTAATGTCAAAATGTCTACATTCCTGTAAGTTGTGCTTGGCCTAACCCCTACTGCCTTTCAACACCCCTTACTGGACCTATAATACAAGGGGAAACTGAAAAAGGTAGGCTTGTGAATGTACAATGGAGGGGGTTAGGCTAAACTTAAAAAGTTGAGATTTGTGTAAAAATTTGGATGTTTCTAAAACTATTACTTTGGAATTGAGCTTTCACTCAAGGTCAGTCAACTTTGCTGGTACTACTTTCAACTTTAAAAACTTAAAATGCAGATACAGGTAAGGCAACTGCTGGGAACTATACAACAAAACTGTGTAATGTGTTTGCTTCTGGAACTATCCCCTTTTTTATGATTTCATATTGTATTCTTCAAAATTTTACCTTCCCAAGAATGGACTTTCCAATCTTCTTTTCAAGATCAAGGGCATTAAGCCTTTGCATTTCAACTGCAACACAGGAAGGTCGATGAATATGCACACGGTCTGCATGAAACTGGTTCCACTTCTCTACTGTCACCTGAAAGAATCAAAGAGAGAGAATTAGTTTAATCTACGGTATCTAAATAGAAATTAGCGCACAGTACAACTACATTCCTGTATAAAGACTGCCCGCATATAGCAACACTTTTATGACCACAGGTTATTGTTACCTAGATTTCCATACCCAATTTAGCAGCATCAGCATGTGTCAGTTAACCTAACAATTACTCTATCACTGATTTTCATTCGTATATATATTTTTAAATGACATAAAAGGCTTTTTTTGGTTCATGTTTTTTTGGAAAAATACTGTGATCAGTTTTTATTATAGATTGAAAAATGCACAAAGTGTAAAAAAAATAATTTTTTATAACTGTATGTGACAGTTACACTTTTAAATAAATAGCACAGCAGATGAACACTGCCACCTGAAGCTAGCAGTACTGATCTTCTAGCTGAAGGCTATAATTTGTCTTAACGAAGTTTCCAGCCTGTATGCAATTACTATATTAGAGCTGAGATAGCGATCATCCGATTGTTAGTGGTTGTACTGACAAAAGAGAGCCAACAGCTGTGCAAAATGGAGAACCCAAAATGGCACAGATATTTGGTGCATTTCTGGTAGCTTGGTAACAATGGTTTCCAGGAGAAAAAAAAAAAATCTCCTCAACAGAGACACAAACAGCAATAACTTGACAGGCGTCTAACCCTGCCACACCTACCAAAAATCTAGAAAAAAAAAGTTTTGCATTTCCATACACTTTAGGCATTGTAAAAAAAATACAAATTTATCTCTATGGTATCATAACAACAAGATTTTCTTTCCTAAGCTTCCCGATTTGATCTTTGCCCCAACTATTTTTGCTTAAATTAGGTAAGAACAGATAATCTGACAATACTGAACTCTTTACAGCAGGCATGTCCAAAGTCCGGCCCGCGGGCCATTTACGGCCCGGGGGTCGGTTTAATACGGCCCTCCAACAGCCCTCCCTGCTCTGTGTAATGTGGCCCTCCCACGGCCCTCCCTTCTATGGCAGACAGTCTTCTGCTTGAGAGCAGAGGGCAGTGCGCATGCCTGACTGCGGCGCGTTCTCCCTGGTCTGTGTAAATGCGGCTGTCGCACGGCCTTCCCTTCTGTGGCAGACAGTCTTCTGCTTGAGAGCAGTGCACATGCGTGACTGCGCCGCGCTGGGAGCGACAGAGGGCGGTGACGTCAGGGCCGGGCTTCCAGCGTGAAGTGTGTTTCTCTTCCCCTCCCGGCTGCCGAGCAGAGACTTCAGCTCCAGCTACCTTTTTCACCCTTCACATTAGTGCAGGTAAGTTTTTTTTTTTATTTATTTTCAATACATTGTGAAAACTCAGCTGTCAGTTGATCTTAATGTTATGAAATGAAAAGTATGTCGTTTGCAATTAACTTGGCATAAAATAATTTATTTGCATTTAATTGTAATGGTTCAAAGAATGTTTGGAAAAATGTTCGGCCCTCCACCATGTTCACTTCATCCAATCTGGCCCTCTTTGAAAAAAGTTTGGACACCCCTGCTTTACAGGGTTCAGTGGTCCTGATGTTCTCATTCTGCAAAAATTCAAAACAAAGGTAATGGCCACAGCATGAAGGGGGGAAGGCACACTTGCTGACCTGCTGATTGGTATCTTACCAATACTGTCAAATATATCTCAACAATAGTGTCACCAATAGTGTCAATATGTAGTGAAAGGGCCTGCTTCACTGCATAAAAACTGAATAGATTGTTTTGGTGCCACAGTTGATCCAGAGGAAGGCAAAAAAACCCAGCAAAGCATGATCCTTGCTCTTGCAGGGAAAAAGATTCTTTCCTGATCCCCAGAGAGGCAATCGGATATTCCCTGGATCAACTTTACCTATAAGTGTTAGTATCCAGTTATATTCTGTGTATCTAAGAAAGAATCCAGGCCTTTTTAAAGCAATCCACTGAGCAGGCCAGAACCAACTCTTGAGGGAGTCTATTCCACATTGTCACAGCTCTCACTGTGAAGAAACCTTTCTGTGTTTGGAAATTAAATTTCTTTTCTTCCAGATGCCCCCTTGTCCTCTGTGATGACCTCAGGGTGAATAGCTCTACACCAAACTCACTATATGAACCACTGATTTATTTATACATGTTGATCATATCCCCCCTTAATCTCTTCTCAAGAGAGAATAAATTCAGTTCCTCTAATCTTTCCTGATAGCTGAGCTCCTCCATGCCTCTTATCAGTTTGGTTGCCCTTCTCTGTACTTTCTCCAGTTCCCCAATGTTCTTTTTTTGTAATGGCCAAAATGTCAATGGAAAGGTACTCTAGTGAAGAGGCCTACAGGATTCTGAGCATGCCAGATGAGAGCAAAGGGGAAGACTAACTGACACAACCAGCCTTAGAATACGAACCTGTAGACAGCAGCAGCACCCTGACAGATAGCTCAGACGATGGAGAAGAGGTCCCTGCTAAGATCAGGCGTACCTGACCTTGTTCCCAGGTTGCTGAGATGTTACAATCGCATGATGACTCTCATATGCAGCAGAATGCCAGTACTAGTGCCTCTCTACCTTCTTGTGAACTGGCGAGCACCAGCGGCCTAGTACATCCTGGTCTTTCACATTCCAGCACTGCAGTATCACTTGGTGACTTGGCAAATCCCTCAAGTGCAGTACAAGCTGGTGCAGTGGCGAGCACAAGTAGTATCCCGCAGCCACCAAGAATTGGCACACAGGCACATTGAGCCCACAGTATCCTTCCAGATGTGCTTGTAAATCCCGATTAGTAGCCCACAAATTCTGCAGCACCCGTACTTCCCCCATTCACAGCCAAACCCGGAATTCAGGTGGAAACAGCAAATTTAAATACTCCCCTTGATTTTTTTGGAGCTGCTTTTCACAGAAGATCTGTATGCATTGATTGTGGATCAAAGCAATTTATATGCACAACAGTTTATTGCCGTCAACACAAATTGGAAACCCATTACGGTTTCTGAATTTAAAGTTTTTTTGGGCCTAACCCTCCACATGGGCATTACTAAAAAAAATGAATTGTGGTTGTATTGGTCCACAGACCTGATTCATCATATGCCTGTGTTCTCTGCTGCCATGACCAGGCATAGATATGAGAATATTATGTGTTTTATGCATTTCAATGACAATACACTCTGTCGTCCACAGGGTGACCATGAATTTGACTGGCTCCACAAAATTCGGCCCCTTGTAAATCACCTTAACCAAAAATTTGCAGATGTTTATACTCCCCAGCAAAACATATGCATTGTTGAGTCCCTCATTAATTTTTCTGGCCACCTTGCACTCAAACAATTTCTCCCCAGAAAGTGTGCCAGATATGGGGTCAAGATGTACAGTGGGGCAAAAAAGTATTTAGTCAGCCACCGATTGTGCAAGTTCTCCCACTTAAAAAGATGAGAGAGGCCTGTAATTGGCATCATAGGTAGACTTCAACTATGAGAGACAAAATGAGAAAAAAAATGCAGACAATCACATTGGCTGATTTGGAAAGAATTTATTTGCAAATTATGGTGGAAAATAAGTATTTGGTCACCTACAAACAAGCAAGATTTCTGGCTCTCACAGACCTGTACCTTCTTCTTTAAGAGGCTCCTCTGTCCTGCACTCATTACCTGTATCAATGGCACCTGTTTGAACTTGTTATCAGTATAAAGGACACCTGTCCACAACTTCAAACAGTCACACTCCAAACTCCACTATGGTGAAGACCAAGGAGCTATCGAAAGGACACCAGAAACAAAGTTGTAGACCTGCACCAGCCTGGGAAGACTGAATCTGCAATAGGCAAGCAGCTTGGTGTGAACAAATCAACTGTGGGAGCAACAATTAGAAAATGGAAGACATACAAGACCACTGATAATCTCCCTCGATCTGGGGCTCCACGCAAGATCTCACCCCGTGGGGTCAAAATGATCACAAGAACGGTGAGCAAAAATCCCAGGACCACACCGGGGGACCTAGTGAATGACCTGCAGAGAGCTGGGACCAACGTAACAAAGGCTACCATCAGTAACACACTACGCCGCCAGGGACTCAGATCCTGCAGTGCCAGACGTGTCCCCCTGCTTAAGCCAGTACATGTCCGGGCCCATCTGAGGTTTGCTAGAGAGCATTTGGATGATCCAGAAGAGGATTGGGAGAATGTCATATGGTCAGATGAAACAAAAATAGAGCTGTTTGGTAGAAACACAACTCGTCGTATTTGGAGGAGAGAGAATGCTGAGTTGCATCCAAAGAACACCATACCTACTGTGAAGCATGGGGGTGGCAACATCACCACCTCTGTCATTGCCAACAAAGGATATATAACAAAGTATTGAGATGAACTTTTGATATTGACCAAATACTTATTTTCCACCATAATTTGCAAATAAATTCTTTCCAAATCAGCCAATGTGATTGTCTGGATTTTTTTTCTCATTTTGTCTCTCATAGTTGAGGTCTACCTATGATGCCAATTACAGGCCTCTCTCATCTTTTTAAGTGGGAGAACTTGCACAATTGGTGGCCGACTAAATACTTTTTTGCCCCACTGTATAAGACCTGTGAGAGGACAACAGGCTATACTTATAAGTTTTGGATTTACAAGGGAAAAGATAGTCACGTGGAGCCCCTCGGATGCCCAGACTACATGGGGAGCAGTGGCAAGATAGTTTGGGACTTGGTGTCATCCTTTTCCATATGGGGTACCACTTATGCGTGGACAATTTTTATTCAAGCGTGTCACCATTTAGACATTTGTATAATCTTGGAATTGGCACATCTGGAAGCATGGGGGCCTGGGATGGCCAGTGAGTGGATGGCCCCTATGCTTCAGCATATATATTTTATAATATTTTTTATAATATTTTTTGGCACATTTCACATTTCACACTCTTTCTGACAGAGATTTCTTCATCCACAGGATGCATAAAAAAAAAAAAAAAAAAAAAAAAAAAAACCAGCATATACAACCCAACAAGGACCAGCAGCATACTGGTACATCACTGGATTTTGAGTGGTTATACCAGGCATCATCCTGGTATCGATTTTTTCAGCTGGCGATCGGCTTTCATGTAAAACCAATCCCAGTGACTAATTAGCTGCAGGATTGCTTTTACAAGCAGTAGGAGAAGATGCCCCCCTCCCCCGCTGCCTTCTTGGGAAGTCCCGTGCCATCAGGGGAACCTGAGAATGCAGCCGGTGTTTCTGCCAGCTGACCATTGAGCTGATTGGAGACCAGAATGGTGCTAATCATCTCTATAGTCTAAGAAATCAGAAGCTACGAGCATTTCATCACTTCAGTTGCGCAGGATATAAACAGCGCCATTTGTAAATTGGGAAAGCATCTGATCATACCGATCTTGGTGAGATTAGATAATGTAAGGGCAGAGGAGATATCTAGAGTCTGATAGACCCCAGATTTCTCAAAAAAGAATATATAACAATGCCCATTGAAATTAAAGGGGATATTTGTGTTCCCTGTGATAGCATTAAAAGTGATCAAAAAAAAAATTAAAGGGACAGTGTAAAAATAATTTAAAGAATCAAATTATCATTAAAAAAAAACAGAAAAAAAACCCATCCTCGCCCCCCGCGCGTGCACCTAAGTGCATGAGCGTTGACCTTGTGCCAGTATGTAAACAGCGGTTGCACCATGCATGAGAGGTATCGCCACGAACGTCAGATCAAGGGCAGTCATTCCAGCAGTAGATCTCCTCTGTAAATCTAAAATGGTAAGCATTGTCTATGGATATTAAAAATGTATGCAGCTTGTCGCCATTGCACGGGGCATGTGCAGTTTTAAAGCATGTCATGTTTGGTATCTATTTACTCAACATACCATCTTTTCTGATACACCAAATAATTGCCCAATATATTGTGTTTTTGTGCATTAAAAGTAAAAAAAAGTGTATTTTTAAAAAAATTTTGCGTTTGAAAAATTGCTGCGCGAGTACTATGTGAATAAATAAATTGCAGCACCTACCATTTTATTCACTAGAGTGTCTTCTTTAAAAAATATATAATGTTTGGGGGTTCAAAGTAATTTCCTAGCAAAAAATACAGATTTTTTTCATGTGAACAAAAAGTGTCAGAAAAGGCTTAGTCTTCAGGTGGTTAAAAGAGTAAGTGATATGTGGCTGTGTAGATTCCATTATCTATACCATAGTTTGTAGATACTATAACTTTCACACAAAGCAATCAATATACACTTATTGGGATTTATTTCACCAAAAACATGTAGCAGAATACATTTTGGCCTAAATTTAGGACGAAATTTGAGGTTTTGTGATATTTTTTCTGACAGAAATGAGAAAATATCGTTTTTTTTTTCAAATTTTTTGGTCTTTTTTTTGTTTATAACGTGAAAAATAAAAAGTGCACAGGTGATCAAATACCACCAAAAAAAAGCTCTATTTGTGTGAAAAAAGGACATAAATTTAATTTGGGCACAGCATTGCATGACCACGCAATTGTCAGTTAAACTAGTGCAGCGCTATATAGCAAAAAATGGTGTAATCTTTTTCCATTCTAGATTCCCCCAGAGGTTCTCCCCCTAGCGATAACTTGCATTCATGTTTTTACCCCCCAAGTGCATTACTTTACATTTTTCAATATTAAACCTTATCTGCCATATAGCTGCCCACTCCTCTATTTTATTGAGGTCTTTTTGTAAAGTTGCTATATCCTGCTGTGAAGTTATTGCCCTCCTTAGCTTTGTATCATTATCAAACACTGATATTGAACAATTTATTTCAAACTCTATATCATTTATGAACCTCATCATTGGTTTATCTCAGATATTTTATGTGGCACACAGGGAGCATGTGAGCTCAGATGGAAAATGGCTACAGGGCTAATCAGAATGCAAAATGTTTAAAAAAAAACAAAACACAACTATACAATATCAAGTAGGCTCTGCTGCTACTTTTCTGAACATTTGTTTGAACAAATATAAAATCACATATTACTCATGCATATCCACTCGCATAGAAACTTCAAATTTTCACCTTGAAGTTTAGAGCTTTAAATTAAACCTGCGCAATTAGGAATAAAGGATATGGTGGAAAAATTCATAAGCAGAGGTTAGATCTGAGGAAAGCTTCAAATTAGATTTGTTAGTAAATTAGGATTTATAAGCAAATCCAGATTTTTCCTGTAAAGTTATGACTAGCTCTGCCTTGTTCACCTCCCTACTAGTCTTTAAATGCAATGGGCTACTTTACTAACCAATAGTTAGATTTGGAAGGCATGAAGGGAGAGGCCAAGCTCAACCTAGAGAAAGCTGAGATTTTCACACAATTCTGATGGCCTAGATCTTTTGATCTCATGATGGCATGTGCATTTTATTGAAGGTAACCTCTAATGCATTTTCCCACCATATACTCAGGTGGCTATATGGTTTACATTAACGACATTTAAACAAACTAAAATAACATGCATACTGAATTTAAACAGGTATAACTGAACCAACCTAAATAATTGTTAAAGTTTCTCTGTTGCTAAAATCAGACTGTCAGTACAAGTAAATATAATACATTTTCAGTGAATTCAACACTGCAATGAAGAACAGTCACCTAGAATCTTTGGAAACCAACACTTCGGTTGTCTGAATGATTGGTCCCACCACTGAACTCTGTGGTTTCTTCTGTCATCCCCTGTTACTATACAAAACATAAACAACAGACTAGTGCAGGCATCACCAAATTGCGGACCGAGTCACTATCCCCTCCGGGCCCATGCAGTCCCGCCATTTAGGAGCCTTTTCTTCCCCCAGCCATCTTTCGGTATCCTCACAGAGCTGACAGCGAGAGACAGGACAGTTCTGAATGGAGGGCGGGAGCTGCCCGAGTTTATCAAGCAGGTGATTGGTTGCTAGGATGAAGGGCAGTTTTAGCAAGCAATCACTGTCTGTGTAAGGTTAGGAGTGTTTGTGGGTGGGGCAAAGTTAAAGGGGCTAAGGACATTACAGTGAAGGGGGGCTGATGTGAAAAGGAGGCGAGGACTGAATGTGGGGGGGGGGGGGGGGGGCTGAGGACTGAATGTGGGGGGGGGGGGGGGGAGGACATTAAAATTAAAGTGGAGGAGCTGAGAATTTAAATGTGTGTGTGGTGGCAGAGAACATTAAAGTGTGTGTGTGTGTGTGGGGGGGGGGGGGTGGCTGAGGACTGCGGTGTGTGGGGGCTGAGGACATTAAAGTGGGGGAAAGTGGTAAGTGTGAGAACACTACTGTGAAAGGGGTGGAGGGGGGGGGGGTGATGTAAAGGGGGAGCTGAGGACACTCATCACCTTGAGAAACACAAAGAAGTCCCTTTTTGTTTTTCAAAATTCACAGCAAAGTTCACAGCAACACGTGGTTTGGTGTACACAAAAATGCACCACAGGGGCCTACATGAGATTCGGACCTCTGATGGATGAACATTTTACTGCCTGGACCACGGTGAATTTTAATTCAATACCCCTGGCCTAGTGCATTACCCTTGACATTTTATTGTGCAAAACAAGTATAAAATATACTCACAAACATTGCAAGCTTAATAGCATAAAAATGCATAAAGCCACGTAAAAGAATCCACTCTCCACCTGGAGACGAGATGACAACAAGCCACTAATGCGTTTCAGGGATCCAGTACCCTCCCTCAGAGTTATAGCTTTGAGGAAGGGGACTGGATCCCCGAAATGTCTTGTCTCCAGGTGGAGTTGGAGAGTGGACTCTTCTACTGGCTTTATGCATTTTTATGCTTTTAAGCTTGCAAGGTTTGTGAGTATATTTTATACTTGTTTTGCACAATAAAATGTCAAGGGTAATGCACTAGGCATTTGCGCCCTGTTGTATATGTTTTGTACATTGCTGGATTTCCCCAATCTGAGGAGGGCTGCATCGCCATTTCCCTTTCCATACCCTGGTTGTTATAAGTCTGGCCATCATGGTTATGTGATGGGTGCCTCTGTTCACTTCTGAGGATTTGAGTGTCAAGTTTGCTTGTTCTATTCATCCCCTGTCACTACCCTGTCTTGTAGTGAGTTAGGGGTTGGCAGGAGAAACCACCGAGTACAATGGGGTACCAGCAAATCAATACTTACGGAACTGCCAGTTGGTAAAGAGTCTTCAGGTGACGATTGCTCTCCATTACTATCTTCTTTGCAGGTAACATAATTGGCAGTTTGATTCTAGCAACAGCAGCTTTAAATATTTATACTGTGTTCACAAAACAAATGACATGTTTTTGCAAATATAGTTTATGTATCATGCAACCAACTTGAGACAATGTTGGTGTTATTTAGCAAAGGAAACCACAACAACCAATCATGACAGACAAAGCTGACTTCTGATTGGTTGGTATATATATTAGCTATTCATAAACAGATATCTGTGCATTATTTTTAGGAATCTGCACTGTAAAGCCATGCATTAGCCACTTCTTGTTATCATATAAGTATCCATCCAAATCATGTGCAAACAACACAATAAAGATGGCACCATTAAGTAACATAGATGGCACTCATTGGAAAATTTGGCAGGGCAGCATGCAGAATCACCAGTTTATTCCGGGGGTTGTTTTTAGGGATCACATAGGCCTTATTTAAGGGACATTTGCTCTAGTTGAAGAAAAGAAATTAGAAACAAAAAGATGATGTGATGTATTATGTGATGAATTAATTAAAACAGCAGTACTATCCTTCTGTTGTATTGCCAATATTCCAGAATAGGACCATTTACAAACACCCACCTGCTTCACCTAAATCATTCAAAGTATACACCCTTCCATTTAAAACCTGAGATTTTTAAGAAAAAAAAGAAATCTGAGAAGCAACCCAGAATATGTATAGAAAGCAGTTCTGGAGCCACTGACTCAAATTATACATTAAAGAATTACTTGTCAGTTTTTTTTCTGGTAATCATTTTTACTAAAGTAAAAATGCAAATTCCCTTTAAAAACATCTTCAGATTAGACATTAAAGACATAAAATGTTTTAGTTGGAAATTATAAAAAGGACTAAAGGTGGCCATAATCAGGAGGATATCTCCTTGTGAACTACAGGTAGGGAGATATCTGCCCCTCCTTGTGCAAGTTGTTAGTACCAGCTTTGGAAACTGTCCAATGATGATATTGGTGCACGCAGAGTCATTTCTCCTTATTCAAGTAGGGACAGAATGATTGGGCCTCCTTCCGGAGAGCTTTTCTAATCAAATAAAAACATAATCCTGTACAATGGGAAATACCTGTGTTCTTTATTGCCAACTATAAAAGCAGGAATGGTGCTCAAAAAGCTGTGTATTATCTGAGCCATTAATGGCAAGGCTTAAAGAGACCCTTCTGGCAATAGTGGGTGCAAACACTACAGGTAAGAAGTGCAGGCAGTTACTGCAACAGCCTCCCAAATCCTTTTATCTTAGCTAAACCTTAGTTAGCTCTCACAAAACTAATCAGTGTAAGAGCTTGCCACTAAGCAGCCCACCTACATCTCTACTGGTCCACCACCATGTGGTGGATGTTTTGGAGGCTGCTGTGAGCACATGCATGCACCTCTAGGCACTGACACCTCATTCCTGCACCAGTTTTTTTTTTGTCCCCTGACACAGCCTTTTTAAAGCTAGCACAGGGACGAAAATATATGACAATTTTTACAACTGAAAATGGGTACAAGCAATTTTAAGCAGTACTGCTGTTTTAAGGACTAAAATAAAAACAAGTAACAGTGAAATGATAAGAGTAGAGAAAGATTATGGAAGACATATTGATTCACTACTACATACCTTGCCGAAGCTGTCCTCGGACTCTGATTCCAGTCTTCTCCGGTTATAATTTGCATGAGTCTGTGTCAATAAATGAACAGGGATTAAAAATACTGTTTGTCAAGAGACAACTAGCATCACTGTTAAACTTTCTAAAAAGCTTACTGTATGATGAGAAGAAAGTACACACAAGATGCTAACTAGATGCACCCATGTACATAACATCATAGTCAATAGTGAGGATTCGCCCACAAAAATCCGCAGCCTTTGGTACATATTCTATTATAAATTTGGGTTAAGTTGAAAAAAAAAAAAACTAAGATTCCTCCATCCATGCTACACAGAGTAGATAGACAAATCTCCTGCTGTGGATATTGCTGCCGGCTCCACTAGCTGATAAAATGCTCAAATCTGATTGGAAGCAGGTGCCATTTTGGCAACAGTTTTCTGTCTGGCTTTTTTTGAATATTCAATCGACAGATGTTGGGCAGGAGGGGGCAGACTGGGTCACCCACTGAGAGGGTTTTGGCTGGCTGGAGAACTCACCAAAAATTTGCTTTGTGTGTGGCCAGCTTAAGAATCATGGCATCGGGTTGTTTACAGTAATCATTACCGGAAAGAGGGACTAACTTAATCCTTTAAATCCTCTAAATGCAGGGGCACGTTTGCCACGAGGCAAACAAGGCGTTCACCTTCGGCGGCATCTTTCAGTGGGGCCCATGAAGAAGGGATGCTGGTTTTCCTGGGCACTGGGGCTGGACTGCAGAGCAGAGTTAGGGCAGCATCGTCCCCCAGAAGAAGGGATGCTGGTTCACCTGGGCACTGGGGCTTGGCGGCAGAGTGGAGTCATGGGAGCTGCTGTGATGGTGAGTCTCTCTCCAGGAAGGGGTTGGGATGGAGGGTGTGGGTCGTGGGGCCATTGTGTGTGGGCCGGGGGGATGGAGGGGGGTTGTCGCTCATGGGGGGATTGCTGGGTGGTGGCAGGGGGATGTGATTTGTCAGATTTTTTGTGTTGCCTAGGGCAGGACAAATTCTAAATACACTCCTCACTAAATGCATTCTAGATGTGCCATATGAAAGGCGTTTTAAAGAAGAATTATCACTTTTTTCAACAGTATTCAGTTCCCATTGGGACAAAGTACATGTATTTCTTTGTCCTATTTTTCTAGGTGCCCTGTAACATTAGCTGCAATGTTGGACATGGCAACCCCCTTGGCACATGGCCACCCAACACTGCTAGCAAGGAGCGCAAGCACAGCTAGCAAGGAGATGGCTGCTTTACTAGTGAGCAACTGTCTCCAGCTCCCAGCACTTGTCAAAGGCAAGCACCAGGAATGCAGGACAGATCGATAAAACATTTGGTTTTACCTATACAGTACTTTAGGGATTCATTTTAAAAGAAATCTGTACTAAACAAGTAGACAGACTGCCCCTTCTGGAAATCTATCTCAAATGGCAGTTGGCTGAAATCAAGCCAAGTTCACATGCTCATGATAGTTCTATGTTAAATATATTAAATTACAGGAATGCACAAAATGTATTAGTAATATATGGATATAAAATAATAAAGTTAGAACTTACTCGATGCTCCATTTCATCAGATTCACTTCTTTTTTCACTGGGACAGCCGCTGTCACCGCCATTTTCGGAATCCTTCAAAATGTAAAATCAAATTGTTGACCAAAAAAACTATAAAAAAATAAATTTTTGCTATTTGACAACATAGAAAATCAAGTGCAACATACTCTGTGGCTATCCAGACTGTTATTATCTTCATGTACCAGATTATCAACTTCATTGAAAATAGGCCAACCTGTATAAAAAGGTTTAATACATAATTATGAGAGCTAGGTAAACTGTTTTGTGTAAAAAACATTCCAAAAAGTGAATTGTTGACTGAGCAAAGATTTGAGAAACAAAAATAGAAAGTGATATTAGCATCACCATAACTTATCGTGCTCTAGATATATTTTTAAAGCTTTGTTAATGATTACAATATCCTAACTGTATGTAAAATATTCAGTATTAATAGTTACTACATTACAATAGTAAATGCATTTATATGAATTTTAGAGGTACCAACTGGATCCTGGATGATCCAGAATTTTATTTTCTCTAAATGCAACTAAACCAACTGCACTTAAAATGCAGGTAAACATGTAGCGTGACTGGCAGCCTTGAAAAATTATTACATGCGTTTATTTGCATTTTGAGATGCCTTCTAAATGCATATAAATGCAGGTGTTAACGAAGCCTAACAAGTACAACAGCATAATTTCTAAATATCTGTGATACCAGGTTTCACCTACAGATGGCACTGAAACACACATTTGAAATCCTAAACCACAAATATCAGAAGGTGGAGTACAAGAAGCAAAGCGTAAACCTGGAAATTCATTTAATGCAGAGATTTTATGCCACATAATCCACATAAACCTCTGCTGGGAGAAATATGCAGGCTGCCATTGCAAATTTCTCCATTTGAAAATTCTAGTTTGGCTGTGATACTGATCCAATAGCCTCAATATTCTGAGTTACTGACCCTGAAACAGTTCCGACTTTACTTAGAACATAATTAAGCAAAAGATACAACATGACAACACTGCAATGTGGATTTTTTTTTTGTTTTTGAAGGAACATTCACAACTATTTGGAAGATCTCTCTGTGTGTGATAACCAAGAAAACTGACTGCCTGAAGAGCTTGTGATCATTCAAAAGAAGAAGAGAAACTGACAAATAATTGCAAAAACAGCTTGAGGCTGGGAGAATCGCTTGCTTTTATAAAATTATCTCTGACCATCTTTCAGTAACTGCAGAGATGTATGTAATAAAGACAGCTGAAGGACATGGCACAGTGTTCACTAGGTTCCATAGTAAAAAAAAAATACATTAGGGGTTATTTACTAAAACTGCATGGTGCAAAATCTGGTGCAGTTCTGCATAGAAACCAATCAGCTTCCAGGTTTTATTTTCAAAGCTTAAATGAACAAGCTGAAGTTAGAAGCTGATTGGCTACCATGTACAACTGCACCAGATTCTGAGTGCTCCAGTTTTAGTAAATCTACCCCATTATGCCTGCCACAGCCTTGAACCTTCAGATCTGTATCTAGCAGATTCTAAGCAATGTCTTCCTTTAACAATAGAGAATTATTATTTGTGCAAAAAGATTAAAGGCTTGTTCACACTGCCCTTATGTTAAATGCTCTGTTCTGGAGTGTAGGTAGCTGTCAGTTTTGCCCTGAGGTAATGGGGCAGTGTGATGCTTATTTCAGCACATTGTATAGATGCAGTGATATTTCATTCATGTCCCTGCATAGCAGCATGGCGCGTTGCAAGGCAGTGACATTCAGTGCCATCCAGTGCTCTGCAAAAATATGTAGCATAGTGTGAAAGTGCTCTGTTATTTCTGATGTGAAATTCATCAATCCTAGAAAAAAATTTTGTTCAGGGAGCCAGATTGAAGCTTTTCATAGACATGTCATGACCCTCTCCTGATTTCGACAATCTCACATCTAGAACAGCAGTTGACACTCTACAGCATACTCTCAACATTTTCAGACCAGAGGAACCCTTAAAATAATCTGCAGGAACCCTTACTAAAACCTAGTAATGATGGATCAATGGAAAAAATGCCTCTTACATCGGTGGTTGGTAGATAGAATGAAACTCTTACAGTGGTGGTTAGAATGGGGACAATCCTTGCAGACAGATAAACAATACATTGGTTCATTTGCCAAGTGGCATTTGCCCTGAAACTATGCAGGAATTATCAAACGGGAGGCCAATGAGCCACTCCTCAAGGAAGCTGCCAACTTGGCCCTTGTTGGATCTGCAGTTGCCATGGAGGCTGTAAAGGATAAGAGGGTTTAAGTACCGCTTGAGGGCGATTTTATCTTTTTAACCACTTTCCACCCAGCCCCGATGTCCCCTTAAGTGAGTTGTCACACCTCAAGGAAGCTGCCAACCTAGCCCTTGTTGGATCTGCAGTTGCCATGGAGGCTGTAAAGGATAAGAGGGTTTAAGTACTGCTTGAGGGTGATTTTATCTTTTTAACCACTTTCCACCCAGCCCCGATGTCCCTTTAAGTGAGTTGTCACACCTCAAGGAAGCTGCCAACCTAGCCCTTGTTGGATCTGCAGTTGCCATGGAGGCTGTAAAGGATAAGAGGGTTTAACTACCACTTGAGGGCGATTTTATCTTTTTAACCACTTTCCACCCAGCCCCGATGTCCCTTTAAGTGGATCTTTAGACTCCGGGCTGATCGGCTGTAGCAGTAGTCACATGATCAGGAGCCTGTCCCACCAGCTCCCGACTATATATACAGAGACAGTCACTGTACTTGGAGCATGCAGTGAGCACACTCTCTGCATGGAACCCTCAGCCATCCATGGAGTCATATGTACAGAGTGTGAACATTAAAGGCCACAATTTTGCCACTGAACATATGCGTTATGTAGGTGGGAAGAAGTTAATGACAAGCTCAAAGGGACAGCAACAACTACTGAAAATGTATCCAACATAGTAGAGATCACTGCTCCAGGTGAGACGCCATTAGCCTTGCACAGCTCTCATGTGGATGCCCACCACGGCTTGCCACTGCAATACTGTGAGAAAAGAAAGGAATGGCTGCACACAACTCTAATGCTGTTCTATAGTTTATTCTGTCAAATCTTCAAAAGGACAGCACAGGGATACAAAATAAGTTTGTTCACACGTTTCACAAAAAATTTTACTTATTTATAACTATGAATAACACAATTATGTGTGAAAAGTGTCAACAAACTGCTATTTTATCCTTATGCTGTCTTGTTGAAGATTTGACAGAATAAACTATTGAACGGCATTATGGTGGTGTGCAGCCATTCTTTTCTTTTCTTACTGGAATGAAGATGTTTTATTTTAGCTGGTACACTGTTTCTTAAATACCAAGCAAGTCAGATACATAAGCTAATATGCTGGACTGGTTGATGGAATGGTAAGAAAATACTTTGTATGAACCAATCCCTTTAACGGAAGTTGGTCTTACCATGCACATCAAATCTGTGGCCCTGTGGGGTGACTGGGGAAGGGGAGCTTGGCAGAGAATCAAATGTCATATCACTCATGTTCTCATCCGCAGAGTTCTCTGAGAGGCGAGACAGGAGAGGTGGACGGCTTCCTGACATAGTCCTCACCCGACTGCTGCCACATCGCTCTTCTATGCCGCGCACCACTGTCTGGGCAGATTGCTGTAACAGAAAAAGAGACTGTTCGGGAATGCTGTCATTTTACAAGACACCGCTCCAGATTACAAGGCTTCTCGTACCCACTGTATGCAGCAGAAAGAATAACCTTTTTCCCAAATAGGCCCACAGCAAGCCAATGCTGCAACTTTATCCTCCTGACATTACATCTACAATTCATCTCATATTGCAGGTCAACAGGTACCTGACCCAGTCCAGAAGTCAATGGATCAACAGAGACCACTTCCAAGAAATGGGAACATCCATAGCTGAGCATTTCCAAAAAGTCTGTATTTATTTTCCACAGAGATGAAACAAGTCAAGCCAAACTGACCCAAGATCATTGGCATTGAGGGGAAAATTAAAGTAGGTCTCAGATGTGATTGAATCAAATAGACACTGCCCAATCTCTCACCAGCTGCAGCTTTCATTTACAGATCTGATCTTGTATAGCCAAACATAAAACAGGTATTTACCAACAAAAATTTGGACAACTTGGATACATTATAGATCTGGTGGTGACCATGGTCAATCCTATTTACTCTGATTCACTGTAAGTTGTGATGCACTTGATTTCTCAGTCTTCCTTTGTGATACACCATTGTATTTACTCATGAGATGACAGATTAAGGTACCATGCTATACACCCCTACATGGTTTAATGTATTTGTTGTTTATCTCCTGTTCCTTGTTATTGTCTTTTTTTTTTTATCTGTGACATATCTTAATAGCATTGATCATATACCTGTAATAAATGTGAACATTGTAACAACTTTCTAGAGGTTTTTTAGGAATATGAGGTTTTGAGCATGTTGTCACAATTTTTTTTTCCTCTCGCTTATGCCCATTACAAAAGAGCAATGTATGCGATGTTTAATACACTGACCTTCCTTTCCTCTTATAAGATCTGCTGGCATCGCTCTCCAGGCTGCTAGAAAGGTACCAGGTGAAGTGCACTTGTTGTCTCTTCCTGGGACAGGTGCTGGCGCCACAGAGAAAGCATCGACTTATGCAGCTCCTGCTCCCACTGTGGCCGTCTCCTTCATCCACTGCCTGTGCCAGCTCAATGCATGATAATCTGGGATGGTGGGTCAGCAAGCCCAGATCACAATCAATGTTATGCAGATCTCAGGCATGCGCTTTCCCTGGTTTGAGGTCAAGGGCCGCATCAGAGGGCTCCGTGGGCCACAGGTTGAGCACCCCAGCTTAGAATTATGTCGAAACCTCATAAAAAAGATATAAAAAAAATGGTATTTACCAACATCTTGCTGCTGTTTTCCAGAACTGATTTTTCCTTTGGGGAGAGGTCGAATGGCGTCAGCCCCATGCTTTTGCAAATTCGGTTGCAGGCGTGGGAATGGAAGAACAAAGCCATCCCTCGAACCCCTAAACAAAAGTAAAGTAAAAAAAAGTTCACTATGAAAAATTGAGACTCATTAACCAAGGGAGTTTCCTAGTCAGTAATAAAAATAGTTTACCATAACAGACCATTTTATAAAAAATGTTGCTGAATAAGAACAATGAATCAACACTTGCAATCTTTGTTATTGGCTTTCTTTTTTGTGGGTTTCCTCTATTCTCTTTTTCTTTAAACTCTAAATATACCCCAAAAATATAGACTAATAATATAAAAATAACCCCCTATGGGGTTTATTTAATAAAGGTAGATAGTGCAAAATCAGGCTCAGCTCTGCATAGAAACCAATCAGCTACTAACCTCAGCTTGTTCAATTAAAACAAGCTTTGGAAATAAAACCTGAAAGCTGATTTGTTTCTATGCAGACGTGAGCCTTATTTTGCAATCTCCAGTTTTAGTAAATAAACCCCTATGTTTCTTGCTCAGTTTTTTATATTCCTATGAATCCTAAAAGATACTCTGCTGCAAAATTATATAAAATGTTACTTGTTTAGTAAAGTTAGAAGATCTGATAACATAAATTATACATGGGGATAAGGGCCAGACTTTGAGCATCTCTGAGGCCAACAAAAGTAAATTTTACCACTGTACCTAAAAAGAAGTACATATAGTACAGGATAAGTGCTTATGCAAACATGCACTGCTGCCAGATTTATTTTACAGAATTGTTTATTCAAGTGCATCTATGAGGACTGATTAATCCTGTGCATTTTCTCTATAATCTCCACATAATCTCCCTTTTCCTTTGCTCTAAAAGCATCCTGGCAGATTAGTTATAATAACCTAAATGCAAAGATCTCAAATATTAGTAACTTGATTAGACATCAAAATCCATCTACAGAGAACCTGTCACATTTGAGAGAAGGATGGGTGGCACTGGATCCCTAAAATGGCTTTGCTTCCACCAGAGAGTGTTGAAATAGTGGCATGCAGTGTGTTGACAACAGGCTGGCAGCTCTCCCAAGCAGAAAGGCTCTCAGATATGTTGTGTACTGCAGGGAGAGGTAATAACACAAGTGCCACAACACAATGATGAAGTTCAAGAGTGTACAGCCAGTCTTGCTCACAGATGGATTGAATCTCCGCTGGTCCCTGCTGAATCGGCCGAGATTTAATCTGTCTATGGCCAACTTTTAGCAAAATCTGTAAATTTAACCAACAAGTTTTGGGGACTTGAAAGTACCCTTTCAGCAGGGCTTGATCTATCGGTAGAATATCAAAAGATGGACTCCAGATGTTGGTGGATAATCAGTGAAGGTTGCAGCAACCAGCTATTGATAAGAGTGCCTATACAATTAAATGTCCAACTTAACTGTCCATTTCACCCTGATTATCCACCAACTTTTGGAGTCTCCCGATATTCAACCTATAAATGATGCCCTGAAGAAAAAAAACCCTTGAGCCTCTAAAATGCATTGGGTAAACATACAGATTTTGCTTGTTCCCTGTATTGAAATAACACTTTAAACTGCAACACTCTGGACTGGCTCTCCTGTTTTTGCCTCTCCCTACAATACTGTTAATGGGTTACACAGATTACACGGATCAATTTTTACTGTGTGAATGAATCTTTTAAAATGGAACTGTATTCTGTTCAGTGGTTCAGGATCTGCACATGAGATCAAATTTAATGTATGAATGTAAGTTAGGGAACTTAGATTGTACACCCCTTGAGGGTTAGGGACTGATGTGAATGTTCAATATATATATGTAAAGTGCTGCGTAAATTGACAGCGCTATAGAAGTACCTGAAATAAATAAAAAAACATAAGAGAAGCTGTGTAATAAAAATACAGAAGTAGAAAAGAGAACCAGCATCAATGTCTTCTCCTAATTTCTACTAGTGGATGACTCCCCTGAGATACCTAATGGTATGGACTATAGTAAAGGACACACTGTAAAATTGGTTTATAAGAATAATACTGAAGCTGCCAATGCTAATGCCCTTTCAAAAATGTTAGTTGACTAGCTGCTGTCTCTGGGTGCAATACATCATGACTCACTGGCCATAAGCTGCGACTCAAAAATTGCTAAAGCCAGAGGGTCAAGAATGGCCGGTTGGGAACTAGCATTTTCAGAGGACGATCAGCAGTGGCAGCCAAGATTATTTTCACATGACAAATTTCTTTAATGCAAATAATTGTTTCAGCGTCCATTATTATTTTAAGAACTTTTTTTTCTCTTTGAAGATTTTAATTAAGAGCACCAGGGCAGATTTTTTGATCCTTTAATCTTGCTGCTGTTTAAAAACAAACTCTCTGCAGCAATAATTGCCAGCCAAAGAACGTGGAACTTAGGCCTGTAGCTGGGAACACCAGTTTTTTTTAATTCACATTAAGAAAGAGGTACTAACAAAGTACTGTAATTTGGTAATGTCAATAAGATCCTTACTGATCTATGCAAAGAGATTTATGCTTTACATTCGGTGGGATTTTTAAGGCAACCTTAAAATATATAAATCAGAAAATTTTACATTTTATTTGACACATCAGTACACATTTCCCCTATAGAGTATAACAATTCTTGAAAGCAAAAAAATATATATATATACCCCAATTTTTTTTGTAAAATATGAAAGTGGATGTTAAGGCGAGTAAATAGATACCCAACATGTCACGTTTTAAAATTGCGCACACTTGTGGAATGGCGAGAAACTGCGGTACTTAATCTCTACAGGTTAGCAGTGTAAAGTTACAGAGGAGGTCTAGTGCTAGAATTATTGCTCTTGCTCTGACATTCATGGCGATACCCCACATGTGTGGTTTGAACACCATTTACATATGTGGGCATGGCCTACGCACACATTCACCACTATGTGCGAGCACAGGGGGACGAGGGCACTTTAAACTTTTTTAAAATATGTATTTAATTTTTTGGGGTTTTTTTTTTTTTGCACTGTCACTTTTATTCTTATCACAAGAAATGCATGCATCTCTTGTGATAGAAATAATTAGTGACAGGTCCTCTTTATGGAGAGATATGGGGTCAATAGGACCCCATATCTCTCCTCTGCAATGTAAAGCATTGGATAAAAAAAAGCATTGATCTAGTACTTTAAAAAAAAAAAAAATGGTTGGAATGGGAGCTGACATTGCTCTGGTCCTCCAAGGGCATAGAGATGAGTGATGGCCATCTTTCCTTCACTCATGTCTATGCGCAGCGCAGGGATCGATGGATTCTCAGGTAAGGCTGAGTGGTGGCGGTGAGGGCGGGCGGCGGCGAGGGCGGGGGTTTTTGGCACCTGTATCCGAGCTTTTTTTTTTTTTTTCATTTCGGCCAACAGCTGAAAGGGGTGTTTTTGGCCGAAACGTTTTGGCCATTTAAATGTTGGTGCATCCCTAATAAATTCTAAATAAATAAAGGGATAATGGAATCATGGATGTGAGAAATATTAAGTTCTAGTGACGCTACAGTGGAAGCATCCAATTATACAGTAATGTTGTGCCCATAGTCTTCTAGAGACCTCAGCAAATGTTATTATACAGGACAGCCTTCCACTCCAATACAAGCATGAAGGTTACACCATAATGTAATATACCTAAGTTGCCATCTCCAAAGTCAGTGCCACCCTCTGTGTGGATTTGAGGATCCGTGTATAAATCTCCTACTCCTTGAATGTCAACAACAATCAGCTGATGTCCTGATCGTTCAAATGTAAAGTGACTGAAAGCCTAGGAGGCAAAAACAACAGAAAAATGATGAGAAATGTGCAAATAAAAAGCATTAAAACATACACTTCACTACATAGTGGCAGCAAGGGCCTTTCTGCTGCTCTACATCAGTCAAATGGTAATCTAACATTGGACAGAAAGGCAAAACAAAGCACAGCCCAGTAATTTTGTTAAAAAAAAATAACACATTTTTGGAAAACAATCTCCTTTTCTGATGCAAAATAGATGTGTAGGGTGTAGAGGAAGTGCAGGGCCAACAAAATATATATTAAAAAAGAAGAAAATTACATTAAAAATTAATTGCCGTTTTAAGTTTAGTGGCCGCACCAATACGACAGTAGTAACCCAAGAGTGCTTTAAAAAAGACCACCGAAAAAATCAGAAGATTAACAGCCTGCAGTAGAAAATTGTAAATACTTATATCTTTGTTAGGTGGTAACTTCAAACACCTCTGTCTTCCAGAGTGGCTGCCTCTAACGAAGTCTTCATCATTCGTGTGGAATGCCTGTATCCACCCATTTTACTATGGCTCCTCACTTTGGCCCCAGTGTCACTACAGGATTTAGAAGTGATATATTGGCCATTGGCTTTGAAGGCTTTGCTGAAGGCGACAGCACTAGAACATAGAGATGGTCAGACTCGATGGCTGCTGGAGAGGTAAGTAGTCACAGTGCTTTATTGTAGGGAGCTACGTTTTGTATCTTTCTGGAGAAAGCAACAAAGTCACTTTAAATAATGTGACTGTGGGAGACCACCAGGAACCAACGTGCATTTCTGGGATACGTGCTGCAAAACATAGTTCTTTCGTTCACAGTGGGAACTCTAAAGACAGACGTGAAAATGATCAGTGCAGCTTTCTCCACCATTCATGATGTAGCAAAGGAAAGCAGGCAGAATTTCAATGGAAAGTTATCGTGCTTTATGTTCCTGGGATTCCATCATATTAATGAAATGTGGCCAGACTTTCACCTCAGATGCCAATTTTTGCTTTCACAATGCAGTAATGTGGACGGGACCTTACAGTCTTTAATGAAGCCTACCTGTGGAGTGAGCCGAATATTGTCATCCCTGACAAATCCAGAGTTGGAGTTATATTTGATATATTTGCCCTCAATGTAATGTTCAAGGTGGAACAATGGTTTTCCAGGTCGGTCTTTCATCTCTAGGATGCACATCTGCATGATGTCCACCTGTCAGAACAAAACCAGTAATTACCCTACAATACCAAAGCATGCACAGTTTTTGAGAATACGATCATCATCTAGCTTACTTTGGGGCATAATGTAACATTGATGACTGGATGAAATGTGCTTTGGTCAGTCAGGGTCATGCTGTGCCAAATTCATAGCTGCCTGTGTCAATTCTGATTCCCCTGACCAAAATGTTCATTATGTTTTGCATTCATCTCGTCACTGGTCGGCTCACTGACTTATGAAGGACCATCATTGTTTTTCTAAATATGTGTTTTACATTGCTGTTTGTGTTCCTGTTTAGGGGATTACTGATTTTCCATGGATACAAGGAGAGGATGTTAGGGAAAATACCCCACAGACAGCCATAAAAGCAATTTTTTAACAAGGTGAGGAATGTACAGAACTTTTGCCATTGATTGCTGACTGTGACCCTGCTGAGGTGTCACTAGGACAAGATATATAGAGAAAACTACAAACGTTTTATATGAAGGTCCACTGTATGTTAGGAAGTTTTCAAAATATGCTTCTTTTTCATTTTTTTTATATTAAAGAACAGCAGGTTCCAACAACGTAAAACATTGCAATAATATCTGTACAGTGTAACCAAAATGTGGTGATAATCAGTGGATCTCCTCAGTGTGTCTAGTAAACCATGAACATCTTGTACAAAGAATACTAGGTAACCCCTGGAAATTGGAAGGCCAGGGGGTAATGCCAATTAGAAGTCTTTCCACACCTTGTGGGCAATGGAGGGCACTGCTGAGTGTTTTTGTCTTCTTCAAGAAGACTGCATCAGAAAGAATACAGTCCAAGATGATGACAAATAGAAGGAGGGGAAGAGGATGGATGAAGGAAGGAAGGTAGAAGGGGGAGGGTATATAAAATAAAAAAGGGGGGGAAGGGAGGGGGAAGCAAAAATATGCTTCTGATGTCATACAATAAGTAAGATACTTTTTCAAAGTATACAAAACAAGCTCAGAACGCTGTTCTATCAGATATTTCTGAAGCCGAGTTAAATTATTTGGTATAAACACCATGTAAAAAAAAAAAAGAAAACATTTTTTAAAGGTCATCAGTGTGTGAGCCCTCATGCACTCTGGACGTTTTGATAACGCTGGTAATGTCAGCTCTGTAAAGTCATGTTAAAAACGTGAGTTTTTCAGCTTTTTTTTGTGTTTTTGCATTAGCGTTTAGCGGAGTTTGCGTTTTGGGGGGGTTTGAAAAAAGTCCAAAAACACTGGTTTGCTGTGTTTTACAGTGTTAGAGCGTTTTTACAGCTAAAAAACGCCTCTAGAAACCCACTAGTCCTGGGGGTGTTTTCCAGCCAAAAAATGCCCCTGCCAAAAAAAAAGTTGATTACAGTCTCTGTGTGCATGGACACATAGGATAACATGCTGGGGAGTTTACTGACTGTAGAAAAAACCCATCAAAAGCCAAAAACAGCCGCTGTAAAAATGTCAACTGTGCATGAGGACTACATTTCAACAAAATGGTAAAAGTTTTAAAAAGCACAGTATGTACAAATGTTTTTAGCAAAATCCTGCCTATCAACAAAACATTTCCAAGGACAACATTTTTCACAAGACATTCTTTTTTTTTTTCAGTTGTGTCTACTTTAAATAGTAAACTGATGCACTGTTTGGCTTCATGCACACAGTGGGATAGGGTCTCAACAGCCTGCAGAGCCTGTGTAATCACTCTCCTTGGACTTACATTTGCCCATTGCGATGAACTAGAATATGGCATGGACATATGCTCTAAACAATGTGCGTTCAGAGCTTATGTCCGTGTGTACTTGTGCTGTATGACCGCCTACAGCCACCTCTTCTAATTTATCTCATTGGGCAGCAGTACATGGCAGCTACGGGTCCCAGGATAGTAGTTGCACAGGCTCTGCATACTGTATGGCTAAGGCTACATTCACACTAGCGTTGTGTGCAGGCGGCAGAGAGGCGTTTGGGAAGCAATTTTACCGCTTCCCAAACGCCTCGGACAATTCTGCCCATTGCAGCACATGGTGCTTTTCTAACGGGAGCGGTAGTGTCGTGGAAAAACGGACGCCTCTGGTCGAGTCAGGAGGCGTTGAAGCCTCCTACTCTAGTCTATGGTGCCGCTGCTGAAATGCCGGCCGGCGTTTGCGGTGCGGTTGCGATGCGTTTGCGGAAACAACATTCAAACTTCATTATAGGCGTTTGTGGGGCATTTTTAACGCTCGACAAACGTCTAGCAACCTCCGCTAAACCGCGCATGCGGCGTTTGCGGAGCATTTGCCGAGCGTTAAAAACCGCTATAGGGGCGTTTGGCAAGCGTTGGTAAAACAGTCAAGTGTGAACGAGCCCTAAGTGCATGAAGCCTTACCTTATAGTTTCTCATATGTTAAATAAAAAGTCAATCAATAACAAAAATTCCTTGTTTGAGACTTCCTGCCTTTCTCCAGACTTTTCATACAGCCAATAGAGGCATGTACATTTGTTAATAAAACCATATTTAACACTTGAATCAAGTGTCAAAGAGCAAAGATCAGCAAACCTCACATAAATGCCACCATAAAAACATAAAGGAACACAAATGAATACTAAAAATAAATAAGGAAAGCTGGCATCCTTGATATGTAGGTACCCATCACCATGCTTTTTATACTTAAAGCGGAGCTCCACCCAACAGGGGAAGTTCCGTTTTATGGACTGGTTCCCGGTTCCCCATTAAGGATGGGCACCTTTGGGAAACGGGTACCCGAAATTGACAGGTACCCACTCCCACTTCTACTGTGATCGCCTAGGCAATCAGAAGCAGAAGTTGTCCTCCCTCCCCGTAGTCTTCTGGGACAGGTCCCAGAAAACTACAGGACCATTCACAAGGCGCAGCACTACTCGTGCATGCGGAGTGAGCGCCGGGCTGTGAAGCCGCAAGCTGTCACAGCCCGGTTCCCACACTGAAGATGCCGGCACTGGGAACACAGGGCGGCTGGTGAAACGGGCTGCGAGGGGAGGGACAACACAGGACCGAGGGACAGGTAAGTGTCCGTTTTTGTTTTTTTTTTTAATTTTCACTGGAACTCTTTAAACTGAAACTTCATTCTCTTAATCAGCACTGATTTTTCAAAATTCTTATGCTGCTAGCATTAATAAAAAGATAGGAAAGTATATGATATTTACTTGTTTAAAACTTTTTTTGTAACATTTCTTCTGTTACTTCCCAGTTTCTATGCTTAGGCAAATTATATCACACATCCCATGAGTCTTTAGGAGAGAAGGAGGAGTTTTCCCAGCTAAGCACACCTTCCTGCCTGCATGTCTGAGCTAAGGGCAGATGGATTCCAGGAAGTAAATGCTACATGAATCACGTTCCCTTAATCAAGATGGCCAAGGCCAGAAATGATAGGGGTGTGTTTCACAGTGATTTCTCAGCATTTTTTTTTCGCCTGCAGGAGCAAATTGGACCATGCTCTGATGGTTTTTTTCTGCCTTCCTCTGTATCAATTGTGGGTATGGGATTATAACTTTTTCTTTTAATGGTGGAACTGGATGGACTTTTGTCTTTTTTCAGCCAGACGAACTATGTAGCTAGCAAGATAAAGCATGGAGACATAGATGGATGGGTAAGTTTGCTTTGAATAATAAAAATGAATTAAACAGTGTTTTTGGTTTATAGACCTCAGATGCAGTGAAGTTCCACTTTAAACATTTCTACTGACTTTACAGAGGATTATGCACTTATTGTATCCTACTCTACCTTGCCACAAAGTTGTCATGTTGTTGATCAGCTTTTTGTACTGTAACTGTATGTGGTGGAGCAAGGAATTGTACTTTTGGAACAATTTTATAACAATTAAATAAATAGGAACTACAATAAAAAAGGTCATCAAACAGCACTTTATATGACCAGTGTATATTATAGTCCACTTTGATATGCACACAGACATTTGCAAGCCCATTGTCCTCTTGCGTAAAGCTCCTGGGGTAGAGCATGGGGAAACACTGGGAATTCTGTGCTAAAGCAAGCATCTGTGTGCATGCACCAGTACACAAACAATCATACAAGTTAGAAAATTCATTTAAGATTTATCCTTAAATGAAACTAAATGTAAATTTTATCAATAGGACAGAAACAAGAAAACTACAAGTCTTTTTTAGCCAACCATATTAAAATATCCTGATGTACTTTCTTTTCTACCTCTCCATTCCATATCTCTAATCGCTTCTTTTATTTGTAATTTGTTCTTTTCCTCAATCAAAAAAGACTTCTTAAAGCCAGTCACGCATATATGATTATAATCTCTGCATTGTCAACATGTGCATGCACCTTCCTATACATACATCCCACTTCTATCTTCATGCTATTTCCAGGTCACTACGAATTCATATACTAAAGTACTGTGTGACAATGATTTATAAACATGTGTACTTTGATATGGCTGTTGATTGGGAGACCATGGCACCCTGATATTCCTTTATTTATCCCTTACGTGAATGGATAACCTGTGTTAAACAATGACCTGTATATAAGTGGTGCACCGAAATGAAAATTCTGGTGCAGAAACTGAAACTTCAAAATGCACTTGGCCGAAAACCGAAATGTGCAGTTTTGAATATGAAATGAATATATATTTTTTGGAAAAAAATACACTGATTAAAAAAAAAACAACAACAAAAAAAAACAACATATACCCCAATTGTTTTGTAAAATATGAAAGAGGATGTTACGATGAGTAAATAGTTACCCAACATGTCACACTTTAAAATTGCGCACGCTCATGGAATGGCGTGAAATTGCGGTACTTAAAAATCTCCATGGGTGACGCTTAAAAATGTCTACAGGTTAGCAGTGTAAAGTTACAGAGGAGGTCTAGTGCGAGAATTATTGCTCTGGCTTTGACGTTCATGGTGATACTTCACATGTGTGGTTTGAACACCATTTACATATGTGGGCATGGCCTACGTATACGTTCACCACTACATGGTGGGGGCACTTTAAACATTTTAAAGAAAAATGTATTTAATGTTTTTTTTTTTTTTTTTGCGCTGTTCCTTTAAAAAAAAAAAAATGTAATCACTTTTATTTTTATCACAAGGAATGCATGCAACCCTTGTGATAGAAATAATTAGTGACAGGTCGTCTTTATGGAGAGATATGGGGTCAATAAGATCCCCCATCTCTCCTCTGCAATGTAAAGCATTGGATCAAAAAAAAAAAAAAAGCATTGATCTAGTGCTTTAAAAAAAATAAAAAATGGCCGGAACGGGAAGTGACATCGCTCCAGTCCTCCAAGGGCATAGAGAGCGGCGGCCATCTTTCCTTCACTCATCTCTATGCCCAGCATCAGGATCGATGGTTTCTCAGGTAAGGCTGAGAACTACTGAGTGGCGGGCGAGCAGAGGCAATGGCGGATGGGCGGCAGCGAGTGGTGGGGTTTTTTCAGCAACTGTATCAGTGCTTTTTTTTTAAATTTCGGGCAACGGCCGAAAGGGGTGTTTTTGGCCGAAATGTTTCGGCCACCAAAATTTCGGTGCATCCCTAGATAATACTCTACTTTAATTCTTTGGAAAATAACATCTTTGTATAAGAAATTATCATGATATAAGATCTGTAATTGCATCATACTATATTCTAGAAATTATTATTATACAGGATTTATATAGTGCCAACAGTTTGCTCAGCGCTTTATAATATGAAGAGAGACAATACAGTGATACAGTTCAACAAGAGGGTTAGGAGGGCTCTGTTCCTTGGAGCTTACAATCTAAGAAACTTAACATATACAAAAAACACACACACATTAACTAGAAAAAAAATTAAATTAGGTTTTAAAAGTACATTTGTACATGGACAATTAAGATACATCTACAGCTTTGTGTGCCTAATACAAACAATAAAATCCCTATACTCTTCAGGAATGTATGTATATATTAAAATCCATGCTTTCATTTCAACACACATAACTGCGGTGGGCTAGAATAAACCCGTGGGCCACATGGCTTTCTAAAATTAGACCTCTTGTGACCCATGTTTTCTGATGAGACATGTAGAACACACGTGTGCCGTTTACTATGGATTTGCAGTGTGAAATGATTCTATATACATAAGATAAAGCTAAGTCAAGCAATGATCAGAGCGGGAGGTGAGTTTTCCTTCTTCTGAAGGCTGTGTCATCTGCAGGGCTGATTAGATGTCTCATTGTACACAGCAGAGCGGACTGAAGAGGCTGTGGGTAGTGATCACACGCTGCAGCAGCCATTCTTCTCGCTCTCAGGCTCACGTTTCAGGAGGAGCATAACATAGAATGTAAACAAGTCAGCGCACAATCTGCTTCCTCACGTATACCACGTCTCAGAAGGCCGATAAAAAAAACTGGAACTGCAGGATCTGTTTATATACCTCTGTACAATATGTACGATGCCCGAAGGAACATCAGCTGTCAGTTCTCACTTGCTTACATTACAGGCTATAACTGGAGACACGCTGTATGATTTAACATACACCATAACATAAAGGGAGGAGCCAAAAATGTACAGACAAGAGTCAAAGCTGAACAGTGTAATGTCTCTGCTAGTTGGGTGTCAAAGCAGGAATAGAACACCGAAAGTGTTTGCTAAATACTTGGTATGTACAGTGGATATAAAAACTCTACACACCCTTGTTAAAATCTCAGGTTTCTGTGATGTAAAAAAATTAGTGGTGCACTGAAATAAATATTCTGGTGCTAAAACCGAAACTTCGAAATGCACTTGGCCGAAAACTGAACCCAAAACCAAAACCGAAACGCCCAGTTTTTAAAAATAAATATATATTTTTTGGAAACAAATACACTTTGATTAAAAAAAAACAATATATACCCCAATTTTTTTGTAAAATATGAAAGAGGATGTTACGGCGAGTAAATAGATACCCAACATGTCATGCTTTAAAATTGCGCATGGAATGGAGTGAAACTGAGGTACTTAAAAATCTCCATGGGTGAGGCTTTAAAAAGTTCTACAGGTTAGCAGTGTAAAGTTACAAAGGAGGTCTAGTGCGAAAATTATTGCTCTTGCTCTGACGTTCATGGCGATACCTCACGTGTGTGGTTTGAACACCATTTACAAGTGGGCATGGCCTACGTATGAGTTCACCACTGCATGCGAGCACGAGGGGGCGGTGGCACTTTAAACTCTTTTTATTATGTATTTAATGTTTTTGTTTGTTTTTTTGTACTTTCCCTTTAAAAAAAATGTTATCACTTTTATTCTTATTACAAGAAATGCATGCATCCCTTGTGATAGAAATAATTATTGACAGGTCCTCTTTATGGAGAGATATGGGGTCAATAAGACCCCACATCTCTCCTCTGCAATGTAAAGCATTGGATGAAATTCTTATTCTTATTACAAGAAATGCATGCATCCCTTGTGATAGAAATAATTATTGACAGGTCCTCTTTATGGAGAGATATGGGGTCAATAAGACCCCACATCTCTCCTCTGCAATGTAAAGCATTGGATCAAAAAAAAAAAAAGCATTGATCTAGGGCTTTAAAAAAGAAAAAAAAAATGTCCGGAATCGGAGGTGACATCGCTCCGGTCCTCCAAGGGTATAGAGATGAGTGGAGGCCATCTTTTCTTCACATCACTATGCCCAGCGCCGGGATCGTTCGATGATTTCTCAGGTAAGGCTGAGAACTACCGAGCAGCGGCTGGTGGCGGCAGCGGCGGTGAGGGGCGGGGTTTTTCAGCACCTGTATGGGTGCTTTTTTTCATTTCAACCGGTGGCCGAAAGGGGTGTTCTCGGCCAAAACTTTTCGGCCACTGAAATTTCGGTGCATTCCTAAAATAAAATGAGACAAAGATAACTAATTTCAGAACTTTTTCAACCTTTAATGTGACCTATAAACTGTACAACTCAATTGAAAAATGTAAATCTTTTGGGGGGGGGGGGGGAAGTAAACGTAAAAAAACTAAAATAATGTGGTTGCATAAGTGTGCATACCCTCTTATAACTGGGGCTGTAGCTGTGTTCAGAATTAAGCAATCACATTCAAAATCAGGAGTCAGTACACACCTGCCATCATTTTAAGTGTCTCTGATTAACCCCAGATAAAGTTCAGCTGTTCTAGTAGGTCTTTCCTGAGATTTTCTTAGTCACATTCTACAGCAAAAGCCATGGTCTGCAGAGAGCTTCCAAAGCATCAGAGGGATCTCATAGTTAAAAGGTATCAGTCAGGAGAAGAGTACAAAAGAATATCCAAGGCATTAGATATACCATGGAACACAGTGAAAACAGTCATGAAGTGGAGAAAATATGGCGCAACAGTGACATTACCAAGAACTGGACGTCCCTCCAAAATTGGTGAAAAGACAAGAAGAAAACTGGTCTGGGAGGCTGCCAAGAAGCCTACAGCAACATTAAAGAACTGCAGGAACATCTGGCAAGTACTGCCTGTGTGGTACGTGACAACAATCTCCCGTATTCTTCATATGTCTGGGCTATGGGGTAGAGTGGCAAGATGGAAGCATTTTCTTATGAAGAAAAACATCCAAGCCTGGCTAAATTTTGCAAAAACACATCTGAAGTCTCCCAAAAGCCCGTGGGAAAATGTGTTATGGTCTGATGAATTTTTTGGCCATAATTCCAAATTATATGTTTGGAGCAAAAACAACACTGCTCATCACCAAAAGAACACCATACCCACAGTGAAGCATGGTGGTGGCAGCATCATACTTTGGGACTGTTTTTCTTCAACTGGAACTGGGGCCTTAGTCAAGGTAGAGGGAATTATGAACAGTTCCAAATACCAGTCAATATTGGCACAAAACCTTCAGGTTTCTGCTGGAAAGCTGAACATGAAGAGGAACTTCATCTTTCTGCATGACAATGACCCAAAGCATACATCCAAATCAACAAAGGAATGGCTTCATCAGAAGATTAAAGTTTTGGAATGGCTCAGCCAGAGCCCAGACCTGAATCCAATTGAAAATCTGTTGGCTGATCTGAAAAGGGCTGTGCACAGGAGATGCCCTCACAATCTGACAGATTTGGAGTGATTTTGTAAGGAAGAGTGGGCAAATATTGCCAATTCAAGATGTGCCATGCTGGTAGACTCATACCCAAAAAGATTGAGTACTGTAATCAACTCAAAAGGTGCTTCAACAAGTATTAGTTTAAGGGTGTGCAAACTTATGCAACCATATTATTTTTGGTTTTTTATTTTTACTTCCCTCCACCTAAAAGATTTCAGTTTGTTGTTCAACTGAGTTGTACAATTTATAGGTCACATTAAAGGTGGTAAAAGGTCTGAAATGATTCATCTTTGTCTCATTTTCTACCTCGCAGAAACCTGACATTTTAACAGAGGTGTGTAGGTGTAGGTGTGGATATTTTTTACCATAGATTTACAAACGTGAACACGGAAAATAACTGCGTTTGCTTGACAATAAAAAAAATTGAAGGGAGTATAATATACACAATTTTGGACAAAAATATAACACTCCAACACTACGATACAAAGCCAAGAAATGGGGCACCTGGTAGATGACCATAATGACCACAGAGCACTACTAGAATCAAGGGAAGGAAATCTTCTAAAGCCTAACTCTAGGTTATGTGTTAGTTCGATTAGTTTGTTAGGGCCCAATCAAACGATTTCCTTTTCTACAGTAACTGCTGTGGCCACTGTCAGCACTGTATACCTATGTATAGTATAAGCTACATACTGTATACAGTGCTGTGTTCTGGCTGAGGTTCGGGGGCTTCCTGTCCCGTTTTCATACAAAACTGAGCAGAGTTGAGTACAGCTTAGCCATTCACAGAAAGTCTTGTATTTTATCAGTGAATACAATGCTTCCTTTGATTCTCTGAGGTGGCAATCGTGATATCATTCGCCCGCCTCTCCACCTTAGCCAAGCAGTGAAAGTCTTGTATTCATTGAGAAAAATACAAGGTTTCCTGTGAATGGCTGAGCAGTGCTTAGCCTGACTTGATTCCGGGAACAGGAAGTCCCTGAACCGCTGCCAGAAAACATTGCTGTATACTGTGTATAGCTGATGTTACATACAGTTTATACAGCGCTGACAACAGTCACATTTCTTAGTAATGGGAATAGTTTGTCTGGGCCAGCTTGGCTCAACCAAACTATTTAAAGTAACGCAAAACTGGGAGTTAAAGTGTTCCTAAACCCAGGACCCTGCATTCACTATATCTGGTCTCCCAGGACCCTGCATTCACTATATCTGGTCTCCCACAGAACACACAACATGGACATGTAATAATTTTACAAAATATAAACTGCTAAATAAATTTTCTCATCATCAGTTAGAGCAGTCTTGTAACTTCTATCAGTGTCCAGCAGAGCACTGGTTAAAGCTTTTAGGAGGAGTTTTCCTTCTTCTCTAGGAGGATGCAGAACCCCTGACTTCTGTCTGGACAGTGCTGATTGTCCCTGTGCTGATCACATGCACTCTCCCAAGAAAAAAAACAAAACAAACCTCTATAACAATACACACCAAATTGAGCATGTGCAGAGTGACTTCACCCGATATGTCTTATCGGCAGATAAGAGGGGGACACTGGAAGAAGGGGAGGATCAGAGAAAAAAGGATCCAACAGCCTTTTTACACAAAATGGAGGATTAACTCTTTAGATTCCACAGTGAGTATAACAGGCATGCCTTACTGCATATACAGTCTGATTTTACAGTTGTGGGTTTAGTAACACTTTAAGCTTTGAAGGAATTGTCATAATAGTTGTCAAAATCATTCCATACAGAGCAAAATATTTAGCAAATGTTAGCCCAACAAAGTCACACCAAAAAAACTAAAAACACTTCTCAAAGAATGCAATTGTCATCCAATCAGTTTCTAACAGTTCTGCACTAGCATCACCTTAAAGTGGGCCTGTCGCTTCAAAACTGACTCCAATTTCTTTTACAGGAGTTCACTGAGAATTAAACCAAGATAACAGTTGACAAAGACACGTCAAAATGACATCAGATAGTCAACAATACACAGAAATAACAACATGTAACAATGACAAGTGTGAGAGAAGTCAGATTAGGATTCCTATTTAGGTAGAAGATAAACATAGGGGGGTATAGATACAAACACCCAGTAATCCAGGCCATAGATGGGTCGTTTATCGTCCGAATTTTCGTCCGCACGAAAAATCGGCCGATAATCACGCTGTTAGTGGGGCCAGCCCGTTGGCCGTTTTTCGCGGATCTCCTCATTTATTTTTATCGGTCATGCTGGAAAATCTGCAAAAAAACGGCCATTTCTCGTGGACATGGGTGGCAGCATTGGCATACGGGGCCGACTGATTTTTCGTTTATCGTCCAAAAATTTGGCAGATAAACGGCCCGTCTATGACCTGCCTAAGGAATATTTAGGGAAAATAAGGGAGAAGGCTATAGATGCAGGAAGAAGATGAAGGAACGAGGAAAGATCTGAAAAGAGAGGGGGGGAGCAATAAGGGGACATAGAAAAAAAAGAGGAAGGAAAGGGCCCCAATCCAGTGTGGAATCAATTGGTCAGCAGAGATTCATCGAACCGTGGAGAAGATATCCAACGCTGCCAAATACAGAGGAATTCATGGTGGGTATTGGCCGGAACTACAACTGACTAAAATTTTTTATTTTCTGGGCTGAAATCTATTCACCTGAGCTATGCCACCGATCAATAGTTCTGGGCCAAATGCTGCATTATGGGGTTCTTATGTCAGTATGTATGTCACCCCTCACATTTTTTGTAAATATTTTATTCTATCTTTTCAGGTGACAACACTGAAGAAATGACACTTTGCTACAATGTAGAGTAGTGAGTGTACAGCTTGTATAACAGTGTAAATTTGCTGTCCCCTCAAAATAATTAAACACAGCCATTAAAGTCTAAACCGCTGGCAACAAAAGTGAGTACATCTCTAAGTGAAAATGTCCAAATTGAACCCAAAGAATCAATATTTTGTGTGGCCACCATTATTTTCCAGCACTGCCTTAACCCTCTTGGGCATGGAGTTCAAAAGAGCTTCACAGGTTGGCACTGGAGTCCTCTTCCACTCCTCCATTATGACATCTCGGAGCTGGTGGATGTTAGAGACCTTGCGCTCCTCCACCTTCCATTTGAGGATGTCTCACAGATGCTCAATAGGGTTTAGGTCTGGAGACATGCTTGGCCAGTCCATCACCTTTATCCTCAGCTTCTTTAGCAAGGCAGTGGTCGTCTTGGAGGTGTGTTTGGGGTCGCTATGTTGGAATACTGCCCTGCGGCCCAGTCTCCAAAGGGAGGGGATCATGATCTGCTTCAGTATGTCTCACTGGCACAGAAATGTATTTATTTAATTCAGGTACTTATATAGCGCTGTCAATTTACCCAGCGCTTTACATATATATTATACATTCACATCACTCCCTAACCCTCAAGGGGTGTACAATCTAAGGTCCCTAGCTTACATTCATACATACAAAAACTAGGGCCAATTTAGACAGGATCCTATTCACCTACCAGCATGTCTTTGGAGTACCCGGACGAAACCCACACAGGCACATGCACCCACAATTTACATTGTATGGCATCGTGCCATGTACAAGAGCAAAATGTTCACCTGACTGGTGCAAAATACAGAACCTATAGGAACCGATCTGAACCTATTATGTACTGTATCTGGATTCTGGAAAATTATTTCTGATTGGTTTCTGTATGTTGCAGGGCTTTGCTCCACGCACTGGTAATTGAATAAACTGCATTATCACCCACAATAATTAAAAGAATTCTATTTTTGTTTCCAGAGGCTGATATCAAGCCAATTTCATATACTAAAACTTCTTGCACTTTTTAATACATTAACAGTTATAATTACTATAACAACATTTTAGAAAGTGGACCTGTGGCATATACTGTATAAATGGCACCATAGCCCCCCCCCCCCCCCAAATCAATGACAATGCTGTGGTTATTCAATAACACATTAGATTTTAGGGAGAATTTCCCAAAGGCAAATAAATAGACCATGCACTCTGCAAGTGCAGTTGCACACATTCTATCCAGAGCATACTGGATGTGGTGAAGCTCTGCCGATTTCCATCATCCAATAATGTGCAAGCAAAAAATGCTGCTTTTTATTCTCCTTGCACCTGATTTGGGTATTCTTTGCAAAGTGAAGCTTCACCAGTTACACTAAGCTCTGGGGAAAATAAGTGCAACTGCACTTGCAAAGTGCACAGTCTATGCGCCTTTAGAAAATCCACCTTATTGAATATGTTATGAATACAAAATGCTATTTATTCCCTTTTTTGCAGTTTCCCCAATTTGAATGACCTCAGAGCTTGTTTTGCTCAAGCCCTAAGTGACGAGTAGGTGTAGTAAAATGTAAGTAGAACACAAGGTCATGAGTTAAATTCCCAACTCTCACCTGTCTGCCAAAAGCTGTGTAAACTAATATATCACATTACTGTTCCCAGACAAATATTACTTCATGGCTCGTAGTGCTAAAATAACAAAATACAGCAATTGGTATTTTCACAAAAAGATAGCACTGGAAATGTGCAAAAGGGAAAACCAAAATTTAGTTCCTTCTAAAAAACAAAATGAGGGCATATTGGCCATCAGCTACAACTATCATCTCACAAAAGCTAAAAGAAATCATTAAAATGTTGTAGAAATCTAGAATAACTGACAGCATTGCTTGGAAAAACTGGGAGGACACTTTCCTATGATAGGGAAAACAGAGGTGGGCTTCATATGCCTCCTGCCCTAGAAAATTGCATGATGCTCCATAAATGTTGGCGGTTTCCTTGGATTAAGATGGGGACTCAAATACAAAATAGGGAAATATCCTACAGAATGAGGGACACTAGGAAGCTATCATCACAAACAACGAGAAGTTCTACCCTGTCTTCTGTTTCTTAGGACAGTCCATTTTTCTCTTTTAGTTAAGGTAACATCACCATTAGGCTCCATGCACACTGGACGTATTAATAATGCTGGTAATGTTACCTGTGTAAAGTCACATTAAAAACTTGAGTTTTTCAGTGGTTTTTAGCGTTTTTGTAATAGCGTTTAGCCCCCTTTTTTAGAGGGTTTTTTTTTTGGCCAAAAAAAGTTCAAAAACGCTGGTTTGCTGCGATTCACCGAATTTTTCAGCGTTAGAGCATTTTTACAGCTAAAAAACTCCTCTACAAACCCACTAGCCTTGGGTTTTTTTCAGCCAAAAAACGCTGATTACAGTCTATGTGTGCATGGACACATAGGATAACATGCTGGGGGGTTTACTGGCTGTAGAAAAAAAAACGTCAAAAGCCAAAAACAGCCTCTGTAAAAAGTGTCCAGTGTGCATGAGTCCACATTTTCAGGGGAAACTCCTGGGTCTATTCCCAGGAAATTGGTATTCCTGTATCTTCCCTGTCAGCCTAGGCTAAATCTTAGCGCTGCCAATGCTGGTGGACGTTTCTAAACATCCCCCTGCATCCTCCCTGGGAGTGCGCGGCTCCATGATCAGTGCCCACTGTGTCTGGAGGAACACAGATCGCTGTACGGGACGTCTGCGCGAGGTCCCAATTCATGTGATCACTGATTGGCCAATCAGTGATCACATGAATAGTAGTAAACAAGATGTCACTTCCTGATGTCATTACTTACTACTAGTGAAATCTGTGAATGATCACAGAGGTCACATGGTACAAGGCTATTCACAACAGCCTTGTACCATGTGACAAGCTGTGACCAATCACAGCTCTCACAGTATTTCTCAAAGGCTGCAAGAATGCAGCCAGAGAGAAGGACAAATGATTGCTTTTACAGCCTTTGTGGGTGTAAAGTAATCAGCGTAAAAAAAGAAAAAAACAATCAGTGTAAAAAAAGAAAAAAAAAATCTTCATCACCCCTCACAAGTAGTACAGTGTCACTATGGTGACACTGTACTGCTAGGATGACAGTATGTTAAAAAAAAAACCCAAATAATATGAAAAAATAAAATAAAAATGTAACAAAAAATAATTTTTGGTTGTAAACGAATTTTGTTTTTTTACTAAAAAGATAGATGAATACATTTTGGACAAGATTTATGAAGAAAGATTATTTATTTGCAAAATGTTATAAGAAAAACATTTTTTCCAACATTTTTGGACTTTCATTTATATAGCAAAAAAATTAAAATGCCAGAGGTGAATAAATACCACCAAAATAAAGTTTTATCGGTCTCAAAAAAATTCATATGGGTACAGTGTTGCATGACCGCATAATTGTCATTCAAAGTGAAATAGCACTGAAAGCTGAAAATTGGCCTGTACTGGAAGGGGGTTAAAGTATCTGGACTTGAAGTGGTTAAAATATACACTTATGCACTTTTACCTTGCAATCTGTGTATTACTTGCTATAACCTGACCTCTGCTCCTGACCCCCTGAGCTTTAGGTTACTTGCTCTTAACCTCTGCTATTGATGTATTACTTACTACTGATGTCTCCTGCAGATCTCTTTTCCCCACTACTGACTTATGCAGGCCATAGACGGGGAGAAAACCGGCAGAAAATTCGTCCAAAAAAATAATCGGACGATTTTCGGATCGTTAGTGGCTGAATTGGTCAGCCGTTTTTCTTGATTTTGACACTTTTTTTAATCGTTCATGTTGGGGAAAAAAACGTCCGATTTTGCCCATCGGCTGATTTTCACGGCAATGATGGGCAAATCGGACGATCTTTTTCCCGATTAAAAAAATGTGCATGAGCCATGACCAAAAGAAAAGAACATCTGTATCTATTTGTATCCATACAAATAGATGCAATGTTTGCAACCGCAATGCTTCTGTCAAATCTATTAGCGGTGTCCCTACAGAGAGCTCCACTATGATATTTGACATTTAAAAGTATAAGGGTTGCAACATTGTATCTATTTGTATCCGAACAGAAACATCTGTATCCAAAATGGATACAAATAGATACAATGTTGCAACTTTTTCTTCTTATTATTCATATTCTATTTCTTCTTTTAAATGTCAAATATAGTGGAGCTCTCTGCAGGGACACCGCTATTATATTATTGCCGGCCGTAGACGGGACGAAAATCAGCCGACCAATGGTGGTAACTTCGGCTGATTGAACGACCAATTTTTAGTTTTTCTAAAAAAAACAAAACAAAAAAAAAAACGCCGGTTTTCTCCCCGTCTATGGCCTGCATTACTATACCTGTTGTGTACTGAGTCTCTGTGTGGACTGGCTATCTTGCTAGAGGCAAAGTTTTGCTTTCTGATGCTGGAGCCTCCAGCAAGGAGAACAGTGTGCATCACAGTAGTGACATCTCAAATTCTGACTACAAATTTCCCACAACTAGCACAGTCAGAAGCAGAGGTTCCTTAGCTCTCATTCTCACAAATACAGATATTAGGCTGTAGGCATAGTACATCAACATACTAGTAAGTTCCCCGTAGTAGCTGTCACTTTTCAAAAATCACTCGGGCTTTTGTACGAGTAAGCAGATATTTTGACAGATCTGCAGGAGACCTGCATGGCTCCAGCAATCTGCTGATCCCTGGTGCAATGCTTTACAGGCTTCTGCAGACAAAAACAATAAATGCACATTTTTTTACCTGCAAAAAAAATGTGCATTTATTGCTTTTTACTAAAAAGTGAACTTACTTCACAGGATGAATTCCTAAAAAGAGCAAATCTTGTTTTTTGTGTTCATGTCCACTTTAAAGGGTAAGTTCACTTTTTAGTAAAAAGCAATAAATGCACATTTTTTTTGCAGGTAAAAAAATGTGCATTTATTGTTTTTGTCTGCAGAGGCCTGTTTAGCATTGCACCAGGGATCAGCAGGTTGCTGGAGCCATCTGTCAAAATATCTGCTTACTCGTACAAAAGCCCGAGTGATTTTTGAAAAGTGACAGCTACTACGGGGAACTTCTCCCTGTACTTCTATCATAGGGAGAAGGGGGCGGTGGCTGCAGGATCGGGAACAACCCAGCCCAGTGGATGGAGCGAACCACGTTAGAGGGCATGGCCAGAACGGTGGCTAAGGCCATTCCTCAACACTGGACTCCTGGGGTCGGCTGAGCAGCGTCCATCCCTTCACTTATTTTGGCTGACATTGGAATCGCTCAGACTCGTGCTCCCCTTTTCTCACTTGCCAGTGGGGTGATCTTTTTCCTTACATCCATAGCTTGGAGTGGTGCAATCAGGTAAACCTTTCACTAGGATCAGGAACATATTACATGTTCCACCCTAACAACTGGTGGAACATGTAACATGTTCCCAACGGTGAGCTTATCCTTTAACAAGGCTTGCAAGGACCTTTACAATTAGCCAGTACTAGACCAGGTTCATCCAGTGTCCAGGGCAAGGATGCAGAATAAAGCACCCCTCCCCTGCTCCTAATTCATTTCATAGAATGGGTGTAACACCCTGCGTCCATTCTCTGCCCCTTGCTTTGACTGTTCATGGTTGGCATGGAGTATGCCCTGCACATGCACGGCCAATCACTTGCTTTCTACCAACTGGAAGATAATTGCACAGTCCTGGTGTGTTTTTTATGTCAGCTGCGGGAGGATGGGGTGGAATATGGGCACGCTGGAGCACAGATTGACAGCAGTAGCTGGTAGAACATACATGAAGCTGTGGCCTGCTGGTTGCCAGCCACTGATCTGGAGCTTGCGTGGGCCTACTGCTGTGCCCTGCACGACTGCCCCTCATGCCCACCCCTTGCTCTGGGCCCTTCTGTGAGCACAGAAAAAATGCATGAGGTCCAAGCTGTCAGGATATTGTCAACCTTCCCCCACCCAAGTCCATGTGCTTGTGCAGTTCTCCCATTACTGGAAATCTTTCTACATGCTTAACACTTAAAAATCATAGATAACTTCATAAACCAATGCAGTAGCTTCTTGAAAACAGGGTGTGCCTGTCTATTAACAAAATCCACAGAGATGAGCAGAAGCACTTAATAGGAATATGTGTGCCTTTATTTTTAATGACACATACATAGCGAGACACATAAACAGTTCCCAGGAAATAAACTAATCCTACCTGCTTTGGTGGTTTATGCCGATTGTACTCCTCCCCCCATAGCTTGGCCTCCATTTGGAGTCGGACATCTTCAAAATAGACATCTCTGTCTACAGTCTCTAAGTACCTCTTGGCTACATAGTTATAGGC